>NC_139218.1:117453013-118053013 GCF_055691185.1 Crinia signifera | reverse complement strand
TTGCATGCAGCATAATGTTATTAGAATGCTCAAGGAGAGTGTGCTGATTAATTTGATATGTGGCACTTGTATATCTGTGTGCGATTGAGGGGTAGATTTATTATAGCGGCACTATAGCGCTGCTATAACACTTCCTGCACAGCGGGTGTCATAGATCAGGTGTTTAAAAAAGGGGCAGACTAGATGGGCCAAGTGGTTCTTATCTGCCGTCAAATTCTATAAGCGCTATCCCCTGCCATAACACACGGGGATTGCCCATATTCCCCTGATCGACACTTCATAAATCTACCCCTGAGTTTTATAATCTGCACACTAAAGGCTACAACGTAGCAGCTGCAGCTTTTTTCCAATACAAGTTCTATTGTGCTCTGTTTACAGTCTCACCAGTGACATATGTGAAATTATTCAGCACATTCTTCTTATGCACCGTAGTTGCACCATGTGTCTTAGATGCATTTTCTTCAAAAAAAGACGCCTGACACTATCAGCACTTCCCCGGGACCTGGCAGCTCGCTCACTCCAGGCATCTTGCACAGCATGGTGTACTGAGGCTAGATGCACGAGGACAAATCTGAGTAAAGAATGCATTATATGTGCCTAATCTTGACACCATTCTGTTGTGTGTAAAAAAACCTTCCCAGACAAGTATATTTTGGGATATTTAAAGGATTTTTGCCCTATATAAGCTTTTGCATTTAAGTTTTATTTGAATAATAATACCAAAAAATCTTTTGGACGGGATGTATTAAAATACATCGCCGCCCCTCGCTGCACTGCGGCAGCGATGCTAGCGCAGATGTACTAAAATATGCGACTAGTATCGAAATGCAATGACGGAGGCCCCCCGCGATACCTGTGATGTGGTGTGCAGGGGGTCTCCATCACATCCCCGACTCAGCGGCTATCCCTGGAGGAGTTTCACGGAGAATGAAGGTCAGCATCTGCGGTCTGCGGTGGGCAGCAGGTGGCGATAGAAACCCATAGGCTTCTATAGGTTACCCAAAGGTGGCGATATCCTGCCAGGCAAAGACGGGGCGGCTGGGTCTTAGTACATTTCAAAATGTGCTAAAACCCCCGAAAATAAGTGATTTACTGCATTTTTCCCTTAATACATCCCACCCTATGACAGAAGAATTTATGTGTTTGGCTGCATCCACTGTATATTGGTAGCAGGTGCACGTTAAGAATATCCATGTGGTTGGGAATATAGACGGTAAACTCCACTGAACTAATACCAATGATTGAAATGTTTTTTTTTTTTTTTTACAACGATGCATAACTAGCGTGCATTATGTAAACATCACTTACTGTAATAAATAAGATTAGTTGCCAGAAAATGACATTGACACAAAATTAACATAAGATGCAGGTTAATTACATTCAAGCAGATTATTATTGGTTATCACACTTGGAGACTCACAATACATATCCGAATTATATACAATCTATTCAAAATCAACTAAAATAATTGGGCTGATCATTTTACCTATCATAATCCATAATTGAGATTAAGAGGCTGACTTGGTCCATACTCTCTGGTGGGATATCAAAGATGATTGCCTCATTATATGTAGGATTCAATGTATTCTTTTTAATGGTTGTTTTCTTCTTTTTCAGTCTGCGCCCATCACAAAGCAGGGACACCTTCACATATGGATCTATAAGGAGACATGGAAACATTTGTAAACTTTGAGGCCCTGAGGGTAAAATTAGTAAACATCAGTATGCTGGTTTCTAAACTGCCTCTTCATTGACACAAGCCCAACAGCAGGCCACATGTTCTGGAGCTCTGGCTCAGTAAGGAGTACTGAAAGCAGTAAGGGTGGCCAAAAATTAGGTTGTCTTGTATGTTATGATTAGCCTCTGTTCTATAAGGATAGAACAGGGAACTAGAGCAATAAGGAACCTGGAACAGTTGCAGGATGATCAGAAATAACAAATTAGTAAAACTAAACAGAATAGGATTCGGGACTGACACAAGTAAATGACAGTAACCAGGAGCAGAGAGGTTAGAATGCAAATCACATAACCAGGGTATGGATATATGAATTGAATACGGGAATATCAAAAACCAAGCTGTGACCAGTATAGGAAAAGGTCACAGCACCCTGCTCTAACAGCTAACTGTATTGTATCCCCTAGAAACCACTGCATTCCTGTGGTGCTAAGGCTTCACCTTTAACAGCCATGTTTGAAGGGGACAAATTAGGTCCGCCTCACCAGGTCTTACAGGGAAACAAGGCACCAGTGGAATCTAAGGGATGACGAGAGGAAAACTACTGTAACTAAGTAAAACTAGAAGGCTACCTGAAAAACTAAGGAAAAGAGAGTAATGACAATGCACACAAAATTAGAAGTGACCTCGCTGCACACACAAGAACAATAGCGATCTCATAGCGACCAAGATCCAGAGGTGACCTTGTTGCTAATAAGCGAGTAACAGAAGCGACCTTGATGCATACAAAGGAACATTAGCGATCTCATCGCAAATAAGAACACCTAATTTAAGGTGTTAACATAACATAAACATAAAATAAACAACATAAAATAAACAACCCAGATGCAAAATATACATAGAAAAGCAGTATACAAAGACCTAGCCGCAATGTGCAGAAGGCCCGCAGGACTCAGGACACCCAGAGTAAGTGACTCGTGGACCAGAGGTACAGACGACCAGGATTGTCAGGAGATGCAGCTTGCTGTAGTTGATACCAGCAGATGTAAAAACTCCAGACTGGGAACTCAGACAATAAATATAGGCTGGAAACAGGAAGCTGGTCCGCCGACACATGGCTTGGAGCTCAGGGGCAGATTTATTAAGCTCGGTGAAGTGATAAACTGTCTGGTTTTTATCACCGGCCAATCAGTTCCTACGTGTGAAGTTACAGGCTTGGTTTGAAAAATGACAGGTAGGAACTGATTGGCTGGTGATAAAAACCAGACACTTTATCACTTCACAGAGCATAATAAATCTACCCCTCAGGCTGGGAAATGCACAAGGGAGCTGCATTGCTTAATGCTGAACTCTCACAAGCAGGACAGTATCACCGACGGGGAGGAGCTGATGAGAATCCCTAATAAAGGGTAACCAGCTAATGAGATATCCAGTGCAGGTGGACTTCTGCACAGAGAACCCTGTGCAGGTTGCTGAGCAACAGCTTCATAACAAAACAAGCAGAAGCAGCACAGCTAACATTATACAGATGGAGCGCCTCTCATTTTTGCTGGCAATGCGCCAGAATTTGGCGGAGAGGTGCCCCATCTGACTGAGGCGCGCGCGTCTCACACGCACACGCGTCTCAGTTTCCCGTCGGTGGTGGGACGGGAAGCCTGTCCGTCTCCGCTTCAGGGAGATGGACAGGGTTAGGGTGGTGCGGCGAGGCGGTGGGGACCCGGGGGCGACTGTCGGCGAGGCGGCATCTCGTGCGCGCGCGAATCTTCCACCATCCCCTGCGAGAGCGAGACCCGCTCCATGTGTAGTTATTCTCGGAAGACCTTAGTCTCTCCAGCAAAGTACCCTTCTTGCACAATAGCAAATGCAACCTAGTTTATACAATAGCATCATGTGCACTTGGTACCATTGCCTCAACAAATGGTGGGTTGAGGTATAGGATAAATTAATACTAGATGGGCCGCGCGAAAAATTTAGCATCTTTCAAATGGAACCTCATGTATCAATTGTGGTTAAATATGAAGGGAGAATTACAGTAGGTGAGCGGGCTCTGTTTTAGGTGTCAGGTGGGGGGCAGAGACTGAACAGTGGTCTGGTAGCAGCAATGGCAGTAAAGTAACAGTGCTGCTAGTCTTATTAGCGCATGGAATCCCCTATGTTTTTCATACACTGATCTGATACATTGTAGTGCAAAAGTTGAAAGGGGATATTGTCAGATTTTAACTTTGATTTGTAAACAAACAATACAATGTGAAGTTGTAAATTATCAATTTGTCAGAAGGGGAGAACCTAATCTTTTATCGATTTTGGTTAAGTATGAAGGTAGAAAAAGGGAGCGTCACGAAAAATCACCCTTTAGAAATAATATATATGATATATATTCTTATACTATACACTGGGCTTTATTCTGGTTCACTCTCAGAGGCAAATTCCTTCTCAAATGGACAAAACCATGTGCACTGCAGGGGGGCAGATGTAACATGTGCAGAGATAGTTAGATTTGGGTGAGTTATTTTGTTTCTGTGCAGGGTAAATACTGACTGCTTTATTTTTACACTGCAATATAGATCTCACTTTTAAGAAAACCCCCACCAAAATCTAATTCTCTCTGCACAAGTTACATCTGCCCCACCTGCAGTGCACATGGTTTTGTCCATCTAAGAAGGATTTTGTCAGAAATAGTGAACTAGAATAAGGCCCACAGTCACTCTACTGACAGGTTCTCAATAACATGATCATCAGGAAGCAATTGCTTTCCCTCATTGATAGAATAGTCCCTGACTGCACATCAATGTACATACATTTCTGAAAATTATTTTCAAACATAACTCTTATCAGTAGTGTGAGTATGCAATGCTCTACTGTACCGTGAGCATAGGTAAAGAGGACAGAAATGCAATTTATAGCACACGTGCATTTGAGTAATGTTAATTTAGTTATCACATGAGATTTATTCTACATTGATTGTGTGCAACTTGCATTAGTATTTTGAACTGAGATGTTAAGTAGCTTTACCATCTTTTGTGCTTTGAGAGGAGAATATCTTTATTCCCTTGCATAGGCGTGCGCAGCATATTTTTATAGAGGGTGCACTGTCAAAGGGGTGTGTCTAGCACCACCTATTGGGCATGTCTAACTGCCCATTGGCTGTTTCTAATACCGCCAATCAGGCGTGTCTACCATCATCTATTGGTAATCACTACAATATAAAACGTCTCTCAGCCACACCATAATCTCCCGCCTATTTCAGTTTTACTCTTCTAATTACTCTGTGTAACAATACATACAAATAAAGTCAGAAACATATATGGAAAACGCAGATGTATAGTGATATTACAATGATCTAGTACAGGGGTCCTCAAACTATTTTACTCTGGGACCCCATTAGATAATACAATTAACTACAGGACCCCAGTAAGTAACTGCAGAAGGTCATCACATCGCATGTGTAGTCAGCAGACAGCACATACATGGCAGCCTGTGGAGGCACAACATGATGGGAGGAGTCTAAAATAACAGACAATCCAACAGACTTTTCAGACTCCTTGAATTACTGACTGAGATTAGAAAAGTCATCAGCCTGATGGTCAGCAACATGGAGTCGCGACCCCATGCTGAGAAGGTCGGGACCCACTTTGGGGTCAGGACCCACAGTTTTATAACCGCTGATCTAGTACAATTAACAATGCAAAACACACATAATTGATTAATGGGTACTTCTTTTAATAGAATACAGTTCTAAAAAGCAAAAGTCTTTGATAAAGAAAAGTATTGCTAGTGAGAGTTATTGATAAGGGTGTGCTTGTGCACCCCTAACACTCAGTGTGCGCACACCTATGTTCATAAGTGCAAGTACAGTAAGGGGTGTGTAAGTGCAAGTTAACCACAAGAAACTGATCCTGAGCTGCACATATATTCAACCTACCGAGTCAGATCAATTTTGGCAGGACAGTCTAGATTTTTGGCACTGTCCCGCCATAACATCCGCAGCCCACGATGTCCCATTGTGTGAGGAGAGTTTGGAATGCATCTATCCACAGGAGAGAGGAACTACTGTATGGCCTTGGTCAGCAGCTCACAGAGTGTAAGGCACACCTTCAGGGGTATGGCTTAATTTCAGAAAGGCCTTGTGTCCACTTCCCTTTTTCTGGCACATGAAGAGGTTCCGATCTTCATTTCCCATATAGTGGGAGGTTTGATTTAAGACTAGTTTCATGTGGCTTGTGCGTGTTTGCCACCTACATTAAAAGTACAAGCTTCACACTTGCCATACTGGTATTAACTTGTGCCTCAATTGCATTACTGTATCTGGAGTATAAATGTGCCTAAGCATAATGCGACTATTAATATGTTTGGATGTACTTAACTTGCTTCTATGCATTGTTTCAAAGCCACATATAACTCTTAATAATCCCATTAATGAAACAGGATAAATATGCTGTATTTAGCAAGGAGTAGGACATATTTTGGACAGCATGTCTAGTTTCGTTAATTTAATAATTAATGTGAAAGGATAGCAAAAATTATAATGCCAGATTTCATGTTTGCTTAAATACACAAATTAAACCCATAATCTGTCTTTCAAAGTGCTAGTTCCTTTCATGCTGTGTCTGTATTTCACATTGGTATATATGACTATAGGTAAACTACAAAGTTACAGTACAATTCAGAGCGAGGACTCTGTGCCACTTCTGGCTGCTAATGCACAGTAACTGTTATGTGCAATTATTATGTGTCCATTCAGCATGTACTTTGTTCCAAATTACAGTTAATTATCCTATTAGGTGTATTGACTTAGGAGAAAACACATGTAATTCTGAAAAGGGTTTTCTGTCAATGTACACCTTTAATCTGTTATAGTAATATATGTATAATTAGGGGCATAATTGCATTTTAAAGGATGTTATTTTAATTGGCTTCAGCAAGACAGATATATGATTACATTGAAATACAACATGTATGCCAATTACCTTGCACTAAAACAAAATATCAAATGATTATGGTTACATTGGTTAGATTATGTATTACTTTTTTTGGTTAACACTTGATTCACCGAGTTACCGCAAGTAGTCAGACATTCAGATCAGTATATAGATGTGGCCAAAGCGCATGGATCAACACGACAAGCTTTCAGATGAACACTGAACTGTTTTATTGTGTGCAAAGGTTTAAATAGGTTTTACATTATTTTCTGATTTTTTAAATTGTTCATGCATCAAATTCCAAAAATTGTACATCAGAAAAATTGCAATGGTAGAGGGAAGTGTTGGCTAACTTATTCGTATTGGCTAACATCTGTAATTAACAGGCTTAATACATAGGGGGAAATTTACTAAAGGAAATTTGTAAAAAAAATAGGTGTATTTGTATCCAGAAATACACTTATTTTTTGACATTTACTATCCCGAAAATACGGAATTGCCGTATTTTTTTCGGGATAGTAAATGTCAAAAATAAGTGTATTTCTGGATACAAATACACCTATTTTTTACAAATTTCCTTTAGTACTGTAAATTTCCCCCATATTGTCCAAAAAAAAACTTAGCTCATGTTAATTTTCAGGGAGTCATTATTCAGAGTCTACAGAAGATATTAACTGGCCTTGTGTAAGATAACATAACAGTTCCCACTCAACATTTATAAAATAATCTTATCTTCAATATAAGCATATATTTTTATAGTTTTAGCTAGATACACATGCCAAAATAAAAGTTTTTTTGGTCCATGAGTATAGTCCTGACCAAATTGTAATCTTTTAAAAACAAAACTCTGTCCTATTACAAAATGTTGTGTAAAAACTATATTTCCTATATAAGGTAAACATTACAGGTCATTATGATGAACACAAATATTTGCTTGCCAATTTTTTACACCTATTTTTACAAATTTGCATGGCATTCAAAGGGTTAAAACTGAACAGACAAATTGGAGTCATGTGACCTAAAACATGGTTTTTACACTATCAATGTTATATAACATAAAGATTATTTGTATCGTCTATATTGCATTATTATACTTTTCATTGTAGTCCTAACAACAGAATATGAAGTTACAAGTTTTGTGAGAGGCAGACAGATATCTTTCACCACCAATGGTAACATTCAAAACAGAAGACCACTAAATTCACTCCATAAAGACGAGGAACAGTTTTAGCCTGTTATAGTGCTATGCCAGGGGTGTCTGTACCAGTCTTTGAGATCTACCAACAGTTCGAGTTTTGATGTTGGATCTGTAGATGTTGTTGGTTAGGAATTAATGCAGCATGTTTGAAAATGGAACAGCTAGTAATGACTACACCTGTGCACCACCTAGGTGGTCTGGAAAATCTGAACAAATCATAAATCTCAAGGACCATTTTGGCCACCCCTGGATTATGCCATTACTGCTTCATTACAGAAAATAAAATTAGAAATAATCACATTGCCCTTGGTGTGGGCATTGACTGAGTGGTAATTTGCGCACTTTATAAATTCACATGAATTGCTTTAATGCTGCGCCTTGCAGAGGAAATACATTGATATCATTTGGGTTGTAACTTAAAATGTGTACACACCATTAAAGATGTATCTGTCCTATATCTCTGGTGGGAACAAAAATCTGGTAATGTATGGCAGCACATGGCAGTCAACCTTTTGGAAAATGGGTACAAATTATTGGTCAGATAAATTTGTTAAATTAAACAGCTTTAACCATTGTCACGGACCCACCGGTCGCTCCTACAGATACGTCAACCTGAGCAGCTCTGGCCGTTCCTGGGGTTCACTTTGGACACACGAGAGCCCCTCTTTGAGGTATACTGCCACCAGCAAAGCCTGATTTATCACTTTCAAATTGTGCAAGGTGCGCCTTGCCACACCTGAGCACACAATGCAATATAAAAAGGTAACTTTGCCCGCTCTTCTTTGGCTTAAAGTCCTCAGAACACAAAATCAGAAACTGGAATTATGTTTTATTCATTCCAAGAAAATACTACATAGCTTTAGGGATAAAAATGGTTACAAAGATGGTTACAAATATTTTAAAAGTGTACACAAAAGAAATACATCTCAAACAAAATAAAAGGGTATTAAAAAGACAGAACTGTATCTTACACCCAAGTACTGATTCTGTAGTGGGGGGGGGGGTTTCTCCACATGAAATATCTGGTCGCTTCCAGCTAGCTTGCTGTTCCCCCAAGAAGTAACACCAAAATATGGACAAGAGAGCAGTTTTATCTGCAGGCTCCCTCATCCCTCCCACCCTTGGGATTTTGACCATTTCCCTGCTGGACACTAGTGAATGTCCCCAGATAATTGATATTCTACATCATAGGTGTCAAGCACAAGGCCCGCAGGCCGAATCCGGCCCGCCAGACCTGCTAATGTGGCCCGCACAGCCGCCGCCATCTGCCCGGCATAAGGAATTCCTCTTTTTTTTTTTTTCAATGTGCGCCGTGCGGGGGGTACGCGGTGGGTAGCGGTGGCTGCACTGGTAGGCAGCAATGGCATGTGTCAGAAATGTAATGAATGCAGCGGCAGCAGCGGCGCAGCACCCTGCACGTCTGCATCCATTCCGGCCCGGGACTGGTCTCGGGTAGCCTAGCAACAGACAGCCAATCGCAAGGCTGCCTGTTGCTGCTATGAGACCGACAGGAAGTGATTTTGCTCTGAGGCTGTCAGGCTGAGCACGCGGCAGGAGGAGCAGAGGAGCGACTCGTCACTGGAGCACCAGGCACATGTAGCCAGTATCGAGGTAAGTAAATTTAAGGGGAGGGGAGCCACGGACAAAACATCCTCAACTACAACAGGGGCTGGGGGCCGCACAGCACAATTAAATATAAGGGGGGGAGGCTGGAGCAAAAAAAGTAAAAAAAAAAAGGGAGCACAAATGTCAAATTAAATAGGAGGGGGCTGAAAAGTAAAAAAAAGAATGAGGGGGCACAAAAATATATTTATATTAGTAAATAAATGGCCAGCCCAGGGAACCAGGGAAGGTTTTTTTTTCCTAAGGGGAGTACCAGGATATTTTGTGTATATAGAAATAAATTACTTATTAAAGTCACTAATTTAACTTTGTTGGAGTCCGAGAGTGATGCTGTATATATATGACGATTATTATCTAATAGAGGTGGCATGCTAATAAAGAGTGGACACATAGTCCTAAAGATACAACCGGCCCTTTGAGGGTGACCAAACTACAGATGCGGCCCCCGATGAATTTGAGTTTGACACCCCTGTTCTACATGAAGAATTGGTCCACTGCTTTTAAGTGGTTTGTACACATTCCTTTATCATGTAAAATGCAACAGCCAAGACTGATAAGAGATCTGAACTGGAGGAGGTAGAAAATCTCTGACCTCTCTTCTGGACCATGGTTTATGAGGGGTCTCAGATCTGACAATTAAACTTCAGAGAATTCTACAGATGGTCACTCTGAGGAATGTCCACAGTGCTTACTCTCTGCAAATGGCAGGCAGCCCCCTTCAGGTCACAAGTTTACATGCATAATACAAGACATGCCCTGATCTCACACATAATAATAGCAGACATGATTTTATAAACAATACCAGAAATAGCAGAAATACATTCATCTCACCTATAATAATAATTGAAGGCCTGCTTTATTCGATCCATCGCCTGATCGGATCGTGACAACCATTTTTCTTAATTACTGTTGTCTGTTTTCCAGTATTTGGGAGCAAATGGTTGACTGTCATTTGCTCCAATATATTAGTACCAGATTATTACCAGCCAGAGGAAACTTCCCACGGAAACCTCCTCCTCTCTCAAAACACCCCTGTTGAATGACCATTGTCTGATTTCCAGTGCTTAGGAGCAAATGATTGAGTCATTTTATCCCATAGATTTTTGTTGCCGCCAGACATCTTTAGGCGTGTACTCAGCTTAAGTTTTTAACTTGGTTTGTACATGGAAATACTTTAGGTGTCTCATTAAAACCCTATTAGTCAGGTGCTATTAGTGTAATATATCATTAATGTGTGGTTCTTTGTTGGTAATAACTGCCCCAAACATCTCTCATTGTGGTAATTGGAGTCTGACTGAGATCATGATTGACTTAAAGGGGTATATTGTATTTAACATTATGTTATTTCATATTACCAGTTACAGAATTCAGAATTGTCTCTTGTTCTTTATTCTTTCATGATTGATCCATTTCTCCTGACATCAGATTGTTTATGATTACCCTGGATGACAATACCCTGTCACACTGATTGCTTTTTCTTTCCAGCAGCCATGATTTTTGCTAAGTTACAATGCACAAGCTACCAACACTTCATGTTTTCCAGACCACCTAGCAGATGTACAGTTGTAGTCATTACTCCTAAACAATATTTAAAAGATCCACAGGTGGAGCTAATTACTTCACTTTACTCTCAAGGACTGGAGTTGGCTACCCCTGACCTAGATCATAGTTTTTGTTCTTTAGCCACCTGCCCTGACCATTTACTTAAATCACTTCTGTCAGCTGAATCTGAACTTTTCTAAAAGGGGACAGGGTCACATAAGAAGGAGCCAGCCATGTCAGTGACACCCCATTCCATGGGCTTGCCAAGCAGTGATCATTGGCTCTCCCATATGTGTCCCTCCTGCCTGTAGGACATTGAGTCCCACAGAATGGGCAGCCCCCAATTAGAGGGACTTTACCGCTGTACTTAGGACATTTAGGAGGTATGTGCACAGATGAAGGCTCAAAAATCTGGGAATGTGCCGGTGAAAAGCATCAGTTACTTGTACCTCAACTGCATCTGACAGCATCAGTTGCCAATTGAGGAATCCTGAACCAGGACCTCGGCACACAACATCAAATTTGCAGCCTTGTGAGTCAACCAGAATAACCTCCTTAGTATAATAAATTGTATCTTCATTATCTTTACTCACTGCTTTTGGTGAAAATGTTTGTATTTTTGTATATTTTTGTATTTTTAAACAATTCATAAAAAGGAGTGCTGTTCACATCGTTTTTGCTTTCGTTTTCTGGGAGTGACTAGCCCATTATTAAACAGCTGCTGGTTGAGAATGCAGTCCCACTGTAGCGCCTGTATCATCATCGATACGATACTACCACTTTCTATTTCTCATATAGGGCCAGATGCACAAAGCTTCAAAAGTGATAAAATGGAGAGTGATAAACATCCAATCAGCTCCTGCCTGACATTTTTGTAACACAGTCTGTGACATGGCAGGCAGGAGCTGACTGACTGGCTGTTTATCACTTTCCATTTGATCACAATTGAAGCTTAGTGCATCTGGCCATAAACCTGTCTGACCGCATACTGTATCTCTCGTGGGTGAATGCAAAAAAGGGAGCCAATGTAGGGATTTGCAAAGTCATTCAGCTGATGTGAAGTAGTGAGAGACAAATATAGTATCACATATATACAGTAAATTGGATTAGAGAAATCATAAAAATAAAGACAGAAGATAAGAATAAAATAGTTTTTTTTTTTTTTTTGGAAATGTCCTGCGTGAAAAAAGGGGTGTATTACCTCAATGTTTTGGAGTGGAGAGTGATAAGACAGCACAAAGCCCTGGAAGTGTGGAATCAACCTAAGGACACAACTCAGTATGGCCGCAGCTTGATGAAGTAGGGAGAGTGTAATGTACATGTATAATATTTAACCTCAGAGGAGACTATAGGGGGTTTTAGAAGAGCCCTATTTTTGTAATCTTGATACATTACCCTTTTATATGAATATACTGTAACACTGTATACAGTATTTTAGTTTTCTACAGTATTTGTGTGCCAGTTATCAGTGCTGGATTAATGGTAGTGCGGCCAAGGCAGATTGAAAGTGTCACCATGGGTGCCTTCGCCAAGCCAGTGCAATGCATTGTACTGTAGTGGTTTGCATTTCACAGCAGCCCACACAGGGGGCTATTCAGATTTGATGAGCTCCTCCTTGTACTCCATGGATTGGACTGCTGCAGCGTGTCACCCTTTTGTCCTGTGACTCTCAGTGATCCTCAGCTATCTTGTCCTTCACAGGGCGAGTTTGACGTTGCTGTACCTCTTCTTCACATTCCTGAGGTCATGAAGGCTAGGGCTTCCAGGACCCTCCTCCACATGGTCTGCTTCTGGGAAGCAGGGGTCCTCTGTGCCTGGGCACCTAGCAGGATTGGTTAAACCTGCACCATGTCATGGAATGGTGTGCAGTTTTCTTTATATGAAAATTGCCCATTGCAGCCTAACCTGGCTCTACCAGGTGCACATGCAGCAGTCTCCTTATCAGTGTCTTCAACAGCACTCTCCTGCACCTCCTCTTTCTCATTCCCTTTTGCCTCTGTGTCAGACACAGGCTGCTGCTGGGACAGCTTCTTCCTGCTCCTCAACTAGCCTCCTGCTCCTCCTCAACTAGCCTCCTGCTCCTCCTCAACTAGCCTCCTGCTCCTCCTCAACTAGCCTCAGGGCCGGCGCCACCACTAGGCAGGACTAGGCATTTGCCTAGGGTGCCGGCCACTGGAGGGCGTTAATGAGCCGCCGTGGAGAGGTACCATAGAAAGCTGGGAGCGGGGCAGGTAAGACAGAGGGCTTCCCTCTTCCCCCCCCATCCCGCCTGTGAATCAATGCTGCCCTCCCCCCCTGGACACGGGGGCTGCGGCAGAAGTATTGCCCGCATACACACACACACACACCCCCGGAGTGCGGGTGCCCGCCGCAGTATCACCCCCGGGGGGTGCATCGGGAAGTGCTGCAGTATCGCCCGCAAACACCCCCCCCCCACGGAGTGTGGGTGCCCACCGCAGTATCACCCCCCCGAACACGTTTGTGGGGGGGGGGGGGTGCATCGGGCGGTGGGCGGAGGATTTGCCTGGGGCGGGGGGAGGCTTGCACCGGCCCTGACTAGCCTCCTCCTCTCTCTGCCACCTCTACGGGGTGCCATACCTGTTCAAAATATCTCCAACATCTCTCCAACCAAAACAACAACCTCTCGCTCTAACAATACACCACCTCTTCCTCATCAAAAATGTCTACTACCTTTCAAAGAACAAAATTGTGGACTAGGGCTAATATAGGGATGTTTCAGTCATATTACTTTTGAGTGCCAATGGTAGACTTTTTCTCACAATGTGCAGCTGTTAGATTAAAAGATGCATTTAATGGTCTGAAAAAATCAGACACTTCTTGGTTTAAAGGCTGTAAGGAGTCGCATCAGATTTGCAAACAGAGTGTAAAGTTGCACACATTACATTTACTGAGTTCCGGAAAAAATTTCAGCTTCCAACTTGGAGCGACTTTTTCAGAGTCACTAAAATCATCTCTCATTACATCCTGGCCACAGAATGGATGCTGTCTGCATTAAGGTAGTAGTTGTGACAAAGGTGTGTACTAGTTCACCAAAATAAGCTACATAAAGCGAGAATAGTAAAAGGCATAGTAAAGAGAGCCAACAAAAGGAGAAACGTAGAAGGAGCTGAACAATGAGAGAACTGTGCTATTAAAGCCAAGAGATTGAACTCATGAGAATAAAAGAAAGACTTCCATGTTATAAAAGATCATGTTACTGGTTCAGCTAGTTAAACAATGAGGTTATCATAGGTGTGCGCACATTAAGTGTTAGGGGTGCACAGGCACCCCCAATTGCTTTGCCCACCCTTATGAACACCTAACTGCCTCTAACTTTTACCAAAGACTTTTGCTATTTAGAACTGTATTCTATTAAAAGAAGAGCCCTTCCATCAATTATGTGTGTTTTGCATTGTTATTTGCACTAGACCATTGTCCTATCACTATACATCTGCGTCATCCATATATGTTTTGAGTTTATTTGCATGTACTGTTACACAGAGTAATTAGAAGATTAAACCTGAAATAGGCAGGAGATTATGGTGTGGCTGAGAGACCTTTTATGTTGTAGCCAAAAGATGATGGTAGACATGGCTGACTGGCAGTGTTAGAAACACCCAATGGGCATAGTTAGACACGCCCAATAGGTTGGTGCTCGGCACACCCGTTTCACCGTCCACCCCCTAATAAAATGTGCTGCGCACACCTAGGAGGTTATCATTCCAAATCAGAAGTAATTTAGCTTCAAGCTCTTTGTTAAATAATCTATTAATATATTGATACATTTTTACATTGTATTTCTTTTCTTTCTTTTTTTCCCATTACATTTTTTATTAAAGGTATTGGGCAGAGAATTACAAGTTATAGATCAGCATACATATAGGGGTCAAACATGTAAGTGCATTGACACGCAGTTTGAAATAACAGAGCAGATACATGGAAGGCCTGCGTGTATATATACTGGTATGCAAACATTACATATTTAGTGTAATTCAATGTTCATGAGCAATAAACGAATACAAATCAACAATAAGAGACAAACCTAAAAATATCACATTGTATTTCTTTTCAAACACATACTGCAATACATACCATGCCATAGTTTGTAATATTGGCAAACTTCTGGATCACTTTGTTCAAGGTAATTTATTTATTAAGTTTCTTATATAGCGGACACATATTCCTCAGCACTGAGAATAATTGAATATTTGAGAATGAAGTCTCCCATTTTCAAATAGAGAGACAATTGGAAAAAAATTGGAAGAAAAGCTCCAGCTCTGGGAAGATTAATGCTTGCGGCTCACCACCTAGCCTTAGAGAACTGGCTCCAATGCTATTTATTAAAACAGCTGAGAATTTGTCCATGACATCTCCTAGATTTGCTTTATTGGTCACAGTTAGCAGACCTGAATATTATTTTAATCATATTATATAGTGATTCTGTGTGTGAACAATCCTTAACCTTTAAACAATTATATTTTGTATAAAATATAAAAATATGCATGCTATGTCTCAGTGCACAGCTGTTCTAGAAATCAGTGAATGTTATGGCACAATGTGTAGCAGACGATGGTAATGGACAGTATTTTTAGATTTTGCCAAATACTTCAATTAGGGAAAATAGGTTTCTGTAAACGTCTCATTGTGCAAGGCTAAAATTATAGTAGCAACTAACTTTCTAAATGGGAGAACATGTCTTGCACTTGTCAAGGTGATTGTACCGGAACTCAAGTGATTACTGTAAACAAAATTGATTTAAACCACTGCTTCTTTGCCAGTCTGCCATGGTCTTTGTTATAAATGAATCCAGTATTCTTTATATGTATTTTGCTTCCATACAATTCTGGACTAAGGGGGAGATTTTTTCAAAGCTTGGAGAGGAATAAAGTACCAACCAATCAGCTCCTGCTGTACTTAACAACAGGGCCGCCAGGAGGTATGCCGGACCCCGGTAAAATATTGGGGGTGTGGCCTAATCGCAGGAGGCATGGCCACCTCATACATTTAGGCCACGCCTCCAATATGTTTTTATTGTTAAAAAATCATGGAGCCTTTGAGTTGCACAAGCTGTAGTAGCAATCTGTTGGATTACTTCCGAGCAGGGCAGGCTTGGCTAGGATCACATGCAATATATCGCATGCAAAAGGACTGCATGCGATACATCGCAGGAGTTTCAGGGTGGGGGGGCACGGGTGATTTCTCCAAGGGGAGAAGTCATCATAGTGTATGTCCAGCTTTAGACTTATGTAGGCTACACACCAGAACGACCACGATCACCCGCGACCGATAGACGACCATGAACTGATTTCCCTTGGACTTCCCGGAAGATCATGTGTGACAAAGCAGTGGCTACTGAGTTGTCAGACATGGTCTCACGTGCTACTGCTCAGGGATATCAGGGAAAATAACCCGGATGACTACAGGAATTTTTTGCGGATGGATGATGTCACCATCCAGGAATTGCTCCATCTGGTGACTCCCCACATCGAGAAGCAGGATACCAAGTATCGCATGGCTATCCTTGCTGAGGAACGGCTGGCGAAAGGTCTCTTGCTGACCTGAAGTTTGGATCCCTCATCTCCACGCAAGCTTTGGGCCTCATCATGCCGGAGAACTGCAAAGCCATTGTGAAGGTGCTGCAGTACCAGTATTGCAAGATAAGTAGGAAAAATACACCATATACTTTATTGTGCAAACAAATCTGTTTTATTGATAATTTAGGCCTTGGACAGACACTGTTTTTTAGGCCTCTCATATATAAAACATTTGCAAATATATTTAAAAATATATAATTATTGTGTTAACGCAAATATATTATAATACCGTATAAAAGATATCTTTGAAAAATCACACTACTATATATGTGTGTATATATATATATATATATATATATATATATATATATATATATATATATATATTTATAACATTTAAGTATCACCCAGTTTTAACTTTCCCAATAAGTATGGGGTACTGTGTGGCAGAGGTTGTCTGCCGAAGATATGTAAAGGCCGTGGCACACATGGCGCATGTCGCAGATGCAATGGGCCCGGCCCCATTGATGTGCTCCATGTGCCATGTGAGCAGTGGCCTTCACATATCTGCAGGTGAGACAATGTTTGTCACACAGTACCAAAACAATTTGAAAATGGCAAAATAGGGTACTTGTGAATTATCACAGCACCCATTACGTACTTTACGTAGTGGTATTTTGAGAATACCAATACACCACTATGCTGGCTACGTAAACTACATAACTTGTCCTGGAGCTGTGATAATACACAATGCTTCATTCATATCCCCACTATCCACATCATACCCCCAGTATTCACATGGGCGTGGAGTTAATTTTATAAAGTGTGGCGAGCGCAGCGAGACACCGAGCCCGAAGCATGGCGAGCGGACACGCATCTGCTTGCCACGCTTTGGGCCCAATGGCTCGCTGCGCCCACCACACATTATGAGATTAACTCCACACCCACATGGATACTGGGGGTATGACGTGGATACTGGGGATATTATGTTGTCATTGTGTGTGTGTTGTGCTTTATTTTTACCCTCCTCCGGGCTGGCCACCGCATCCATCATGATCCCACAATCCACCGATGCACGCTCACTCCCCTGGGGCAGTGTTCAGTCCCCCTCCTCGGGCAGTCACTCCCTGGCAGCAGCTTTCAGTCCCCCTCCTCCGGCACTTCCTGCGGACAATGTACACAATTAGCGTAGTGCCGCTGGGGGAGCAGGGAAACCATATGATGCTCCCCAATGGCATTACGCTGAATTACATCCATGTTCCATTACGTACATTGCAGGCGCCGGGGAGTGACTGCCGTAAGAGGGGGACTGAACGCTTCCGCTGAGGAGCGACTGTGCATCGGTGGAGTCAGCGGGGATCGTGATGGACTCGGTGGCCGGCCCGGAGGAGGGTAAGTATAGAGCACAACACACATCACATTTTTATGGCGCAGGCTACGCTGACAACGTACCTTAGGCTACATTGAAAACATAGCGTAGCCGGGCGCCGTGATAATACACATGTACCCAAAATAGCCTATATTTTATTACAGATCCTCAAAAAGAGGAGACTCCGGATCATCCGCCAGTAAAGAAGAATATAGGTGACAGTAGTTGGTGGTTTGAGGCGACTGTGAGGGGGTTGATTGGATGGGTGTTAGAGGAAATTGTGTGCAAGAAGGGTCTGGTACGGTGGCTGGGGGAGTAGACACTGGTGTTTCTGGTGGCAGTGGTGTCTCTGGTGTACTAGCCATGCCAACTAATTTGGTGCCACTTCGCAGACACCCTAAATGACTATGATACAACAACTCCATGCCTAATCTCTGAAATGAGAGTTGCTGGTCAGGAGCCAAGTGGCGTACACATTCGGCCAAGTAAGTGAAATAGTTGTCATGTTTTTCAGGGATTCTTTGTAGGACCTGCTGTGCCCGCACCAAAAATTCTTCCTCTGCTGCTTCTCCTTTTGTCCCTTTACCACGCATTTTCTTAGCACGGTGGAGTGGTGGAGTTGGTTTCAGAGTGCGTGATGGAGTGGGTGCCGGAGTGGCAGCTTCACTAGATGGGAATGGAGTATCAGAAAGTTGCGCCAGGTCCTGGGTTGGAGGCGGGTCGTCGCCAATGTGCAGCTGTAAAAAAAAATGGAAAAACACAGTTACTAATCAATTGTATTTACTTTTAATTTCAGTTCCCTACCAGCATGAATTAATGGAAAGTCATCGCAGAGGAGTTTGAACAGCGATGGAACTTCCCAAATTGTGGAGGAGCCATTGATGGGAAACATGTCCTCATAGCCCTTCTTGGAAGCCTCCATCTTTTTGTGTTCCTTCAGGAAAACTGTCCTGAGATTTTGAATGTGTTTCTGCACCCATTCTGCATTGGTCTCCAGTTGGAAAGGGAGGCTGTAGTGTGCCAAATCCTCCAGTCCTTGGTTTCTTTTTATTTTGTTCGAATACTCCTTTGACTTTGTTCTCCACAGGCATTTGTGGGAATGATACCGTTAAATAAAACCCTACACAAATTCCTGCTCTTTCGCAGTAGACATGGTGACTGTAAAAAGTAAAAAAATATTTGTTGTTAAATTTATATCCATGTTTAATATAGTTATTTTTATAGTTATAGTTATCAATTCACCTAGTCAGTGTACCCTGATGAAAAATGTTACAATACATTTGAAACATTGGTCTATATTACTTGTCTGCTGAATTTATTTCTCCTGGAGTGCCACCCGCGACGCCTATTGCTATATTGGAGTGAGGTTCTCATCTTCTGGGAGGGCACCCAGGCCTGTTTACATCATCAGTGGAGTGCCGGCCAATACCTACAACCAATATATATATTATATATATATATATATATGTATATACATACATACACACAGACAGGTGAATGGGGCCTAGCACACAGTGAAATAGCAGACTATACATTGGTGGCATCAGTGGGCATGCATAGGAGAGCATTGGGAGAGCAAACATACCAGGTTGTTGTTCTGGAAGTTGAGCCAAGAAGGAGAGTCCAACTGCTGCGCCAGCACTGTTTGCAATGTGGAAAAACATGGCGCCGGGGGAAGTGTTTAGGAAATTTTACTCAAATAGGCTGGGTCGAACGACGGTCGCCCCAAACGACGGCAGCAAAAAATAATAATAAATACGTTTTAAAACAGTATACAGTGTATCTACCACACTATTTCAGAATGAAACACAGGACAGCATTGATGGTGTAATGGTTAGCACTACTACCAAAAGTTCGATTTCTACCTGAGCACAGCGATCAGTTAATCAGGATACGAAGATGCTCATCAGATTACTAATCAATAAGCCATTGAATTAAGGTAAATTCTTTATTCTATTCCTACTCATTTTTTTACAGTCAAAAGCGAATGGTCTAACCAGAAACTTTGGTCTGACCATCTGAACTCCCAGCATCCTCTATAACCCTATAGTTGCTCAGAATGTCCGCCAGAAGTAAGCAGCTGGTGCCTTTACAACTACGTGAGAATTTCCTGTTGCAGGCCCAGACATGCCCACGAAACGGTCAAAACCCAGTTTTTGTAGCCAATTCCCTGCTACCTTCCACAAACATTCACTGCCTGTCATTTACTTTGCTAATAAATCCTTAATGTGTCTGCCATTGACAATCAAACTCTACTGCATGCACAGCAATAAAAAAACATTACATAAACATCGGGCCAAAATGATTACCTTGGATTAATTTGAACACAAGGTGGCTAGTTATAAACGTGTGTGAGTTCTGAAAAGGTGCGTGTTTACCCACAAATAAATTTGCATTGTCCAATATGTCTGTGAGCAATGCATTAGCAATTTGCACCCTATTACATGGTGTTAGTTACAGTACAATCTTGCATCATACTCGCACCGCACATTTCACATTCTCAGGTGCTTACTTCGAAAATGACCACATAAAGTAAAGTGAAAAGAATTCAGGAGGCGATTCACTCATTGAGAGCTGAATTCACTACCCTGTTCAATTTTACGGGCAGGGCCGGACTGGCCATCTGGCTCTTCTGGCAAATGCCAGAAGGACAGATGGCCTTGTGGGCTGATTTTGTGCAGCCAGTTCAGCCAGGGTAGCAGTGGCTGCTCGTGGTTGCGGCCTTTTGCTGCCCTGTGTGTGCTGCTGCATGGCCGTAGCCCACCCCTTTCCCCTTGAGGTGGAATATGCCTCTCCTCCCCATCCAGAGACCCGGCGCAGTGACCCCTGAAGTCCCAGCTAAGTTTCCCTGGAGACCTGGCCCTGAGACCGCTGATATCCGGCACTGTCTGCGTGAAAGTGCAGCTGAGGAGACGCTGTGTGCATCAAAGACCTTGTGGGAGATGAGCAACTACTCAAGGTAGTTGTGCTGAATAGGAATCTGGGAGGGAGCAGCAAGGTTATTCAGTGCCACCTCTACTGGGACAAGGGGTATGGGATTATGAACTACAAAGTGATGCCTGTCAGGCTATCATGGCCCTTTCAAACCCCTTGATCCCTTACTACACTCTCTCTCTCACTCCCTCCAGTCCCTACCTCACTCTTTCTTTATCTACTCCTTTCTCTCTTTGCCACAGGGAATTGGGAACAGGGCTGACACAGGGGGAGGGGGACATTGCTCTCACAGGGTGAAGGAATGGCATAATGTATAATAGTCATTATGGTGTATGGCACAATGTGTAATGGGTATCACTTGTGTAAAATAATGTGTAATGTGCATCACGGTGTGTCAAATAATGTGCAATGAAATCACGTTGTGTGGCATCATGTGTAATGGGCATCACAGTGTTCAGCATTTTGTGTAATGGGCATTATAGTGTGCAGCATTTTGTGTAATGGGCATTATGGTGTGTTTCATAATGTGTAATATTATGCCCCCTTTTCGTCGCGTGGCTCTGTCGCGCAAGAGTCCCGTCTGCTGCGGGTGGGCCTGTGTCCTCAAAATGCCAGGGCTGATTTTTGGTCCCAGTCTGGCCCTGTTTAGTGATTTGTGCTTGCATTAATATGTGCATGTGCAAACCCCTGGAGCAAATGCCTTTGGCGACTTTCAAACTCCCAAGGGCATTCACTCCCGGATGCGAGGGAAGGGGGCGGAAGCATGGCAATGGCCAGCTTTGAGTGGGCGGCTGACAAAATACGAAGTTCGGCGGACAACGTTTACTTGCTCACTAGGCTGCAAGCCTATACACAGCCTAGTGACAGATATGACTCAGATATGACTATACGCAGCCTAGCGAACAGATATGACTCAGAACCTCAGTAAGAATACATGCACATATTTTTTTTAAGTTTAGCATACTGCAAAACACATGCCAAATAAATGCAAAAAAAAAAAGTTGCTTGGGCTTTATGTGTGTTTACAAAAAACAAGCAAACATAGGATTTATAGATATAGTATGAGTAGAACTTGCTTGTGATGCTTTCTATGTATGCATTGTTTAATGTACTGCCCAAATAGGAATGTTTTTACTAACCCTATAAATTGTATAGACCAAGGGTCCTCAAACTATTTTGCTCTGGGACCCCATAAGACATTACAATTAATTACAGGACCCCAGCAAGTGACTGCAGAAGGTCATCACATCACACGTGTAGTCAGCAGACAGCACATACATGGCAGCAAAATGATGTGTGAGGAGTCTAAAATAACAGACAATTCAAAAGACTTTTTAGACTCCTTGAATCACTGACTGAGATTAGAAAAATCATCAGCCTGATGGCCAGCAACATGGAGTCGCGACCCCATGCTGAGAAGGTCGGGACCCACTTTGGGGTCAGGACCCACAGTTTGAGAACCGCTGGTATAGACAGATTTTATTTCAGGGAGTCTTAAATGTTTGCTAAATTTGTTTTATGTTATGGGATGGGGGGGGGGGGGGGCGGGTTTGCACTATTTGTCTCTTCATGAAAACATAAAATATAAAATTTTCATTTGTTTTCTGAGATAAACGAAACTATAACAAAATTCTAGCTTTTAAAAACTAAGATATCAAAAAAATTGCATAAAATAATTTGACGCTGTAAATGATACATGCCATTTATGCAGACACTTTGCAAATTGTCAATTGTGTAATCGATTTATTTCAGTATTGTGTTTTGCTGTATTGTGATATTGATTGTGTAGTGAAGCTCTGAAGAGTGATATTACCCCCGAAAAGGTGGATGTAAGGTCAGTTAAACTGAGAGGTATATAAATTTGAAATTTGGGTTCTATTGATTTAATTGAATTTTCGATCAAATTTAGCATTTATAAGCAACTCAGTTATTCAATTTGATTGACAAATATGAATTCATTTTCGGCATGGCCAGTGACTAGCATCCATTCCAGAGCTAACTGTCAATCATTTTAATATTGTGTGTCACTTACAGTTGAGACTGGTGTCAGACTTTCCCATAAAGTGCTAGTGTTCACGGAATTTGTTTTGGGGGGGGGGGGGGGAAGGGGGGTGTCACATACTGTATGAGCCATTTTGAGCTTCTTAAAATATCTACTCAATGAGCAGTGGAGTGAAAAATATTCCGATGCTTGTTGCCTATAGTGACCTCACATCACGAATGCTGTAGTATCCTCAGAATAAGCACTGTAGTGTACCAGAGTTCTATAAACTCCTTTTATGAAGTGACAGATGTGACATTTGCTAATGCTGATTTTATCTTCTATGCAATTGTGTGACTCTGTAATGAACTCTGTAAACCAAATTGACAAACTGTAAATTAGTATAATTTCTCGAAATTACAGAATTCATGAAGTCAATTCAGCCTTCAAAATCCCTGAATTGTCACTAATTTAGGAACTTGTATCCGTAATGTGGTCACATCCAATTGACTTTTAAATACCGGAATGACAACTGCAAGTACAGCATATGAAAAGGTGTTTTTATATATATATATATATATATATATATATATATATATATATATATATATATATATATATGATTTAGTGATATAACATGTATTTCTTCATCTGAAATGCCAGGTTTAGTAGCCATTTAAGTGCTACAGCGACATTAAGCACATATATGAGATTTTAAAGATTACACATACCTGAATAACCAGTTATATCCATTGCTTTTAGATTTCGACACTTTATTACGGTTAAGGTCAGACGTCCCGCAGTAGGAAGATAACATAGTGAGAACATGATTTCTCCAAGATCCACACTTTCCTTAAAGATATAAAATGAAATAATGAATCATCCCATAAAAAATGTTTTAACACTGTCAAGATGAAAATCTCCAGTACTGACAACTAAGATTTAAAGTTTCACAACTTGTTAATGCTTCAGTTTAAAATGATGCGAGTCACAACATTATTCAGACTTGTCATATTTGGGTGTTAAAGCTGTAGTTATGTTCTTAGCACGGCTTTGAGTACTGCTGGCTGGCTTATGCTTCTTATAATAACACCAGGGACAGGGCCTGATTATAAGTCTTAGATACCCAGGGCTAATACACATGTACCTCCCCTTAACACTGATAAACATACGTGTATGGGCACTCAGGGACTCACCATTCACTGACGCTTCTATTCTCCGCTTCACATTTCCGACTGTTATAAGGGCGGAAGTAGATCTTGCATTGTCTGAAACGCAAGATCTACTTCCGCCCTTATAAAAGTCGGAAATGTGAAGCGGAGAATAGAAGCGTCAGTGACACGCAGTGACAAGAAGCCGGTGAACCGCATTCGTCACTTCCCGGTTCCTGGTACAACAGGAAGCCGGAAGAAAACTCACGGCATATTCTCCCGCGATTAAGACCACGTGGATAATAAGTACTGTTAAAAATCTGGCGACAGGGGGACACTACTTAGATAGGGGAATCCCGGAATAGTTGGTCAGGATGAGTCTATGTCTGGAATTAGGATATCCCAGATTGGAGTATAAATATGGGAACAGGCACCTTTGCTACATAGCCTTGATAAAGAAACCAGAGGAGTTTCGAGACGCGTTGGCGGAGGACAAGGTGGACAGCTGTACTTACCTGGGTGGCCAACTTCCAGGGACGCCTGTTGGTTGACTGTTAACATCTGCTTGTTTGTCTACTGAACCTTTGGTAGACCATACCACTCTGTGAGAGTCAGCTTATACACTTTCGTTTTTAATGTAAAATTTTATCTGTAATAAAAGCGGTACTTTCACTATACCAGCTTTTTTCTTACATGCATATGACCTTTGGATCTATTTGAAAATTGACGATTGGTGGTGACGTGACTGCTCCCCAATATGCGATTATAGTGTACCCTAAAAAGAAGACTTACCTCAATGGTACGAGTCACAACCTACGGAACTATTTTAGAATTTATTATATTGGTTTTGGTTGTACTACACTATTGTTGTTCTCTTTCTCTCTTTTTTTTTGGGTACAACCGATGAGAGCCCTAAGAGTTTCTATTCTATTTCTGCGCCAGAGGGTTTGTCAGTATTTCTGTGAGACTATTGTTTGCATGAGCAGTTGTTAGCAATCAACTCTGATCGATGTGACCAAGCCAGGCAAGTGGTTAAATCACAAGAAGAATAAAATTTATTTTGAAGTATGAATGAAGATCCCATTCAATTGCATATTTAGGCCTTTCCTTTCAATTAGAATTTTTCTCCCACTGAATTTTACATTTCCTCCTTCATACCCATGGTAACCAAACTCTTTTGAAACATGACACCCCTAAATTTCAGGTTCTTTTTCAATGCACCCCTAGGCCAAAGAAAATGTAATATATATATATATATATATATATATATATATATAAATATATATACAGCGCTATTCCCTGGGTACTGCTACTCCAAAGAATCAGGCGGCACTCGGTTAGTAATAAATCAAAATAAGTATATTGTGCAAAGTTCACATGTTAAGCCATCAACGTTTCAAGACCGGATCGGTCTTTTCATCAGGATGCGTGAAATAAAGTGCTAGTGCTATAGAAGAAACAAAGAAAGAACAGAGCTGTGAGCTCTCTTACCTATAAGTAGCTGCGTGTTGGAGTGTCTAAGGGAGCCGGCGTGTGTGAGGTCTGCTTCCTGAAACCCGACTCCGCCCCGCTCTGCTCGGCCGTTGTCAAGGTGACGCTGGACGCTTCCTCCTCACCACCGCCCCGCTGTAGACAGACTGAGTACGACCAACAAAAAAGCTAGTTGGATAAAAAGTGACAACTTGTGAAAATATATCAAAATTATGTGATGAAACAAATATTAAGCAGCTACTAGTAACTAAAACGTGACTTGGTGCATGGTTAAAACATGGATTAATTATGCAAGGCATGCAATTATTAAATGCAATTTTTAAATGCTATATTAGCGAACTCATATATCTTAAAGTTAATAGAGCTATATAAGGTCAATATATAATGAGGGTGGTGGAGATGCCAGGAGGCTACACGATCGGTTGTCCCACTCAGGAGATGTGGCCAATCAGATGAATACATTCCATGCAATTTTTTCGTTCAATCCCAATGGAGACAAAGTGTTCAGTTTGAATATCCACTCTGATTCTCGCTGGTTTAACAATTTGCGGCGATCTCCTCCACGGCAGGGGGGTGGAATGTGGTCAATAATCATGCTGCGTAGGTTTGCTAGTGTGTGTCCACATTGTTTGAAATGTCTTGCGACCGGCTGTTCAATTTTCTCACCTGCCAAGCTTGCATTTATGGCAGATCGATGCAGCGCCATGCGCTCTCTGAAGGTTCTTATTGTTTGTCCCACGTAGTACATGTTACATGGGCAAATGATTAAATAAACAATAAATTGCGATTTACAAGATAAAACATGTTTTATCTTGAATTTTTGAGCAGTTTGTGGATGTTGGAACTCGCTACCTGTGAGCATTGATGAACAAGTGGTACATGACGGACATCGATAACAGCCATTTTTCTTATGTTGTACGTTGAACAGATTTTTTGGAGGGTCAGGTGTAATGTTAGTTCTCACCAACATATCTCTGAGATTTCTTCCACGACGATAACTGGGTAAGATGGTTTTATGAGCAAAGCAAGGCAAGGATTTGTCGCTAGTTACAATAGGCCATACAGCATGTGCCGCTCTGGGTAGTACTTGACTGCCCGGGGTATACGTAGTCACAAAAGGTACTTTGTTGGTGGTGGATTTTTTGGCGCTGGAAAATAATAATTGTTCTCTTGGGATGTTCATAACCTGCAGTTTGTATTTCTTTAATAGGGTCAGATCATAACCACGTTGTAGAAATTTATTTATCATTTTATCCAGATTCTCATCAAGAGTGGATCGATCACTGATAATCCGTGCAACACGAATCATTTGGGATTTTGGTAATCCTTTCTTCAACGAAGGGGGATGATTGCTACTGTATTGCAGTAACGTATTCCTATCGGTATCTTTGTGATACAGCGAGGTCACTATGCCATTGTCAGTTTTCTTCAGGGTCACATCCAGATAGTTAATGGTATCACTACTTATAGTGTGAGTGAATTTGATTGGATTGTCCATTTTATTGATGTTTTCAATTATGTTGATCAATTGAGCTGGGTCCCCGGACCAGATAAGAAGCAGGTCGTCTATATATCTGGTATATAGCACAATTTGGGAACTGATGGTTGCATCCATGAAAAAGAAATTGTGTTCCTGTTCAAACATATAAATGTTGGCTAGGGCCGGCGAGATGTTCGAGCCCATGGAGCAGCCAGTGAGTTGCAGATAGTAATTGCTGTTATGTATAAAATAATTTCTAGTTAAAGTAAGTTCCAGTAATGCCAGATATAGGGGGATATCTAGTGCTGTAAAACTGACTCTCTCAAGAAAAGTTCTCATGGCAGAGATGGCTTGCATATGCGGTATCACCGTATATACATTTTTCACATCCAAGGTACATAAGATAGCGTCTTGGGGCAGATTTTGTAAGTTTTGAAGTTTGCAAAGCAGTTGGGTAGTATCTTTGAGGTAAGTATTTTGAATGGTCACAAAAGGTTGGATTAATACATCCAAGAATTGGGATATAGGCTGAAACAGAGAATTGCACGCCGATATGATGGGGCGGCAGGGGGGATTGACAGGGTCCTTGTGAATTTTGGGTATTGTATACAATACTGGTGATACTGGGAATTCTGTGGTGAGTGTTTTGTAAACTTTATCACTAAACAGTGATTCCTGGTGGGCTTTTTTGAGCACCGTATCAAGTTCTTTTTTAAATATACAAGTAGGATCACCCGGGAGTTTTCGATAGGTTGACGTGTCTGCCAGAAGCATATCAATGTTGGCAATGTATGTTGAAGTGTCTTGTATAACAATTGCCCCGCCTTTGTCCGCGGGGCGAATGGTTATATTGGTGGATAATTGCAAACTTCAAAACTTACAAAATCTGCCCCAAGACGCTATCTTATGTACCTTGGATGTAAAAAATTTATATACGGTGATACCGCATATGCAAGCCATCTCTGCCATGAGAACTTTTCTTGAGAGAGTCAGTTTTACAGCACTAGATTTCCCCCTATATCTGGCATTACTGGAACTTACTTTAACTAGAAATTATTTTATACATAACAGCAATTACTATCTGCAACTCACTGGCTGCTCCATGGGCTCGAACATCTCGCCGGCCCTAGCCAACATTTATATGTTTGAACAGGAACACAATTTCTTTTTCATGGATGCAACCATCAGTTCCCAAATTGTGCTATATACCAGATATATAGACGACCTGCTTCTTATCTGGTCCGGGGACCCAGCTCAATTGATCAACATAATTGAAAACATCAATAAAATGGACAATCCAATCAAATTCACTCACACTATAAGTAGTGATACCATTAACTATCTGGATGTGACCCTGAAGAAAACTGACAATGGCATAGTGACCTCGCTGTATCACAAAGATACCGATAGGAATACGTTACTGCAATACAGTAGCAATCATCCCCCTTCGTTGAAGAAAGGATTACCAAAATCCCAAATGATTCGTGTTGCACGGATTATCAGTGATCGATCCACTCTTGATGAGAATCTGGATAAAATGATAAATAAATTTCTACAACGTGGTTATGATCTGACCCTATTAAAGAAATACAAACTGCAGGTTATGAACATCCCAAGAGAACAATTATTATTTTCCAGCGCCAAAAAATCCACCACCAACAAAGTACCTTTTGTGACTACGTATACCCCGGGCAGTCAAGTACTACCCAGAGCGGCACATGCTGTATGGCCTATTGTAACTAGCGACAAATCCTTGCCTTGCTTTGCTCATAAAACCATCTTACCCAGTTATCGTCGTGGAAGAAATCTCAGAGATATGTTGGTGAGAACTAACATTACACCTGACCCTCCAAAAAATCTGTTCAACGTACAACACAAGAAAAATGGCTGTTATCGATGTCCGTCATGTACCACTTGTTCATCAATGCTCACAGGTAGCGAGTTCCAACATCCACAAACTGCTCAAAAATTCAAGATAAAACATGTTTTATCTTGTAAATCGCAATTTATTGTTTATTTAATCATTTGCCCATGTAACATGTACTACGTGGGACAAACAATAAGAACCTTCAGAGAGCGCATGGCGCTGCATCGATCTGCCATAAATGCAAGCTTGGCAGGTGAGAAAATTGAACAGCCGGTCGCAAGACATTTCAAACAATGTGGACACACACTAGCAAACCTACGCAGCAGGATTATTGACCACATTCCACCCCCCTGCCGTGGAGGAGATCGCCGCAAATTGTTAAACCAGCGAGAATCAGAGTGGATATTCAAACTGAACACTTTGTCTCCATTGGGATTGAACGAAAAAATTGCATGGAATGTATTCATCTGATTGGCCACATCTCCTGAGTGGGACAACCGATCGTGTAGCCTCCTGGCATCTCCACCACCCTCATTATATATTGACCTTATATAGCTCTATTAACTTTAAGATATATGAGTTCGCTAATATAGCATTTAAAAATTGCATTTAATAATTGCATGCCTTGCATAATTAATCCATGTTTTAACCATGCACCAAGTCACGTTTTAGTTACTAGTAGCTGCTTAATATTTGTTTCATCACATAATTTTGATATATTTTCACAAGTTGTCACTTTTTATCCAACTAGCTTTTTTGTTGGTCGTACTCAGTCTGTCTACAGCGGGGCGGTGGTGAGGAGGAAGCGTCCAGCGTCACCTTGACAACGGCCGAGCAGAGCGGGGCGGAGTCAGGTTTCAGGAAGCAGACCTCACACACGCCGGCTCCCTTAGACACTCCAACACGCAGCTACTTATAGGTAAGAGAGCTCACAGCTCTGTTCTTTCTTTGTTTCTTCTATAGCACTAGCACTTTATTTCACGCATCCTGATGAAAAGACCGATCCGGTCTTGAAACGTTGATGGCTTAACATGTGAACTTTGCACAATATACTTATTTTGATTTATTACTAACCGAGTGCCGCCTGATTCTTTGGAGTAGCAGTACCCAGGGAATAGCGCTGTATAAACCCTACCGAGGAAGGCACCAGTGCATCAACCCCTTCGACGAGAGTGCTGGACAAACAGACATATAAATATATATATATATATATATATATATATATATATATATATATATATATATATATATAGAAGAAAGGGTTTTTGACTCTGAGTTGCGCTGGGTTGTGTGTGCAGCACCACCAAAATTCCTCCTGTTAGTGAGGAACGGTGTAGTAATCAGGGAAGTGGGGGGTGATTGGGGTGCGCTACCTAGTATAGAAACTGTACCTCCCAATAAAACATTACAATTTCAAAACAGAATACACATTTCTGAAATAGTGTTCTTGTATTTGAGGATGTTCCCAATGAATAAGCTCAGTCCATCTCTGGGTAAATAGTTCTTTTATTGGTTAAGAAACCCGACGCGTTTCGTCTCTAAGACTTCATCAGGGGTAAGAACCAATGGGTTAGTGGATTTTGTGTGGCTGGTCCTATTTGAAGTTTCTGCTGATCACAGCTGATGCAAATAAAATAACACCAAGTCCTTCTTGATGGGGCTCAATTAAATGGAAATTTCTGAGTTGAGAGTCTAGTGTAGGTTCTTATCAAGAACAATATCAGGACGCTCTCTCTGCAGTATCCTCCTCGCTCTGCATTCAAAATGAGAATGCAGAGCGAGGAGGATACTGCAGAGAGCGTCCTGATATTGTTCTTGATAAGAACCTACACTAGACTCTCAACTCAGAAATTTCCATTGTGCTGCTCCATACAGACTATATTTGCTGCAGACGTGGTTCCAGTTGAATCATCCTGACAGAGGAGTACTAGCACCCCTTCTATCTGCATTACCTACGGGACTTACATTTTTTCTGACCATTAGATACAATGGCAGAATCCTTCGATGGTGGAGGTGAGCTGTCTTGCAACAGCGTTAATCTATCTTTACTCACTCAAGGAAAGATGTTTTCTTATTCAGAGTCTGAAGCGGATGGCATTTTGTCTAAGAAACAGTTGGACGAGGATGAAGATACTAGACCCCTTGAGTACTTATATAAGGACTGGGTCCGATTGAAACAAAAAGAAGTCGATTATCAATATCATAGTATCTCCCTCAGTGACTATTACCGCAGTAAACGCATACCACGCGGTTTTAGAGTGAAAAATTCACCTACAATTGGCCGCTTCAACACGCTCTTTTGTCAAAAATGGATTGCCATTACTAACAAGTGCAGTCTCGACCTGATGCTCCTCGTCATTGAGGAATCAGGTCGAGAAATGACTATTGCACAGGAGCGTATTAAATCCTTTGAAGAATTGCATAAAGCTTCATTTCTTGCTGATACCAACATCAATTGGCTGGGGAAGCTTGATGCACAGGTGGCAGCCTACAAACGGGATCTTATCCAGTTTAAGCGTCAGAAATTACAAAAAGTGAATAATGACTACGAACAAAACAGGGTTTACTCCTGGACCCAGAATACCACCCAGTACAGAGGTCAGCAATTCCAGCGACGTCATTACAAGCAGAGACGACAGGACACCTTTGCCGACTCTTCCTCAGAGAGACACACCACCAGTGAGTCTGATTCACAAGTCTACCAAACCCCGAATACATCTGCATCTCAGCCCCCTTTAGGGGTGACTACCCGCCTGAAAGAAAAAATCCCAAGAGGCGGAGGACGCGCCGCGGTGGCAAAAGGAAAAGGAAGAGGTCAGGGCAAACGTGGCAGACCCCCTCTCAACAGATAGTGTTTAATCTATCCAAACACTTATTAACTGCCGATGAAACTCGTGTGCTCAGCCGTGGTTTATCATATGTCCCGACTACTCAGTTTGATCCAATGAGTTGGGAGATTGAGAAGTATAGACTTACTCGCCAGTTAAGGCTTAAAGAACATTTTGGAAAGAACTCTGCCAACCAGGCTGCACGAGCTTCTGCGGATGATCTGGGTATTCCTGTCCAATTAAAGAGATTGCAAGGTAAATCAACTTTCGATCCAGTGTCTAGCAATGCATCTATAAAAACTTTTTCGCGCATGATTGACACTCAAGTTCAAAATGAGGTTCTTGCCTCTTTACCCGACAAGAACTTTGGGTCTAACTTGTCTAGGGGTGAACGTAAGGCTTTAAAAGACTTATCGACCTATACTGACTTAATTATTCGGCCCGCCGACAAAGGCGGTGCCGTGGTCGTGCAAGACCTGATTGATTATAAAGTTGAAATTGTACGGCAATTATCTGATTCCAATGTTTATAAACGTCTTCCTGCTGACCCCACTGATGTGTTTAGCGTTAAACTTGAGGAACTGTTGCAGCATGCGGTCAGTGAGGGACAAATTACTACAGAATTAGCAAATGCTTTAATTGTTCCTTACCCCACTGTACCGCTGCTGTATACACTCCCTAAAATTCACAAACGGTTAGAGTCTCCCCCTGGTCGCCCGATTATTGCGGCCAGGGGATCACTCTTCCAAAATGTTGCCACGTATATTGACGCCCTTATACAACCTTGCATCCAGGCTTCTCCTGGTTTTCTTCTTGATACTACATCGTTTATTAATCAACTGTTGGGTATACGTGACATCCCTGTGGGATCTCTTCTCTGTAGTGTAGATGTCACAAGTTTATACACCGTCATCCCCAATGAGGGGGGATTGATTGCTGTGCAGCGATTACTTGTGGATAATCCCAATTATAATGGACCTGATGTGCAGTTTGTTTTGTGTTTATTGGAGCTGGCTTTGACACATAATTATTTTCTTTACGATGACCAGTTTTATATCCAAATCAGCGGCTGTTCCATGGGCAGTAATTTCGCACCGGCTTATGCCAATGCGTATATGCTCATGGTGGAGAAAGATATCTTTTACACAGACGTTGATGTATCTGGATGTATTGTGTTCTACACCAGATACATCGACGATCTGTTCTTTATTTGGAGTGGCAGTGAGGAGCATTTTTTGGACGTTATCAATAAGCATAATCTAACTGAGAGCCCGATCAAACTTACCTGTTCTGTTAATCCTGTATCTGTGCCCTTTTTAGATGTGATGGTTTCCATTGAGGGTAGTACTATCAAAACTACATTGTTCCGCAAGGATACGGATCGCAATACCCTGCTGCATGCAGGGAGTTGCCATCCTAAACCCTTGAAGTTTGGGTTACCCTATTCCCAATTCCTGCGAGCCGTGAGGATCTGTAGTGACGCGGGTGAAGCGGAACGACAGATTGATACCATGGTTGAAAGATTTATCCAGAGAGGCTATGATATTAAGATTCTCACTGCAGCAAAAGATCGAGCTCTAGCAAAGCAGCGCAGTGATTTGCTCACTTATAAACCAAAAGACACTGACACTGCAGGTAAATTACCTTGGGTCAATCATTTTAATATAGTGAGTACTGACATTAATCACATCGTTAAGAAAAATTGGCCGATTGTACGGTCTGATCCATCGGTACATTTGGGCGATTGTTCCATTATGCCCTGCTACACAAGGGGGAGGAACATTCGTGACCTCCTAGTTAAAACTGATGTGGCTCGTCTACAGCAATCTGGTAGCGAGCAATTTCTTTCTCAACAGCCAGGGTGCTTTCGCTGTCTTGGTTGCATTACGTGCCGAGCTCTTACTGTATCTGACTCTTTCTGCCATCCTTTCAGCGGGAGACGTTATCAGATCCGACATAGGGTGTCCTGTATGACACGTTTTATAGTATACCTTATTACGTGTCCTTGCGGACTTAACTATGTCGGGAAAACTGAGCGTACCCTCCGTGAAAGGATGGCAGGACACAGGTCCTCTATTAAAGCAGCATTGGAGACTGGGCGGAGTGACCAACCGGTCGCTCGCCATTTTCTACTTGCTAGACATTCTATACCCGCGTTGAAATACATTATCATCGACCACGTACCCAGTAGTCTACGACGGGGTAATCGTGGTTTGAAGCTACTTAGATGTGAAGCCCGTTGGATTCACAGATTAAATACATTGGCGCCTAGAGGGCTGAACGAGTCCGCTGGGCTACATTGCTTCATTTGATTCTATTTAACAGTATCAGAGTAGCCTGTTGAAGTTTATGCATTCTCTTGTTATTGTTTTGCTTATATGTCGACTTTTTTATGTGTCGACAGGTATATTCTATTATGACACATCAGCGATCTCTGTCTTTTTGGCTATTATTCCTTCCTTACTCTTTATATATTTTTTTGCACTTAGGTGTTATTGTTGTTTTTATGTATTGTTGTATATCTGTTTATTATGCACTGTCGTGATGGTACAAAAATGTTCAGCTTCCGTACACTAACCCAGTATCCTAGTTACCGGCGTGACGTTGGTGCCGCCCATGAGACGTGCGTTAGCCTTGTCAATGAGTGATGCTGTCAGTGTGCATTGCGTACATTGGCTTACACTGCAGGCAAGTCAGAATCAGAATCAGAATCAGAATCAGAATCATCTTTATTGGCCAGGTATACTTGCGTATGCTTGGAATTTTTTGTGGTAACAGTGCAGCATCAATCAGGGAACACAAAGGGGGTGGGAAGAGAGGCATAAACATACATCACATACATTTCACATGTATCTAGAAAAGTTCGAGTTAGTATTTGGTATGTTCAATACGGTTTAGTTGGTGGACAGCTATTGGGAAGAAGCCTTTTGTAGTTCTTGTCGTCTTTGCTGGGATGGACCTAAAACGTCTGCCTGACGGAAGGGGTTCAAACAGGTTGTGGCCAGGGTGTAGCTTGTCCGCCAAGATCTTTCCTGCACGCTTATTGACCCTGGCTAGGTATAGTTCTTGGACAGTGGGGAGCTCCGCCCCAATGATCTTTTCTGCCATCCTCACCACTCTTTGCAACTTTCGTCTGTCATTCTCGTTTGCTCCTCCGAACCAGATTGTGATCGAGGAGCAAAGGACAGACTCTACTATGGCAGTGTAGAAGATGAGCAGCAGCTCCTGCGGGATGTTGAATTTCTTGAGTTGCCTCAGGAAGAACAACCGCTGCTGAGCCTTCTTGACAGTTGTAATGATGTTGGGACCCCATTTGAGGTCGCAGGAAATCTTTGTTCCTAGGAATTTGAAGGAGTCGACCCTCGACACTACTCTGTCAGATATTATGAGTGGGTTCATGGCATTTGGTTTCCTTCTGAAGTCCACCACCATCTCCACCGTTTTGAGGGGGTTGAGGTCAAGGTTGTTTCCGCTACACCATTTAGTTAGCCGATCCACCTCCCGTCTGTATGCCGACTCGTTTCCATCCATGATTAGGCCGATAACCGTTGTGTCGTCTGCAAATTTTATAATTTTTACTGACTGTTCTGCTGAGGTGCAGTCGTTTGTGTAGAGGGAGAAGAGCAGGGGGGAGAGGACACATCCTTGAGGGGCACCGGTGCTAATTGTGCATGTGTTTGAAATGAATGCGCCTGCTTTCACCGCCTGTTTCCTTTCAGTCAGGAAGTCAGTGATCCAGGAGCATGTAGGTTCTGGGACTCCTAGTGAACGGAGTTTTGGCTCCAGGAAGTGCTGATGACGTCGATGGTGTGGCTGACTGAGCGCGGGAACAGGTAAGTGTGGGCGTGGAGGTATTCAGGTATATATTGTCTGTATGTATCATTGTATTTTTATCCCTGTCCTGAAGAAGAAGCGTAATAAAAGAGCTTCGAAACGTTGACATCTATGACGTGACTCTGACTCTGCTTTCAGCGTGTGCCGCCACTATTGCTGTATTATATATATATATATATATATACTGTGATAGGCAGGGTTTGCTTCTGTTTGTACACATAGTTTCCAATTGTAAAGCACAACGGAATATGCTGAGCTATATAAGAAACTGTAAATAAATAACTAGTTTATCATTGGCAGCCAATAGCACTGATTATGTATTTTACATTGACCATATATAATTAAAATTAGTTCTGGACCAACAACCTGTGGCACCCCTTCAAGTGCCCCGAGGCACTCAATAGCACACATTTTGGGAACCACTGCTCTATACTGTATATCTCTTTAACAATATATAGAAAACAGATTAGAGTGAACACTGTAAAAGTAAACCCAAAAAACATGTTTGAAAACTCAGGAATGTCAGATAAAGTGAAGTCCATTCCTGGTCAAAGATACATGTGGAACTATCTAGGGAAGATCACAAAGCAATATTCTTGTATCTGATTTTATGTGCCATGTATCACATCGATAACAGCTTCTATGGCAGCATATGCGTATTTCAGCTGTCAGAATAAAGTGAAGCCTGTAAAAGTCATGCATATTTTCCACAAATCATTGCCAAAGAACAAAAAAGGCATAAAATGCCTTTTCCATGTTGATAAAGAAGGTTGTAATACAATTTAAAAAAAAAAGATGAATAAAAGATGCATGCTTTATAGCTGTGCAGACTCCCTTTGCTCATATATCACCCTGGCTACAACACAATCTGAGATCTAAACATGAATATACAGTACAACCCGACAGTATGCATCTACCTGCTACGTTAATAGGACAGTACGCATTATCAATACTTTATAAGAATGCTGAATGAAGTCCTCTGTACTTCTCAACAATCAGGAAATGTCTTATATATGTACAACCAGCTGGAAATTCTTTGTTTCAAAATGGCCGGATTCTCAGATGTACAGCATGGTGGTCATTTCCTATTCCTATATGCTACGTGTTCTTTCGTGACACATATGGATGACTAGGGATCAGGATGCCTGGGGTCAGAATATTGATGACTTCTCAAAAAAAAAAGAATCCTGACAGGGGTCAGGTTAGTATACTTACCCCCGCCCCCCCCCCCCCCCCCCCCCACACACACACACAGAATAGCTTAGGCTGCAGTAAGGGATACTTCCTGCAACCTAAACCCTTATGGCACCAACATCTTTTGGGGGGGGGGGGGTGTTGGTATTCTGTCTTTAGTCTCCTGGCAATAGTCGGGATTCCGGCGCTAGTATCAAAATACCTACAGTAAGTAATTTCATGATGATGACAGACAATTTCCAATTTGATCGATTTTCCCAAAACCCAAAGCATACAGAGTGGGGATACCCAAATGGTGAAGCAATACCCAACACTTTTTATCGCATAGAGACTTCATCAGGGGAAAGTCTTACAATGGTAACAATATCTTCATCATAAATGTGCAAAACTCTTAAGTTTCATTCTGGAGAGTTTGAATTTATAGGCCAATGGGGAGAAGCATCTCTAAACACAGTACAATATCCAAAATAGTGATTGGGGTCAAATGTAATAGGGTGTGAGAATCAAAAAGTGAGAGATTTTGGGAGAGTGCTCCTATTTTTTTTAAAGCGCCAATCATTTACACTGCAAAACCAGGTTGATTTTGCCATCTAATTGATTGCCGCTTTTAAAAAATGGGAAACCTCTCCTAAAATCTCTCACTTTCTGATTCTCACACCCTATTACATTTGACCCCTAATGCAGGCTGTTATCCAACTAGCTCTGTTCCAGCCACATAACACTCTGTAGACTAAGACATTTTAGCAGTGCTTCCAATCTCCGTAATTCATCGGGGGGGGGGGGGGGGTGTTAAGATTTTAGCCATGTACCTCCTACTCTATGGAACTTACTTCCATGAGTTAGAGAGACCCCCACTCTAGAATCCTTCAAACACAGACTCAAGACTTTCATGTTTATTCAAGCATTTCCATAACCATTCCTTTACTATGTCCATGCTCTCTTTATTTTCTGAAAAGCTTTTCTGTGCTTCGTTGCTTCTATACTGTATTATGTTAATTATGTTAAGTGCTGTGACTCCTATTTGAGAAAGAGAGATACTGTATATAAATAAAATTCTTCGTCTACTTCTTATTACTGGAAAAAGAAAAAAAAGCGCTATTTCTGTTATTTATACTGAGTATTGATAGATAAATAAAATGAGTGGTACCTGTAAAAGAAATGTGTTAATATCAATGTTTACACCCTTTTGGGGAATTTTTGTGATATTTCAAGAACAAACAGCTCCGTGCCGCACTGTCCCTATCTCACCCTATGTACCTCTGCCTTGTGTCTTCCGTAAAGATCTGCGGTGTTTCTGGCTGAGAGAGGAGATGGATTGCTGGACCACGCGTCCGTGGCAGCCGGTGTGCTGATCTTCCGTCTTTGCCGTCACCCGGAAGTCGCCGGAAGTTGTCGCGGCGGGTTGCACAGAGTTACTGCGGGTAGTGGGGGCAGCGTGCCGCTGGAGGTAGTTGTTAGTGGATGCTGTCCAACGCATTTCATGCGGCTTGGCGCACTTTTTCAAGGATGTTGTCTTTGTGAACACATTGTTCTTTTATAGATAAAACTTTATTGCAAAAACAAAAGAGATCTGCAAGGAAAAGGGTTTTATACTTCAGGGTCTTCTCAGCTTCGACAATGGAATAATCCTGGAAGTGGAAGAGGAAAGAAGAAGTGTCTACAGTCCTTTCTTTTGCGTGCTCAGTCTCTGACCTGCCTCCTCTCTCTCTCTCTCTGCTCTCCTCATGTGCTTTTCTCCTGACATGTGCCCAGCAACTTCTTATTACTATTATTATTCTTACTTCTCTAGTGCGTTGACTTCCATTTAATCAGTTTTCATCTTTCTCTTCCTGGATAATATGATCAGAGCGGTAACTAGGGGAATGTGAGCAGCGCCGTCACGCAGGGTCCTATGGTCGGCCCTGGAATTACACCCTACAGCCAGTAGCACTACTGCAGAGCTACCAAAAGCATCCTAGAGATTTTCCAGGCAGGTACTCTGTGGAGGGGATGCAGTTTAAATCCCGGCGGTCGGGATCCCGGCGTTCAAAATCCCGATGCCGGAATCCCGAACGTCGAAATCCCGACACTTTCTCCCTCCGTGGGTGTCCACGACACCCTCGGAGGGAGAATAAATTAGTGTGCCGAGCATAGCGAGGCACCGGGCCCGCAAGGGGGGGGGGCAATCCACGTCCCCCCCTTGTTGGGATTTCGGCGTTCGGGATTCCGGCGTCGGGATTTTGAACGCCGGGATCCCGACCGCCGGCTTTTCATGCCGAATCCCTGTGGAGCTGCTAGGGCATCCTTAGATCAACACCAAGAAGTAAAGCTACTGGGGAAAGATATGAAGAGAATTTTGTATTAAACTGAAATTTTCTTTTAATTATGAATGCTGTAGTTATTATTAGAAAAATGTGCTGTTTGGAGTGGAGAGACCATAGGAGTTTAAAAAAAAACATGTGAGGATAGTTTTGATATAGCATTTGATATCATATCACATTTCTATGGGTTATGTTGGGGTGGTAAATATCAAGCAGAAATGTAATTTAATTAGGTTCCTAGCACTAAATTTCCATTTGAACCCGCGCTTTCATGATCTGTAGCAAGATCAGTGGACTGTGAAGAGGCATAAGAAAAGTTGTCGGTAAAGTTTTTTTTAAAAGTCAAAAAGCAGATGGTTGGAGATGTGCAGAGCCTGAGGTGAGCTTAAGAAGCCGTTTATAAGCTCCCATATGGTACTGTAATTCTAGCATTTTTTATGAAATTGAAATTACCCCAATTCCTGAAAGCCTGACATATAAATTCCATACTTTAGAAAGAGGCTGAATCTATTCTAATCCATGCTGATTTGCATGGAACGCACTGAAATGATCAAACATAAACAGAAGCAGTGATTCTATTTTATGCCAGTGGAAAATATTCTTTCATGTGCAGATAGCCATACAGATGCTTATTGGTTCAATAATTACACACAATAAAGACCTTTTCACTCAGGTCAATAGAGCTGCAACCTGTTAAAAACAATGAATTGCTAAAACACTTCTTAAAATGATTTTATATCCTTTTGCTGTATAAATGTATATTACTGTGTATATTACTTAAATGATTAACAATTCTTTACTGAAATACTCAAACTAAAGTTATACAAATTGAAGCTTTCAAGTTTAAAAGTATTTACAAAATTTGAAGAATTATAATTCAAATTTGAGGAGTTTGCCTGAGGGCCCATACAACTTGGGAATTATATTGTTACCTCAATAAAATTAATTATGTTTAAGGTGAGGGACTTGTTAGATATTCTAATGAGCTTCAGATGCACTTTTTGTTGCTTTTTTGACAATAATTACAATATAATGAGAAAATAATTACAATATAATGCTGTAATTTTTCATTTGGGTTGAGTTGCTTGAGTGTATAAATAACTGTCACAATAAACCCTAATGAATGGAGTTATGGATGTCAGTCCACAAGACAGCTAACTTAGTGACTAATTCAGACTTGACCTCTAATTCGAGAATTTGCAAATTGAGTGATTATGGATCGATTGCACATGCATACAGTAACATTTGCATCGCAAATGCGTGAGGGGAATTAGCGACAGAAAATACATATGGAAACGTAAGCCTCTTGCAGACTTTTAGGCATTTAGGGGTGGTACCCTGACATTATCTGGGTGTGTCAGAAAAAACGCGGGCATGTCCAGGCATTTTTGAGTAGGCTCTGTGACGTCAGAGATGATCCTGTTTCACACGCAAAAAAGTGAAAGCCTCAGACACTCAATTGTACAGACTGTTTGTTGGTTTTGGAATTGTGTATGGATTTGCAATATGATAGCGATTAGCTAAATAGTAGGGTACAATGACTATCACCATATGAATATGGTGTTAACTACCAGGGCCTGTGTTATACCATAGCCTCATTACAATTTATTTTAATTTATAAAATGACACATAAAAATGACAATATAATAAAAGCCTCTACTATGAACACAGAAATGTATAATCAATGTTCTGTGGCTGTTACAAGGCTGAAATAGCCCGAATAATGAAACTGATAGAAGTGAACTTCTAGTGATAAAATATATAGGACTGTGTCAGAATTACTCTCTAGTGGGATAACAATTGTGTAGTTATTCTCCCAAAATGAAATGCTGGTGGATATATGTTACCAGTTACTAGGGTGTTTGTACAGCATCAGACTTTCACTGACTGACATTTCGATGCAGTTTGGGCACAGGAAGGGGGTAGTGACAGCATGTACCCACCATTGTTGGGGAGGGTTGAGGCCAGGATAACCATCAGAGGATGTCAATTTCCTGGCCTCTTGCTCGGTCATGTATCGACAGCTTTGCACAACCCCATGGGCCACACAACTGATCAATGGTGTTGTATGTTGATCCAATGATGTATTCTAGAATGCAGCTTGGATCAGTATTACACTAACGAGACATGATACCTCCTGCTGTATTACTATATTAGAGCTAACGCTGCTGCTTCCATGTATGCAGAACTCCTCCAATTCACCATGTGAATCAGGCCCAATGAGTACAGGGTTTAAAAGTGTACAGGGCTTCTATTGGAGAAGCAGACAATCCAGTAAATATTGGGCCCCTTTATGATCCATAGTCATGCTGTCACAGATGGCCGCGTTGGCGCACGGCGGGTCCATTACTCACATGTCCATGTCCAGCCAGCCAATGGCAGCCACCCTCTACCTATATAGGGGATCTGCCTAGGCTGATTCAGTGTCAGTGCAAAAGTCTTCCATGACGGTTGTTTCTGGAGACTCCTGGCTTCTGCAAGAACTTATTGCTTATATTCTTAGTTTATCCTGTTGCTTTTCTCAAAGATGTTGTTTTGGATTAGTCTGTTTATTTGATGAAAATATATATTCATATTAAATAAACCAGCTAATTTCAACTCCGTGACCTCTAGTCCGAGTGTAGTTCCTGAGCACCACACAAGTCCATCCAATCCTACTCACATGACACATGGACAGTAAGGAGCAGGAGATGTGGTTCTTTAGCCACAAATATGGAAAATAGTGTTAAGTGCATATGCTCCATTTAATGTTAGATAACTTGGGCGATAAAGCTTTTTAAAATGTATTGCTGGCACACCTAATGTGTGCTAGGGACAGCCCACCAAGTAACGCTCAGCACAGCTGTACCCTTCAAACCCCCCAGCTGTTTAAGGCTCGGGCGATGTATGACCAGCCTCCTAGGCATACACTGCTCATTAGCCACTCCGAATGTTATCCCTGCTGCTGGCTCTGGGCTGCACTAGACATCTTGCAATAATAGCGTTATCTTGTGCATGCCCAGTAAGATGGGCAGGGAGGGAGGGATAGAAGGATTTTCATTTAAAATACGCATGCTCAACGGTGATGGAACTGCCAATAATGAGAGCCACGGAGACAGGACATAATGGTTCTTCTTATCGTCAAGGGGGGTTAATATTTTAGGCTTTTATGAGTGCCTGCTTCTCCTCGTTATGAAGGAGAAGCGGGCCAGTTATTTTAATACATCTGCCCCACTGTGACAACAAATCTTGACACACTCCACTGCCTGTTGTGACAGTTTCATAACAAGGATGAAACTGCTATGACCGATAATGAAATTGGCCATGATTTGCAGACATATTAAACATATAATTCATTAATAATGTTTTTTTTTTATATAGAAAACATATTCTGCAGCGCATTACTAATATATCGAATATATATCCAGCCTTGTAAAGAGATAAAGTGGAGAGGTTGCGCAAAGTTGCCAAGAAGCTTTTGTCATTTTAAAGGCTATGCTCATTCTACCTATCACTCGCTCTCTCTCTCTCATTCATCCAAGGGTACTAATAAGAATCATATGGATCTTACAATCTACAGTTTTCACTTGCACATGTACGCAACGTTTTTATTATTCAAAAGTCAATTAACCTACCTGTATATTTTTGGACTGTGGGAAGGAAAGTGTTTTTGTCAGTCTCTGCTGTGGTATTTTATATTTTAGAAGAGTCATGCAGACCAAACTGTGCTAGAAGCACCATAGCAGAGGGTGGAACCCCAGGCAGGAAAGAGGAACTACATGGATTTTGATAGGTACAGGATGCTAGAATGAACACTAGAGTAAATGTTTATGTCTAATACATATATAAAAAAACACATAATTGTCAACATAATGTTCACAATGTATGCGCAGGGGAGCGATGTTCAGCATCTGTGCATGCGCTGGCCCATTTCTGCACAGATGCTGGGTGCGAGACGGCACAACGAACTTCTAGTTTGCCGTCCCATTCACACCTAGCAGTGCTGGCAGGGGATGTGAGGAGGCAGCAAGGGGTCGGACCCATGGAAACGACCAGCGTTACGTGGGAGTTCCCATGAAAACGCTGGGCATTCCCATGGTAGTGGGCCGGTGACGCAGGTGAGGGGGTCCGGCAGCTGATGTCAATGGATGTGTCTACTGCCCATCCGCTTCCCGCACAGGGTGCTCGCAAATGTAAGACTACATAGAGGTGTCTTAAATCTACGAGCGCTGACGAAATCATTCGATAGTTGGTGACCATCAAATGATTTTTCCTCAGCACCCAAGGCTGCGAATGGATGTTTATGCATAGCATTCATTCACATGCTTGCAGGGGATTGCAGTGTGCGAGGGGGTGCAGGCATGATGGGCTTTACAATCAAACGCAACGCTAAATTTGCAGCATTGTGTGGACCAGAATATGTTTATATTGTAGGCAAATGGGAAAAAGTATACTATTTTCAGACTCTATTTACTGTTACAGTTGTCAATTGGCTTCTCTAATAAGTGACATGATATATACTGACCCTATGGCTGATTGAATTAAGTTGACATTCCTCATATCCAACCAGCTACCCAATCTGAATATTTCAGTTGCTAGATAAATAACGGAGAAGTAAAGGAACTGTATTTAAATTTCTTTAACTTGTCTTCAGAATTGTTATTTCTGCTCCATACCACTCTTTGTACGGCATTAAGTAAAAGCAATCATGATTTACTTAATGCAACAATTATGTGCCAATCATACTCAGAGCCAGTTTTAAGAGTTTTTCTTTACAAATAAATGAGCAAGTTGGTTTTTTTTATAAAAGTAGAATATTATTCTGTGTGAAGAGAATAGAGGTAGACTAACAGAATGTCTTATTTCCCTAAGAAAGCATTGCAGAAAGTGACATCTAAGAGACAATTATGCTTTTTACAGTCATTCACTGTTAGACTTCAGAAGGTATAGCAGCATTTTATTATGTAATATGGTGCGCCAAGAAGTGGGAGATTATTTCATGTTGTTTTATAAGCCTATTATGCAAGGGAGAAGTTGTCATTTGAAACTGGAAGACTTATTACTTAGTTGTATTATTTTAGCTGTCTGTTTTCATAGATTGCACCAGGAATAGCACTCATGTGTACTGATCTGTTCAAGCACCAACATACTGTAGCTATCAATTCCTAGGCTCAGACAAATGTGCATTTGCCTATTTCAGCATTATAAGTCTTCATTTTATGTACTGATTTCCTTTATACTATGTAACGTACTGTATACCAGATTGGTCAATTAAGCAATTATATTTATGAACAAGTTGCATAGTTTAGCTCATGTTTATATTAATTTCTAAAACAAAGCAAAAATGCACCAAGAAAATAACTTCTTTTTTGGTCTGACTCCTTTAACGGATGCCTAAAGGAAGAAGGATTACAGCTCAAGAAACACATTTCCATCAACATAATCCAACTTTGGCAGACCACGCCATGTAAATAGTTATAGCAACAAGCTTAGTCACTGTTACTTCTAAAATAGAATATCTGTGATATACAAGATGCAATATCAGGTATTTACAGGGCTGCCATTGGGAATTTGGGGGCCAGGGACTGATTTCCACTCCTGCTCCCCCATCCTTTCTTCCGCTGTGCTGCCTGCAATGCACTCTGTGTGCTGAACAAAGCAAGTTCCGGAGCGCAGGCTTCCTCAACTCAGGATGTTGGCGACCAATTAAAATGCAGCACCAGCTGGTAAGCCAATCAGAGCTCACTTACCGGCAGCCGCTCTGATTGGCTAACGGTGCACGAGCTCTGATTGGCGCAAAAGCCAGTGCAGCATTTGGATGATTGGCTGCCGGTATTCTGAGATGAAGAAGCCTGCGATGGGTAAAATGAGCTGCCCGGGCCCTTCCATCTCTCTCAGAGAGGCCAGACCAAGGACAGCTGTACCCGCAACACCCCCCCTAATAGAGGCACTGGGTATTTATAAGGAGTATTAATGTGCTAACCTTGGCCCTATGCTACTGAAATCACATGTTATGGTCTTTCTATTTAACTAAAACATTTTTTCGAGATTTCTAAAAGTTTCTTTATAAAAAAAAAAATATATATATATATATATATATATATATATATATATATATATTAAGAATTATTGTACTATTAAATGTGTAATATGTTATTTACAACATACCAAAAAAATACTACATAAAAAATCATAAAACTTTACAAAACAATTGTACATTATACATTTTTTGTCAGGATACTGCACTGAAGTGGGCAGTAAAATCCCTGATTTTGGTCTTCCATTTTTTTTTAAATATGCACAGCCAAACAGCTTGATAGCACATTGTAAAGGCTTAAATACTGTCCATTAGAATAAAATATAGAAGTATTGATTTACCATTCCATAGCTAACACCAACACAGACATGACTATCACGCTCTACTTATCTTCTCTTGGGGTAAATTTACTAAGATGGGAGTTCTATTGATGCTGGGATGTTGCCCATAGCAACCAATCAGATTCTACTTATTTATTTAGCACCTTTTTAAACATAGAACATAGGATCTGATTGGTTGCTATAGGCAGCATCCTATCTTTAATAGAACTCCCATCTTAGTCAATTTACCCCCTTGTATTTATGATTTATTGATAGAATTCTTCTCAATCGTCTAGATCAGTGGCTCTCAAACTGTGGGTCCTGACTCCAAAGCGGAGCTGGATAATCTCAGCATGGGGCCCGACTCCATGTTGCTAACTGTCATAGTTACATAGTAGTTACATAGTAGATAAGGCTGAATAAAGACTTGCGTCCATCGAGTTCAACCTAGGTTTTAATAGCTTATCCCTTGTCAAAGACAGAATATGATTCTTATTAGTACCCTTGGATGTTTTTATGAAATAAATGTTTGTCCAACCTTATTTTGAACATATTTCTCCAGGAAGAGAGTTCCACAGTTTGACTGCTCTGACCGTAAAGAAATGTTTTCTTTTGAGGGAATGAAATCTTCTTTCTTCTAATCTAAACTCGTGCCCTCGTGTCCTAGATTCCTTTCTTGCAGTAAAAAGGGTACTTGACAGTTCCTTATATTGGCCGCTGATATATTTGTACATGTTGAGCATGTCCCCCCTTAAACATCTCTTCTCTAGTGTAAATAGTCCCAAAGTGCTCAATCTCTCCTCGTAGTTTAAATTCTCCATTCCCCTGATTAGCTTAGTTGCTGTCAGTCTGTCAACTTCTCTAACCTCTCAGTCAGTGATCCAAGGAGACTGAAAATTAATTTCAAATGTCTGTTACTTCAAACTTCTCCCATCATACTGTGCCACCACAATTCTGCCATGCATGCGTGGTCTGCTGACCACACATATGTGGCGATCATTCTACGGCTACTTGCTGAGTTCCTGTAGTAATACTATTGTCTGATGGGTGTCACAGAGCAAAATAGTTTGAGAACCCCTGGTCTATATACAGAACTCATCTCTGTCATTGTAGGTCTCTCACTGCACATAACAAGTCATATATTAGACACATGCTGCATACTATACTCACAGAGACCTTTCATTACTGTGCACAAACATCTGTTCTCAAACATGTCAGGATGTATGCTCTCTTCTTGTGTTTGAATGGTTATCTGTCTCATCACTTATCTTTCTGTGGAGCATACTTACTGTATAAAATAATAATTAAGCATCCCAGAACTCTTAAGCACCCCCAGGATGTATGTACAGGGGATAACAGCACATACAGAATCTACTACAGACCCCGGTTTGGTCTTTAAAGCTGCCCCTATAGTGTCATGAACCTGACTTATTTGACATTTATTTCCTGAGGTTTTTATGCCTGTTTGTTTCCTAGCTGCTGCTGTTGCAGCTGCTCTGCATTTTCAGTGATTAGAACTCCTGTGAAGCTCCCTGAGTTCAGCACCAGTCACATGATCCCAGGTAACTCAAGGCATACTTCCTGGTTCTGTCTGCTGCTGCAAGCTGCAGACAATCAAGCAATCACCTGCAGGATAAAAGCCCAGCTCACAGTCTCCTCCTTGTCTTGAACAACTCGTCAGTTTACCTGTGAGTTCTCCAGCGTTAAGCTCCTGTCAAGACTCCCCACGTGCTCCAGAGGTCCGGTTTCCTGAGTCCGCTGTCACCTGTGTTACTCTCAGCATCCTGGTCATTCCACTCCTGCCAGAAGTCTCCACGTGTTTCCATCTGCCGTGTGATCCTGTCTTCTCGTGCAGCCCAGGTTACTTACTCAGTGTCCGGTTATCCGTGGGTTCCGTGCCCGTCTCCCCTCGGCTCTCAGGCCGCTTCAGCGATCCCCAGTGATCCCCAGTACCGGCTCCCAAGCCGCTCCAGCGATCCCCAGTGATCTCCAGTATCGGCTCCCTAGCCGCTTCAGCGATCCCCAGTGATCCCCAGTACCGGCTCCCAAGCCGCTCCAGCGATCCCCAGTGATCTCCAGTATCGGCTCCCTAGCCGCTCCAGCGATCCCCAGTGATCTCAAGTATTGGCTCCCTAGCCGCTCCAGTGTTTCTCATTGTCTCCAGCGTCTCCCTGTGATACCTTCGTGTCATCCCCGGCTTCCAGGCCGCATCTCACTATTCTCAAGTACCCTCCGTGTTGCTGTATAGCATTCAGTGCCATCGATCACCATCGATGGTTTAAGTACCCCTCTAAAGACTCTTGTATTTCAAACCCTGCCAAAGCCACAGGGGAACCTGGGCAGAGGGCCGCGACCTGGTCGGCAGTTGCAGCGAAGTCCATATCCCCTTGCGGGGGTCCCTGGTGAATACCACTGTCGGCTTAGACCCCGCGCCTCTGCTCTATGTCTCAGCCAATCCTCTGTGTCCCCGGCAGTTCTTCCTCTCTCCTCCGTGCATGAGCTCCAGCTACCTCTGACCTCCTTCGTCCTGCTACCCAGCGCCCTCCACTGGTCCACCACGGTCACAGCCGGGAACACAAGGAACCCCGGTGCTGACAGATTGTTCAAGACCGATGGACTCGGCTCACGACCCAAGTGTGGGACCAGCGGCTCTTCCAGATGTCTCCGCTCGTATGAAGATCCAAGAAGCCACTCAGCAGTGGATAACGAAGAGTCTCCAGGGAGTATCCACTCGATTGGACACTATACAGCAGTCGTTGACACCTCCTGCGTCGACTGCCCAAAAATTTTTTGCATCACCTGCTGTCACTTCCTGTTTGGACGATCTCCAGCAATTCCTGCGTACTTCTAGTCCATGTTCCAATTCAACTCCGGTTGTTCCAGTTTCCTGTCCCCTGTCACCCATAAATTGTCCACGGATTTCCCAGTTCCCTTGCCAAAGGGATTCTGAGCCTCTGAGTGTTTTTCATAGATTGTTGGAACAGCTGCAAAGTCTTCTGTCCACTATTATTCTGCTAATACCAGAAATCCTCCAGAGTACACAAGTTACTGCAAGAAGTTCTGCTCGACCCACTGCAAGGAAACAATCTCCTGTTATAAACTCCCTTAGAAATAATCCATGCTCTTCCATGCAGTGTGAAGACAAAGTCATTAGATTCTCGCATTCCAAATGCTCGGAAGCTGAACGCCAGCGTCGCAGACAGCTCCACCTATGCTTCTATTGTGGTAGTGCTAGTCACCTTATTAGAGACTGTAACCTCTGTACATCCAGGAAGGGTGACAAGCCTCAATGCCGCAGTGCTCTTATGCATAATACTTCTAAAACATCTGTATCTGTTTCTCCAGTTCCAGAAATGGCACCCAAGCCATTTACTCCAGGTCAGCCTTCTTCCTGTGCCATTATGTCTACACCCTGTGAAGTCCAGGTCCAAGATGGACCATCTGAATGTCCGGATTCAGTCCGTTCCGGTTCCAGCCCGGACTCTGCCTGTCCCAGTGTATATCAGCGTTCTCAATTTTCTGGAGTATCTAAACTTGAACAAGACCAGGCTCTCCAGGATCTATATATTAAGAGTCAACATATCTCCAGAAATAAAGATATTTCTAAACCCCGGTCCCTTGACTTAAAGATGGGTGTAATTTCACTCTGTCCTTCTGCAGGTCCTTTAAGAAATTCTAGTCCCATGGATGTACCAGCTAACATCACTTCTGTCCCTAAAGAGAAGTATACTGATCATTCAGAGTCTGCAATCTGTATTGGTTCTTCTGCTTTACATTATTTACAGGACTTTCTAACTGATACTTCCAAGAGAAAGGATCATATACGTCCATTAGAATTGGACTCAGATTCCGATTATGACCCAGTTCATGATGAAACTCCCTTCCCGGGAGGTTCTATCCCTCCCGACCATGTTTTTCTCCAGGAAGATATTCCAGTAAAATCAGTTTTTGTCAATGATGGATGGTCCACCTGTTCCGAAGATGAAAACCATGTTTTGCCTCAGGAAAAAATTAAATTGAATTCTACAAGTTGCTATCCAAAAGCCCCTGGCTATCTTACTAGATGCAACTTAAGCTATAGTGGAGTCCTAGCCTCAAGGGCCCGATCCTCCCGTCCCTGCCAAGTTCATTGGGGTGTTCGGAGTCCACCCCTAAAGGGGGAGGTACTGTCATGAACCTGACTTATTTGACATTTATTTCCTGAGGTTTTTATGCCTGTTTGTTTCCTAGCTGCTGCTGTTGCAGCTGCTCTGCATTTTCAGTGATTAGAACTCCTGTGAAGCTCCCTGAGTTCAGCACCAGTCACATGATCCCAGGTAACTCAAGGCATACTTCCTGGTTCTGTCTGCTGCTGCAAGCTGCAGACAATCAAGCAATCACCTGCAGGATAAAAGCCCAGCTCACAGTCTCCTCCTTGTCTTGAACAACTCGTCAGTTTACCTGTGAGTTCTCCAGCGTTAAGCTCCTGTCAAGACTCCCCACGTGCTCCAGAGGTCCGGTTTCCTGAGTCCGCTGTCACCTGTGTTACTCTCAGCATCCTGGTCATTCCACTCCTGCCAGAAGTCTCCACGTGTTTCCATCTGCCGTGTGATCCTGTCTTCTCGTGCAGCCCAGGTTACTTACTCAGTGTCCGGTTATCCGTGGGTTCCGTGCCCGTCTCCCCTCGGCTCTCAGGCCGCTTCAGCGATCCCCAGTGATCCCCAGTACCGGCTCCCAAGCCGCTCCAGCGATCCCCAGTGATCTCCAGTATCGGCTCCCTAGCCGCTTCAGCGATCCCCAGTGATCCCCAGTACCGGCTCCCAAGCCGCTCCAGCGATCCCCAGTGATCTCCAGTATCGGCTCCCTAGCCGCTCCAGCGATCCCCAGTGATCTCAAGTATTGGCTCCCTAGCCGCTCCAGTGTTTCTCATTGTCTCCAGCGTCTCCCTGTGATACCTTCGTGTCATCCCCGGCTTCCAGGCCGCATCTCACTATTCTCAAGTACCCTCCGTGTTGCTGTATAGCATTCAGTGCCATCGATCACCATCGATGGTGTAAGTACCCCTCTAAAGACTCTTGTATTTCAAACCCTGCCAAAGCCACAGGGGAACCTGGGCAGAGGGCCGCGACCTGGTCGGCAGTTGCAGCGAAGTCCATATCCCCTTGCGGGGGTCCCTGGTGAATACCACTGTCGGCTTAGACCCCGCGCCTCTGCTCTATGTCTCAGCCAATCCTCTGTGTCCCCGGCAGTTCTTCCTCTCTCCTCCGTGCATGAGCTCCAGCTACCTCTGACCTCCTTCGTCCTGCTACCCAGCGCCCTCCACTGGTCCACCACGGTCACAGCCGGGAACACAAGGAACCCCGGTGCTGACATATAGGTTTCTATGGGTACAGCTAAACTGAGAAAAAAAATTAACAATATCTGGAATGTGAATTTTGGTCCCACTTAAGAATTGCCGTCTATGGGATATACTGTACATTGCAATATATTCTGGTAGACTGATCTAAAGGACTAGAACAAGTACAGTAACATGGCCAATCTCAGGACCTGTAAGCAATGTAATAACTTAGAGATAATTTTTCTTTTCACAGTACATCAGTTATGATTGATACATATGCCACTGTATGCCAAAGAAAAATCCCAAGCCTCCACCCTGCAGCTCTGAATTCTGTACATGACATTATTTGGCCCAACCCAACACTAACCTTGATTCACTAACCAGAACTCTCATGTCATTTATCCCCAAATTTCACACAGCCCGGCTGGCATTGCATTATTTATACTTTTTTTTTTTACATTTTATTTAGGAGAATAGATGGGTGTAAGTAGGCCTGGAATATGTCTTCTCAACTCTTCTCTACTTTTACTACCAGGGCCGTTTCTAGGCAATTTAGCTTCCAGGGCGAAGAAATAAAAATGCCCCCCCCCCCCCCCAAATACATAGCATGGTATCGAAGAAATTACAAATAGGGAGCGTGGCTTAATTTATAAAAAGGGTGTGGCTTAATATAAGGGCATGGTCTAGCAGGAAAACAATTACCTTACATCACACTTTTGCAACCTGCATGACCAGACATTGGTTACTGCAGGAATTGTCATTGTCCTCCCGCACTTAAGTTGGCGGGCTGAAGGCCACACAGTGACATAAAAATATAAAGGCCCACACAGTGACCTAGAACGCCTCACAGATCAAGGCCCAACAATGACAGGCTTCTTAAATCATTATACACTATTTATCCGTGATGCCAATTACACATTATGCCGCACACCGTGATGACAATTACATATTACGCCGCACACCGTGGTGACAATTACACATTATGTCGCACACCGTGATGACAATTACACATTATGTTGCACACTGTGATGACAATTACACATTACGCCGCACACCATGATGCCCATTAGACCCCACACTGTGATGACAATTACACAATACTCCCCACACCATAATGCCCATTACACATTATGCCCCACACGCGGCTGCCGCACAACTGATGCCATTTACTAATATGCCCCCGCAGTGCAAGATATGCCCCCACAGCGCCACACATATGCCCCCACAGTGACAGCTATGCCTCCACAGTGCAACACATATGCCCCCACAGTGCCAAATATGCCCCCACAGTGCCACAAATATATGCTCCCACAGTGCCAAATATGCCCCCACAGTGCAAGATATGCCCCCACAGCGCCACACATATGCCCCCACAATGACAGCTATGCCTCCACAGTGCCACACATATGCCCCCACAGTGCCAAATATGCCCCCACAGTGCCACAAATATATGCCCCAACAGTGCCAAATATGCCCCCACAGTGCCACAAATATATGCCCCCACAGTGCCAAATATGCCCCCACAGTGCCACAGATATATGCCCCCACAGTGCCAGATATGCCCCCACAGCACCACATATTTGCCCCCACAGTGACAGCTATGCCCCCACAGTGCCACACATATGCCCCCACAGTGCCAAACTCACTGTCTCTGGGTCTCCCCCTGCTGCCATCGCCTCTGCTGCTGCTTCCTTGGGTAGGGGAGCGGAGTGCACCGCGCCTCTCTCCTTCCCCTTCACTGTGTACCTGACTGTGCCGTCAGCCATTCATACCTCGAGGGCTGGCTCCTGATTGGCTGCTGGCCCACGAGCTCTGATTGGATGACAGCCCAGTGACACAGTGAGCGAGGGGAAGGAGAGACGCGCGATGCGCTCCCCTCCCCTGGGAAATCAGCCTCTGCTTGTGTGTGTGTGTGTGGATGCCGGGGGAGAGCGGAGGAGGAGGAAGGGAGGAGGCGGAAGGGAGGAGGCGGCGGCGGCGTTGTTGGGGGACACTGCAGGGCGCCCCTGCTGTTTAACAGAGGCAGACAAGCCGTGCGGTGCCCCGGGCTGCTGCACGTCTTGTCCGCATCTAGAAACGGCCCTGGTTACAACACATGCAACAGTAGTGGTCTAAAGTATGTCAGCTAGTATTAAACCACTCTGACCATCTGACCAGCGATATCCCTTTGCTAATCAGCAGAGAAGTCACAAGCAATGTCCTGAAGTGGACAGCTCTTAAATCTCAATAGTAGCAATATTCTCTTTATGTAGCATATAATTTGGATTAAATGTCATGGTTTAGCAATAAGATATCTGGAATCCACATAAAACAGGTCATAAACCTGAAGTGAGGGGCTGTTAAGAACAATGTGGCACCGGTGTTGGGGTGCCTTCCTATGTGTATCCAGTCACAGAATAGTAGTTTCTAACACCGTGATTTTTAACCAGTACACCAGACACGATTTTAAAATTGTCAAGGCATACCATAAGACCCTCACAGGGAAAACACATTGCCCCCCACAGGAATAAAAACATACCCATTGGACTGATGTGGACATCTCTAGATCTGGTGGCAGGTGGCAGCTCAAGGCACACTAGTGTGCCATGGCACAGTGGTTGAAAAATAACTGTTCTTACAGGACATAGATGGTCTGAGGGCTCCATATAGGAAACCTGAGTCTGAGGAGGGGTCCCGCTCGTGGTGTGAGTCACGGCGTCCTGGATCTCACTTCTGGAAACCAATACCAGCGTCAGCAACAACAGACCAGATCTCACTTCCGGTATTGGCTGAAGTATGCACTGAAGGTCACATGGACACCACGTCCGCTGCTCACAGCTAGTAACACCATCCCCTTCTTCTCCAGGGTAACAGTCACAACAAGAGATGTTGCCATGGCAACCTATACCAATACAAATAAGTGCACATACTTCCTGCTCTGTTCAAATCTCTTTTTTCTTTTATATGCATTTATTTGTATTGGTATAGGTTGCCATAGCAACATCTCTTGTTGTGACTGTTATCCTGGAGAAGAAAGGGGTGTTGTTATTAGCTGTGAGCAGTGGACATGGCATCCATATGACACGCCGGCGCTGCAGACATCAGTCAATACCGGAAGTGAGATCCGGTCTGTTGTTGCTGGTGCTGGTATTGGTGGTTGGAAGTGAGATCCAGGACACCGCGAGCGGGACCCCTCCTCCGACTCGGGCTTCCTGTATCTGGTGATTTAAGTTACTCACTTTCATTGTTTTCTTGCTTTATGTCTGATGACGATGCCATGCTAGGCATCGAAACGTTACATTAAATGAAATGTCTTGGATTATTATGGAGTGCCGAATATCTATTCGAGCTACCTACCTTTATTGATGAGGTCACCCAGGAAGTACTGCATCTAAGTGGATGTGCCGGACACCATGTGTTTGATATACAGTGGGAGCCACTGCCATTTATGTCCATAATAGGATTGATCGTTTTTCTTTTCACAGTACATCAGTTATGATTGATACATATTCCACTGTATGCCAAAGAAAAATCCCAAGCCTCCACCCTTATAATAGCCATGGCTAGCCATGGTGAGCCATGGCCAAAGGAACAAAGATGAAACTGGCTCCTACTGTATATACGGTATATATATGGGAAAAGATAGGAGACACAATAAGCAATATGTTCAAATAAAGTTTATAAATTAATAGCAGCTCACATACATAGTAGGTTTAAAATAAACAGCTTGCCAGCATATATAGGCAGGGAGCAACAAGTAGATGTCTTCTCACAGAACGCTGAAGCTGCAAAGCCTTCAGCGTCCCTTCAGTCAGACTCCCAGCTCCGGATATATATACACCCCCCTGCACTTCGTCAGGGGGGTGTATATATATATATAGATGGAACTACTTCCGCACAAACAGACGTTGCTGTAAAGACACTTGTACGGTGGCTTTATGCAACAGTGGTTCTGCGCAAATGTAACAAATAGGGCATCAGCAACGTTGGACGTTGCTGATGCCCTATTTGTTACATTTGCGCAGAACCACTGTTGCATAAAGCCACTGTACAAGTGTCTTTACAGCAACGTCTGTTTGTGCGGAAGTAGTTCCATCTATACCACCTTGTCCACCCCAGCTAACATTTGGAAGAACCACTATAGCATAAAGCCACCATACAAGTGTCTTGAAAGCTACGTCTGTTTATGCGGACTTATTTCAACCTGTACCACCTTGTCTACCTTAGATAACATCTGGAAGAAATTACGGTCGTTTGACCTCGTAGAACGTTCATCCAATCCTGTTCTATTCAAATACTCTACCTATATCATACGGCATGTGCTGATTCGATAACCCTGTGAAGATTCTCCACATCTAGAAGAGTATGGGACCAACAACAGTCTCACCCTACATGGACCTATAAAACTTTCTCATACAGTTGTAACACCTATTTAAGATTGCGACCTCTATCTTATTATTGAGTTTCATCATATATTTTGAGGCATCCCCTTGTATTCTTTCTTTGTGTCTATTTTAAAACCCCTGATGAAGTCTTTCTAAAGACGAAACGCGTTGGGTTGTTACCGTCTTCAAAAGAACTGAGACATCACACGTTTTTCCATAAACGTTTTAATAAAATATGTCAATTTTTCAAAAAATTTTTTGATCATTTGTATATCTGACTCATGCACTGCACTTAAAGGTGGTGGAAACCTCTGGCGCTCTCTACTCTTTCTACTATCCATACCCATTGTCTCCCACTAACAGGGGAGTCTTTTTAGAGCAGCAGCCTTCTGTGTGGCGCGACTAGAGTCACTCCTAGTTGTATATATATATATATATATATATATATATATATATATATATATATATATATAGTAGCGGTGTTCAATCAATAAAATGAAAGAAAACTGGAGGCGGCACTCTCAATAAAACAGGTAACTGTGTATTAAAGCATCAAATCACAGTGTCGACCGTTTCGGAGCATTCGCTCCTTCTTCAAGACTGCTGGCTGTGCAGTAACATTCAAACAAAGCGTGGTGTGCAGAAAAAAACTTTTTTTTCATTTTATTGATTGAACACCGCTACTATATCTATTTGTGGAAGGCACCTCCTCGCTGTCTGGATGTACTAAGTGTCGGTCTAAGCCTGCATATATATATATATATATATATATATATATATATATATATATATATATATATACAGAAAAGATAGATGCAAAATGTCATGCAATTATGATGTGTTGCAGATAAGGCCAGTTCTCTGTAAGTAAGGCCATGAAATGCAAACTGTTTCTGATGTGCAACATGAAGAAAATAAAAATAGTTTTTTTGCAATTTCATTTTTCTATCAGTGAATATATATAAAAATAAGGCATTAGGATTTTATTCCTGTCTTAAGGGTAGGGATACGTGATATTAGTGGCAGAATTTGTGAGAGATTGGCCCATGTGCAAACATATAATTTGGGTCTCACTCAGGGGCGTAACTAGTACATTGTGGGCCCCATAGCAAAATTTTGAAAGGGCCCCCCCACCATTGCCACTACAACGCCTATTGGGGGTGTCAATTTATTTCAGCACACTATGAATAGCACTAGGAGGGAGCTCCCATGGCTAGTCAAATCAGCATGCTGTTATATTGGAGGATCCCGGTACTCACGGGTGTTTAGTTGCAAGTACTGGCATTCTCCAACTAATTTGCCCAGCCGCAATGCTGTTTACACCACACTAGGGCAGAAAGCAGCATTGCTGAGATAGTTTTGTCAGATTTCTGCTCAGACCTCTAGTGGGTTGTAAGCCGAAATCAACTAGTTATGACTTGGCATCCTGTTTACTGGAATAGCCCCAGTGAGCTCTCTCGCAGTGCTGTTCACTGTAAGAGAGAAATGATGGAGAGAGTGAGAGAGGGTGCCAGGGAGAGAAAGGGGTAGAGGTGGAGTGAGAGAGGGTGCCAGGGAGAGAGATGTGTAGAGAAGGTGTGAGAGAGGGTGCCAGGGAGAGAAAGGGAGACAGAGGTTGTTAGGGAGAGAAATGGGGAGAGTGTTAGGAGGGGGGTAGAAGATGAGAAGGGGTAGAGGATGAGGGGGAAAGGGTAGTAAAGCACTCACACTCTCATTCTCTATCCCACTTGTCCTTTACCCTCCGTAAAGGAAAAGGGGGATAGAGAATGAGAGTGTGAGGAGAGGGTAGGAGGGGTAGAGTATGAGAGGGGGAGGGTGTGTAGAGGATGGCAGGAGGGGTAGAGGATGAGAGGGGGTGTAGAGGATGGCCGGAGGGGTGGAGGATGAGAGGGGGAGGGGGTAGATGATGGCAGGAGGGGTAGAGGGGGAGGTGGTATAGAGGATGGCAGGAGGGGTAGAGGATGAGAGGGGGAGGGGTTGTAGAGGATGGCAGGAGGGGTAGAAGATGAGAGGGGGAGGGGGTAGATTATGGCAGGAGGGGTAGAGGGGGAGGCGGTATAGAGGATGGCAGGAGGGGTAGAGGATGAGAGGGGGAGGGGGTTTAGAGGATGGCAGGAGGGGTAGAGGATGAGAGGGGGAGTAGAGGATGGCCGGAGGGGTGGAAGATGAGAGGGGGAGGGGGTAGATGAAGGCAGGAGGGGTAGAGGGGGAGGCGGTATAGAGGATGGCAGGAGGGGTAGAGAATGAGAGGGGGAGGGGGTGTAGAGGATGGCAGGAGGGGTAGAAGATGAGAGGGGGAGGGGGTAGATGATGGCAGGAGGGGTAGAGGGGGAGGCGGTATAGAGGATGGCAGGAGGGGTAGAGGATGAGAGGGGGAGGGGGTGTAGAGGATGGCAGGAGGGGTAGAAGATGAGAGGGGGAGAGGGTATAGATGATGGCAGGAGGGGTAGAGGATGAGAGGGGGGAGGGTGGTAGATGATGGCAGGGGGGGGTGCTCTGTCCACAGTCCAAGCAGCAGGAGATGTACCTTCAGCAGTACAGGGCTCCCATCTCCAGTGCCGGGTCTTTAGCTCTTGGTGACCGGCGCCAGCAGCGCAAAACTGCTTATCCCTGGCATCACAGGGCTCACATCTCTGGCATGGGGTCTCCAGCTGTGTACCCCCATCCAGCAGCTCATACCCTCTCCCCAGCATTGCAGCCTGGCTGTCTGAGCGGTCACTTTCACTGGCGCCGGGTTTTCAACTCCTGATCCCAGCGCAACACTGCATCTCCCGGCACCAGCTAACAATCGTTGGCAGCACTGATCTCCCTCTCCCCGGACCCGGCATCACAGGGCTGACTGAGCGCTGACTGAGGGCTCCCTCACCTGCCGGGACGCCAGCTCCCGAGCACAAACAGCGCTGATCTCACTCTCCCTGGGCCCGGCATCATAGTGCTCCCATTCTCAGCGCCGGGTATTCTGCTCTTATTCCCCGGCGCTGGTGAGTAATAGGCACTAAAAGGAGCACAAGACAGAGTGTTCCTGCGGACACCAGTGTTCCCCAACTATTTAAAAAAAAATAACATGAATAAAAAATATAATAAAAAGGGTGCAGGGGATGGCCTGCTGGAACCTCGGGCCCCCCAGCCGCCGGGCCCCATAGCAGTTGCATCCCCTGCACCCTCGGTAGTTACGCCACTGGTCTCACTCCTCCACATCAACCCAAGTTCTCAATATGCCACAAAGCATTGGGTGGCAGAAGTAGGCCCCTTAGTCCTCAATGCACCTGCTGCATCAATGGTAGCTCTGCCTCTGAGTGATATTCAGGGGCAGATTGGGAATTAAAATCAGCCCAGGAAATAGCTTGAAGCAGCCCTAATGGGAGGGGGGTCTCAAGGGAACATATACCTTCCAACATCAGGTTCTATCAACGCGGGACTGTGTGCATGCCAAATGTTGGGGACGTGACTTATTAAAAGGGTGTGTAGTCAGTACTTGCGGTGCTGCCGCAAGGCCACACCCTCAGCCCCTTTGGCTGCAATGAATAGATGCTGTGCGCACAGCGTCTATTCACAGATGACAAAAAAACATGTAAAAAAACTGGGTCATTCCCGAGATAAGTGGGACAGTTGGGAGGTATGGGTCAACCCAGGGAGGGGGGGGGGGGTGTTACGCTGTGGGGTGTGTGTGTGTATGGTTAGGGTTATAGACTGCGGGAGTGTATGGTTAGGTTTAGGCTGTGGGGAGAGGGATGTGTGAAGTTAGAATTCAGGTGGGAAGTGAATGGTTGGGCTGTAGGGGGGGTGTATAGATAGGCTTAGTCTATGGGGGGATGGGTAGTTAAGACTAGGCTACGGGGCATGTATAGTTAGGGTTAGGTGATGGGGGGTGTATACCTAGGGTATGGGTGTGATGAAGGTGTATGGTTAAGGTTAGTTGGGGGGAGGGGGGGAAGAGGAAGGTGGCTCCTAATGACACTGAAGGATTGAATACATTATCCCCACTGTAGTCACTACTAACCTGATCCTCCTGTGGCCTTAAATGGGCTGCTTGTGGGCAGGATGCTCTGTATTACTGCACTCCATCCTGGGATTCCTCTCAGCCTTCTGTTCTACTTTGTGTGTACTGCATCCCCTGCTTTCATTATATGGCCCGGTGTCACAATGCCATTTGGGGGCTGGCCCGCAGTGATGAGATCTCCCAAGAGGAGATCTCTCCCCCCCCCCCCCACACACACAGCAGTGGCGCATTCACAGCGGGAGCCGGGGACCTTATCACGGGCAGGGGTAGATATTTTCCTCTACCTCTCTCTCCCTCCATGGTAGGGGCTGCATCCATGCCTGTAACTGTGTGCACTGCGGGAGGAGCTGCGTACTGATGCGCTTGCACAGCAGCGCTCCCGCGGCCATTTTTGATTAGGGCAAAACGCCATTGCCGATTTGTCGCACTAAAAGCGGAGATCGCGGTGGGGAGGTGGCATGGTCCGTGGCCCAGACACAGGGGAGATCATCTGTTTCTGCTCTATTATGGGCCGGCCGGCCGGCCGTCTGGAAAATGTCCCGGTTTCCCGCCAGGTCAATCCAACCCTGTTGATATTCACATTGCAAGAAACATCTCTAGATCATCCAGAAGTCTGCATACCTGATAGCTGGACCTGGAAGACTCTTATTATATGGAGATCACTGCATTCCCTTTTTAATTAGTACTAATGGATAATAATATTTCAGATCACAATTTAAAGGGCATTTACCTGTTAAAAAACATGCAGCAGGGTCTAACCCTCTCATTTATTATCCCATTTATTCTAGTTTACAAAAAATTGTATATTTTTATATTTTCATGATAATGTAGCTAATATTGATTGTGTAATTTTAATGGCACATTTGGTTGCGACAGACTGAACTTCCTTCATTTCACAGTGTTACATGGAAAAAATGACAATACCACCACCAGCCTCCTACCTAATGTATGAACTATCGCCTTTGACAGCTGCAGGTGGCGATGCCCTATGCCCACAGCAGGGACAGCGCTGTCCCTGCTGCAGCTGGCTCTGAGCTGCGCTGGGGATCTCGCGTTTGTAGCGAGATCCAGTGCATGCCCAGTTCAAGACAACACTTCAGTTTTAACTGATGCGCTGTCTCCAGGAGGGGATAGTGCCGGAGGGGGGAGTTTGCTCTTCCACCGCTGGCGGGCAAGATGTTCATACATCTTGTCGGTCTCCCCTCCTGCTTCGCCTCACTAATGAGTTGAGCGCCACTATAATAAATCTACCCCACAGTTCCTTACTAAAAGGACAGTAACTATTTAAATTACTCGTTTGTGTGTTTGATTATAGGCACCTCTTAGCGCTGTGGTGGTATTGTAATTTTTTCCATGTATTACCAATCAAATGTGTGATGTCATTTGTTTACTATATCACCTAGCTGCATGGGAGGTTTGTGCTCACTTTATATTTGATCTTCCATTTCTTTATTCATTTCACAGTGAGGCAAACATTTAGCAATATGATCCTCAAGTTCTGCCTTTACTCTTGCAGATTCCAATTTCACACTGTGGGACTGATGCAGAGTTGATACTATAGAAGTTGGCACATCATTTGTAAAAGTGGACTATGCTTGCCAAGAACAGTAGGCACATGCAGAATTGTGTAATTATTCAACTTATTTCAGCCTGTTCCTAGACATTATTAACTAGACAGTAACTACAGTGAAGGGTGAACACATGGGTTTAAATTTACTAAGATGGGATGTTGTCCATATGAACCAATCAGATTCTACTATTTTTTTTTTAACACCTTCTAGAAGATAATAGTTATATTCGGATTGGTTGCTATGGGCAACATCTCATCTTCAATATTACTCCTATCTTAGTACATTTACCCCAAGCAGTCCAGGAATGAAACATGTATGTATAACCAGTACTATTTTTCTGGAAAAATATGTCCAGGAACTCCGGGTCTGGGGGTGAATCGATTAAATAAAAATAGAGAGCGAGAGAGATAGGTATATATTGTATTTAGAAATGAAGGCAATCACAGGGGGCTTGAAAATAAAACATCTTATGGAAGTTACATTTTGGCCCAGAACAGGTTCAGGAACCCAGTTCCTGATGATGTCATAATTAATTAACCCCTTCCTGACAGAGCCAGTTTTTGCGTTCCTGACAGAGCCCTTTTTTTCAAATCTGACATGTATCACTTAAGTGGGGATAACTTTTTTTTGCTTTTACTTATCCCAGTGATTTTGAGATTGTTTTTTCGTGACACATTGTACTTCAAATTAGTGGTAAATTTGGGTCGATACAGTCTGTGTTTTTTTGTGAAAAATACCAAAATGTCGTGAAAAAATGGAAAATTTTGCAATTTGCAAAATGTTAAATTTTCTGCTTGTGAGACAAATAATCATACCACTCAAAATAGTTAATAACTAACATAGACCATATGTCTACTTTATGTTGCCATCATTATTTCAACTTCCTTTTAATTTTTTTGGACACTAGGAGGCTTACAATATGAATAGCAAATTCTCAAATTTTCAAGAAAATTTCAAACACTGATTTTTTTAGGGACCAGTTCAGTTCTGATGTGACTTTGAGGGACTTGTATGTGAGACACCCCCATAAATGATACCATTTCAAAAACTGCACCCCTCACAGTATTCAAAACAGCATTTTGGAAGTTTGTTAACCCTTTAGGTGTTTCACAGGAATTAAAACAAAGTGTAGGTGAAATTTCAAAATTTCATTTTTTTTGCAGATTTGCAATTTTAATACATTTTTCTAAGGAACACAGTACATTTTACTAGAGAAATGTGACGAAAAATTGATTCCCCCAATTCTTTTGTTTTCATAAATATCCTATATGTGGCCCTAGTGTGCACGTTGACCAAACCACAGGCTTCATAATAGAAGGAGCACCTACTTGATTTTGGAGCCTCCTTTTTATGAGATTATTTTTTAGGCACCATGTAGGTTTCTAGGCACCATAAGATGCTAAAATTTAGAAACCCCCCACAAGTGACCCCATTTTGCAAACTACACCCCTCAGGGAATTCATCTAGGGGTATAGTGAACATTTCAAACCCCCAGGGGTTTCACCAATTGTGGTACAACTGGGCAGTGAAAATGAAAAATTAAATTTTTTACACAAAAATGCAGTTCTGGCTCAAAATTTTTCATTTTCAGGAGGTATGAAGGAGAAAAAGCACCCCAAAATCTGTGCCCCAATTTCTCCCGAGTACGGCAATGCCTCACATGTGACCAAAAAATACCATTTGGGTGCATGGCAGGACTCAGAAAGGAAGGAGTGATTTTTGGATTTTGCAGCTCAGATTCTGGTGGAATGTTGGTGGGTGCTATGTTGCATTAGCAAGACCCCCCAAGCACCAATACAGTGGAACCCCCCCACAAGTGACCCCATTTTGCAAACTACACCCCTCAGGGAATTCATCTAGGGGTATAGTGTACATTTCAAACCCCCAGGGGTTTCACCAATTTTGATACAACTGGGCAGTGAAAATGAAAAATTACATTTTTTTACACAAAAATGCAGTTCTGGCTCAAAATTTTTCATTTTCACAAGGAATGAAGCAGACAAAGCACCCCAAAATCTGTGCCCCAATTTCTCCCGAGTATGGCAATGCCTCATATGTGACCAAAAAATACCAGTTGGGTGCATGGCAGGACTCAGAAGGGAAGGAGTGATTTTTGGTGGTGGAATGTTGGTGGGTGCTATGTCGCATTAGCAAGACCCCCAAAGCACCAATACAGTGGAACCCCCCCACAAGTGACCCCAATTTGCAAACTACACCCCTCAGGGAATTCATCTAGGGGTATAGTGTACATTTCAAACCCCCAGGGGTTTCACCAATTTTGATACAACTGGGCAGTGAAAATGAAAAATTACATTTTTTTACACAAAAATGCAGTTCTGGCTCAAAATTTTTCATTTTCAGAAGGTATGAAGGAGAAAAAGCACCCCAAAATCTGTGCCCCAATTTCTCCCGAGTACGGCAATGCCTCACATGTGACCAAAAAATACCATTTGGGCGCATGGCAGGACTCAGAAGGGAAGGAGTGATTTTTGGATTTTGCAGCTCAGATTCTGGTGGAATTTTGGTGGGTGCTATGTCGCATTAGCAAGACCCCCCAAGCACCAATACAGTGGAACCCCCCCACAAGTGACCCCATTTTGCAAACTACACCCCTCAGGGAATTCATCTAGGGGTATAGTGTACATTTCAAACCCCCAGGGGTTTCACCAATTTTGATACAACTGGGCTGTGCAAATGCAAAATTACATTTTTTACACAAAAATGCAGTTCTGGCTCAAAATTTTTCATTTTCACAAGGAATGAAGGAGAAAAAGCACCCCAAAATCTGTGCCCCAATTTCTCCCGAGTACGGCAATGCCTCACATGTGACCAAAAAATACCATTTGGGTGCATGGCCGGACTCAGAAAGGAAGGAGTGATTTTTGGATTTTGCAGCTCAGATTCTGGTGGAATGTTGGTGGGTGCTATGTTGCATTAGCAAGACCCCCCAAGCACCAATACAGTGGAACCCCCCCACAAGTGACCCCATTTTGCAAACTACACCCCTCAGGGAATTCATGTAGGGGTATAGTGTACATTTCAAACCCCCAGGGGTTTCACCAATTTTGATACAACTGGGCAGTGAAAATGAAAAATTACATTTTTTTACACAAAAATGCAGTTTTGGCTCAAAATTTTTCATTTTCACAAGGAATGAAGGAGACAAAGCACCCCAAAATCTGTGCCCCAATTTCTCCCGAGTATGGCAATGCCTCATATGTGACCAAAAAATACCAGTTGGGTGCATGGCAGGACTCAGAAGGGAAGGAGTGATTTTTGGTGGTGGAATGTTGGTGGGTGCTATGTCGCATTAGCAAGACCCCCAAAGCACCAATACAGTGGAACCCCCCCACAAGTGACCCTATTTTGCAAACTACACCCCTCAGGGAATTCATCTAGGGGTATAGTGTACATTTCAAACCCCCAGGGGTTTCACCAATTTTGATACAACTGGGCAGTGAAAATGAAAAATTACATTTTTTTACACAAAAATGCAGTTCTGGCTCAAAATTTTTCATTTTCAGAAGGTATGAAGGAGAAAAAGCACCCCAAAATCTGTGCCCCAATTTCTCACGAGTACGGCAATGCCTCACATGTGACCAAAAAATACCATTTGGGCGCATGGCAGGACTCAGAAGGGAAGGAGTGATTTTTGGATTTTGCAGCTCAGATTCTGGTGGAATTTTGGTGGGTGCTATGTCGCATTAGCAAAACCCCCCAAGCACCAATACAGTGGAACCCCCCCACAAGTGACCCCATTTTGCAAACTACACCCCTCAGGGAATTCATCTAGGGGTATAGTGTACATTTCAAACCCCCAGGGGTTTCACCAATTTTGATACAACTGGGCTGTGCAAATGCAAAATTACATTTTTTACACAAAAATGCAGTTCTGGCTCAAAATTTTTCATTTTCACAAGGAATGAAGGAGACAAAGCACCCCAAAATCTGTGCCCCAATTTCTCCCGAGTACGGCAATGCCTCACATGTGACCAAAAAATACCATTTGGGTGCATGGCAGGACTCAGAAAGGAAGGAGTGATTTTTGGATTTTGCAGCTCAGATTCTGGTGGAATGTTGGTGGGTGCTATGTTGCATTAGCAAGACCCCCCAAGCACCAATACAGTGGAACCCCCCCACAAGTGACCCCATTTTGCAAACTACACCCCTCAGGGAATTCATCTAGGGGTATAGTGTACATTTCAAACCCCCAGGGGTTTCACCAATTTTGATACAACTGGGCAGTGAAAATGAAAAATTACATTTTTTTACACAAAAATGCAGTTCTGGCTCAAAATTTTTCATTTTCAGAAGGTATGAAGGAGAAAAAGCACCCCAAAATCTGTGCCCCAATTTCTCCCGAGTATGGCAATGCCTCATATGTGACCAAAAAATACCAGTTGGGTGCATGGCAGGACTCAGAAGGGAAGGAGTGATTTTTGGTGGTGGAATGTTGGTGGGTGCTATGTCGCATTAGCAAGACCCCCAAAGCACCAATACAGTGGAACCCCCCCACAAGTGACCCCATTTTGCAAACTACACCCCTCAGGGAATTCATCTAGGGGTATAGTGTACATTTCAAACCCCCAGGGGTTTCACCAATTTTGATACAACTGGGCAGTGAAAATGAAAAATTACATTTTTTTACACAAAAATGCAGTTCTGGCTCAAAATTTTTCATTTTCAGAAGGTATGAAGGAGAAAAAGCACCCCAAAATCTGTGCCCCAATTTCTCCCGAGTACGGCAATGCCTCATGTGTGACCAAAAAGTGTCAGGACTCAGAAGGGAAGGAGTGATATTTGGATTTTGCAGCACAAATTCTGGTGGAATGTTGGTGGGTGCTATGTCGCATTAGCAAGACCCCCAAAGCACCAATACAGTGGAACCCCCCCACAAGTGACCCCATTTTGCAAACTACACCCCTCAGGGAATTCATCTAGGGGTATAGTGTACATTTAAAACCCCCAGGGGTTTCACCAATTTTGATACAACTGGTGAGTGAAAATGAAAAATTACATTTTTTTACACAAAAATGCAGTTCTGGCTCAAAATTTTTCATTTTCAGAAGGTATGAAGGAGAAAAAGCACCCCAAAATCTGTGCCCCAATTTCTCCCGAGTACGGCAATGCCTCATGTGTGACCAAAAAGTGGCAGGACTCAGAAGGGAAGGAGTGATATTTGGATTTTGCAGCACAAATTCTGGTGGAATGTTGGTGGGTGCTATGTCGCATTAGCAAGACCCCCAAAGCACCAATACAGTGGAACCCCCCACAAGTGACCCCATTTTGCAAACTACACCCCTCAGGGAATTCATCTAGGGTTATAGTGTACATTTCAAACCCCCAGGGGTTTCACCAATTTTGATACAACTGGGCAGTGAAAATGAAAAATTACATTTTTTTTACACAAAAATGCAGTTCTGGCTCAAAATTTTTCATTTTCAGAAGGTATGAAGGAGAAAAAGCACCCCAAAATCTGTGCCCCAATTTCTCCCGAGTACGGCAATGCCTCACATGTGACCAAAAAATACCAGTTGGGTGCATGGCAGGACTCAGAAGGGAAGGAGTGATTTTTGGATTTTGCGGCTCAGATTCTGGTGGAATGAATGGTGGGTGCTATGTGGCATTAGCAAGACCCCCGAAGCACGGTGAAATGATGAACCTAAAAATCCATAGATGTGTGGTATATTTTAAAACACTCCTTTATACATAGGCCGGGTTTGTCGGGGCAAGTGTCACACTGGAAAATAGTTTGCTTTCTTATTCCCTTTTTATAGTAAACTTTGCACCTTTTTTGTGTCCTGCCCTTTTTTCCAGTGGAGGGGATTTCATCAGGAAAATGCTGCCCTGGTACAATACGGGGGCCAGTACTAGAAGTACTGGGGCCCTCTGCCTGCTGGTTCCCAAATACTAGGCCCTTTATGACTTCCTCTTGAAAGTGCATAAATGTCCCCCTCTGGCCGGTAGAACGGAATAGCACGTAAGCGTTATACAGTGCCATCTGGATGATATACACGGCCAGCTTCTTGTACCAGATTTTTGTTTTCCGCAGGGCACTGTACGGCTTCAGTACCTGATCTGAAAGATCCACTCCGCCCATGTACCTATTGTAATCCAGGATACAATTAGGTTTGGAGGTGTGGGTACTGGTACCTCGTACAGGGACGGAGGTGGTACTGTCTCCGTGAATTGTTGTCAGTATAAGGACATCCCTCTTGTCCTTATATTTGACCAACAACATATTTTCGGTGCATATTCCCCTGCTTTCACCCCTTCTCATTACTTGGGCAATGTGCGTTTTTGGGAGGCCTCTTTGGTTCTTGCGCACAGTACCGCAAGCTGCTGTACCTCTTGAACCAAGGGCCTTAAACAGGGGGATGCTGGTGTAAAAGTTATCCACATAGAGGTGATAACCTTTATCCAGGAAGGGGTGCACTAAATCCCAGACAATTTTTCCACTAACACCTACGAGGGAGGGGGGGCATTCTGGCGGTTCAATTCTTGAATCCTTCCCTTCATATACCCTAAACCTGTGGGTGTACCCTGAGGTGCTTTCACACAGCTTATACATTTTTATGCCATACCTTGCCCTCTTACTGGGAAGGTACTGGCGGAATTTAACCCTTCCTTTAAAATGTATAAGGGACTCGTCTATGCAAATGAATTTATCTGGGATGTACATCTCTTCAAATTTGGCACTGAAATGATCAATGACCGGCCTGACTTTGAATAGCCGGTCAAAGGTGGGATCATCTCTGGGTGGGCACTGTGCATTATCGTTGTAATGCAAAAATTTAAGGATCGTCTCAAATCGAGCCCGGGGCATGGCCATACGGTAAAATGGGGTGCTGTACAGAACATCTGTACTCCAATATTGCCTAATTTCTGGCTTTTTTACTATGCCCATATGAAACACCAGACCCCAAAACGTCATCATCTCTACTGCATCTACAGGGGTCCACCTAGCAAATGATGACGTGGGGTTTTGAGCAATAAACTGCTGGGCATATAAATTAGTTTGGTCCACAATTAAATTTATAAAATCATCAGAGAAAAATAATTTGAAAAAGTCAATTTCTCTGAGACCTGTGGAATCAAATTGGATTCCTGGGATGGCCAAAAACTCAGGAACCTGGGGCTCAAAATTGTCTGGTGGTGGGGTCCATACGAGATCAATTATTGGGGGGGGGTCTCAGCTGCTCTACGGGGGCGTCTTTGAGGGGGTCCCTCATCACTAGAGGAGGAAGAGGAGCTTAAGATGAATCCTTCAAATTCCCCGCTTGCCTCACTGGCTGTGTCAGAATCAGAGGCAAGCATGGCATATGCCTCCTCCGCTGAATACATTCTTCTGGATGACTGGGATGACATTTGGGATGACATTTGGGATGACATTTGGGATGCCATTTTTATTTTTGTGTTACTGGTAGTGAAATGTTTCAACACGTGTATAGTGTAGGGGGGGGTACAAACTTTATTTCAACCCGGGGGGTATGTAGTGTGTAGTGTGTATGTAGTGCAGAAAAAAAAAAATACTTTATACAGGAATTTGAACCCAATTAAAAAAAAAAAAAATTGAAGGGGTTAAAAAAAAAAAAAAAAAGCTCCTGCGCCAAAAATTGAGCACAGATGTTGGTCAGTAACGTCCGTCACTGAACAGCGCTCAAAGGCAACAGGAATTTGATCAAAAAAAAAAAAAATAGATCAACCCTGTGCCGAAAAAGCTGATCAGTGATGTACGTCACTGATCAGCGCACAGTGGCCACAGGACACCCACAAAATCACAGTGTGTGTAAAAAAAAAAATTAAAAAAAGACCCACAGCAGCCTCAAAAAAAAAAAAGGTGATCAGTGATGCAACACTGATTACCAGTGAGGGGCAGCAGGTGCACAACCTTTGGTGCAACTGACAGTGCAACTGGCAGCAACTGACAGGTATATATATAAAAAAAAAAAACCCTGCGCCCCCAAAAAGTTGCTGATCAGCACAGATATACTGATCAGCACAAAAGGGGGGGTAGCAGACACAAAATATACACTCTCTATCACTCTCTGTCACTATCTTTCTCTATCTCTCTCTATCTCTCACTATCTATCACTATCTATCACTATCTATCACTATCTATCACTCTAGGACACTGCAGCAGCAGCACTGACAGTTATATGTATAAAAAAAAACCTGCACCCCCAAAAAGGGGGGGTAGCAGACACAAAATATACACTCTCTATCACTCTCTGTCACTATCTCTCTCTATCTCTCTATCTCTCACTATCTATCACTATCTATCACTCTATGACACTGCAGCAGCAGCACTGACAGTTATATATATAAAAAAAAACCTGCACCCCCAAAAAGGGGGGGTAGCAGACACAAATCTCTCTATCTCTCACTATCTATCACTATCTATCACTATCTATCACTCTATGACACTGCAGCAGCAGCACTGACAGTTATTTATATATAAAAAAAACCTGCACCCCCAAAAAGGGGGGGTAGCAGACACAAAATATAGCTCTCTCTGTCACTATCTCTCTATCTCTCTCTATCTCTCTCTCTATCTCTCTATCTCTCTATCACACTGCAGCAGCAGCAGGAAGTCCCAAGAAGTCAGATCCAGGAAGCGTCCAGCACGCTACAAGCAGTGATCAGGTAATCAGGTAAGGTATTTGCAAGGATCAGGTAAGTATTAGCAAGGATCAGGTCAGTATCACGGCAGATAGGCACGGTGACCGCTCTGCACGCTATTCCAGACCGGAATGGCGTCTGCAGCGCAGTCACCGTTAGTTTAAATGTCGCGCCTTGGCTGTGATTGGTCCGTGGGTCCCACGGACCAATCACAGCCTTGGGGGCAGGTGGGGTGAGGGTGGGGTGAGGTGTCATCGTCACCGATGACCCCCTCATGCCCCCTGACGCCCGGCGGTGATTGACACCTGTGTTACCGAGCGTCTGATTCGCTGGTAACACAGGAAAATGCTGTGAATGGCTGTTCACACTGAACAGCCAATCACAGCGATCGCCGACGGGGGGGCGACATCGCAGCCCCCCCTGGGCATGCAGGGACATGTCTGCTGTCAGGGACAGCAGACATCGTCCCTCTGTCACTGCGTCTCGAGACGCAGTGACAGTTTAAAGTCATGACGTACATTTATGCCATGTGTCGGGAAGTACATCCCGGCCATGACGTAAATGTACATCAAATGTCGGGAAGGGGTTAAAGGGTCAGAAACTGAGTTCCTGTTGGTTCCTGCTAAAAAACAACACGGTGTATAACTGATACAACAATTCTGTTGGGTGATTGGGGCAAGTGCAAATAGCAGATGCTGACAGATGCTGACACTAATGAAACTTGTAACTGCCCATTTATGTGACCTCTCTGCTGATGCTGACTAGTAATCTTTATATTGCTTGGGCATAACATTTTCGGTACTCTTTACCTAGAACGGCGCCAGCGATTGAAATCGCGGTCGTCGTGGGTAAAAATCGCGGTCATCGCGGTAATCGCGGGCATCGCGGGTAAATCGGGATGGCCGCGATGCCCGCGATGACCGCGATTACCGCGATTTTCCCATAGGGAACAATGTTAAAAAGCCTGATTGACCGCGATTTTACACTTAAATGCCTCAATGGACCCGATTTGGGCATAGAAATCAATGTAAAATGGGCCACACAGCCCAAATAGGGCCAATTAACCGTTAAATGTCCCCCCAATTTTTAACGCCACCCCACGATCCACGCCAACCCGAAGCGTGGCGAGCGCAGCGAGCCCGCGAGGGGCGGCGGTACGCGTCCTCCGACCTTTTCATGCCCTACTATCCACTAGGGCGTGGTGTGAGAATATAATAGTGTGGCGAGCGCAGCGAGCCACTGAGCCCGAAGCGTGGCGAGCGCAGCGAGCCCCGCGAGGGGACGCGGATACCTTCACAGGTAGACGCGTCCCCTCGCGGGCTTCACAGGTGTCCGCGTCGCCACGGACACCTGTGAAGCCCGCGAGGGGACGCGCATAACTGTGAAGGTATCCGCGTCCCCTCGCGGGGCTCGCTGCGCTCGCCACGCTTCGGGCTCGGTGGCTCGCTGCGCTCGCCACACTATTATATTCTCACACCACGCCCTTGTGGATAGTAGGGCATGAAAAGGTCGGAGGACGCGTATCGCCGCCCCTCGCCACGCTTCGGGTTGGCGTGGATCGTGGGGTGGCGTTAAAAATTTGGGGGGGCATTTAAGGGTTAATGGGCTCTGTGGCCCATTTAACATTGATTCCTATGGCCAAATCGGGTGGATTGAGCCATTTAACAGTAAAATCGGGTCCATCGCGCCTTTTAACATTGATTCCTATGGGAAATCGTGAGCATCGCGTCGCGGGCATCGCGGGTACATTTATGTGCGGCCGCGACGCGACCGACACGATTTCAAAGTTTAACATTGGTTTCAATGGTAAATCGCGGGCATCGCGTCGGTCGCGTCGCGGACGCACATAAATGTACCCGCGATCAGCACGACGGGCGCCGTTCTAGGTAAAGAGTACCACATTTTCTTTTGTAAGTACTGTATGTTTAAATATAATTTGCTTTATTTATTTATTTTTGATGCTTAATAACCATTTTACAGGCAGGTCTGCATCAGAAAAATAGAGAAAATGTAGGTGCACTCTATTTGGTAGATCCCATTAGCCATAATGATGTAGTAGGCATGAATCATCGCGGCAGCGGCACGATGATTCACACTACGGCAGCCTTAATTTGCAAAAAAATTGTGCGAATCTAGGTTGAAAACAGTCCACAAAGGGTTCATGATCATGTGGCGTTGCAGGCATTTAAATGCTGCGGCAAAGACACATCACACTCTTTGAATTTATTAGGATCAACCGCTATAAATACTAAACTCTGCTATACATATAGGCCCTTATTCAGATCTGATCGCAGAATGCATTTGTTCTGAAAATGGTCAAAACCATGTGCACTGCAGGTGGGCCAGATGTAACATGTATAGAGAGAGTTAGATTTGTGTGAGTTATTTTGTTTCTGTGCAGGGTAAATACTGGCTGCATTATTTTTACACTGCAATTTAGATTTCAGTTTCAATACACCCCACCCAAATTTAGCTATCTCTGCACATGTTACATCTGCCCCACCTGCAGTGCACATGGTTTTGCCAATTTTAAGAACAAATTTGTACTGCGATCAGATCTGAATAAGGGCCATAATAAACTCTGCAATATAACATATAGTAAACTTGAGGTGCTGCCAGTGGTTAAAGTGTGTGTATATGTGTGTGTGTGTGTGTGTGTGTGTGTGTGTGTGTGTGTGTGGGGGGGTGTTACTGAATTCCACCACCTGTAATAGCAGTTAGAATTCAATTCTACCACAGCCCTGTACAGTAATCTTGATAGAAAAGCCTGTCCCAGCAGCTTCTTTTTCTGACACGGCATATGTGATGTCATATAATCTTTGCCACTGAAGTGAAAAAAAGTGGAAAGGAAGCTGCTGGAGGAACAGAGACAGATATGTGTATAAAGGGCACTTACTGTGAACATTTTGTGTAAAGGGTACTACTGCTTTGGGCATTATGTATATATAAGCAATACTACGGTGGGCATTATGTGTATAAGCAATACTAATGTGGGCATTATGTGTAAGTAACGCTACTGTGCGGCATACATGTATAAGGAGTACTACTGTGTTGCGTAACCTGAATAAGGGACACTACTTTGTCTCATACCGTGAATAAGGGTCACTGCTATGGGGTGTAATGTGAATCAGGGTCACTAAATGCAGTTTATTGTAATTATGATTGTGGCTACTATTGTGTTACCACACCCCTTCCTTCTGAGACCACTGTCTATGGAAGGTAGGGCACAATCTTTATCATTTGCAGTTGGTTCTGAAAACTCTGGAACTGGCCTGGGCTCCGATTAATGAGGAAGGGTGTGTGGGGGGGGGGGGGGGGGAGGGGAGGGGGGTGTTTCCAGCATGTACTGCACCAGTTATAGCATGGCCAATTAGCAAAACTATTTCAGAGCATGCTGGGATGTGTAGTTCAACAACAGCTGGAGTTCCAGGGGTCGCCATCACTATTAATTAAATATTGCAAGGGATATACAGTATGTATTAATAAGTATAGCTTTTTATTTTCATAATATCTGCTGTATATACCACTTGTATTGAAAAAAAAAAGCTGGAAGTGCAGAAGATATTTTAATCAAATTGCAGATAAAAAGAAAAGGAAAAGAATTTCTGGCATAATAAGTGTAGGATTTCAAAGTCCCAGACTTTAAATCATGGCTGTAACGCATATAAGTAGCCTAAAGTGACTGTAATTTATAAGTCTCTGTCAGCACTCCGCTAACAAACTTCTGTACTGGTTTCCAGCTAGAAATTTGTTCACTCTAATCACTAATAACTATGTCCACTGTCACAGAGTCAGCTCTACTACTGTCATGTATTCACTGGGATAGTTATCATTGTTCACTGTACAAATAAGAAGATGCTGAATCAGACATTGCAAAGCCAGCTGGAAGCCTTGCCTTATAGCCGAGCCACGCGCTTCTGCACTGAATATACATTCGGCAAAAAAGGCTGATTGACTGTTTGAGTATAATTCCTTATAATTAAAGCTCAGAGAAGAATTATTCTTAGCTACAGGGATTTTTTTTTTTTTTGCTAGAGATATTAACTCATACCATGCAACTATAGTTCATACTATTAAAAAGACATCAGTTTCTCCTTTAGGTACAATCAATCAATATGTTTGTATCAGCAGCGTAGCTAGAAATACAGCTCCGCCCCTGCCAAAAAAAAATTGGCGCCACCCACACAGGGACAGCGCAGGTACAGAATAAACAGTACCTGTGCAGCCTTTATCTGTCTGGAAGGAGAGCATCCTGCTCTCTACACGAAGCAGTGTCCTCACTGGGGGGTAGCGGCGGCCGGCCACGGTAAACAGCAGAGTGGCAGGCAGGGTGAAAGCCAGGAGAGCACTCTGGCTGTCTGTGTGAGGACGCTTAATGACCAACGGTTCACGGTAAGCGTACCGATAACTCACAATTCACAAGGGAGAAAGAACTGTGAGTTATCGGTACGCTTAATCAAAAAGAAACCATTATATGTGTGCATCTATAATCCCAGTGAGTGAAAATGTACGTCTACTAACTCTCCAAACACATGGTGTACCTTGGTGAAGGCTATTCACACCACCATAAAGATACCTTTATGAGTTTTAACACACACACTTTATTGTGAGTGTGGTACATTTTATTCAAGTTTTACTGCATCTCCCTTTTAAAAGAAAAATTTATAATCCTACACATTTAATTCTTCTCTTTAATTCTTCCACGTAACCACGTAACCACCATCTGTGAGAACTGGAGAAGAAGGAGAAATTAACATAGACAGCGCTCTGGATATATCCTAAACATTGTTTTGTATTCTATTGTTTTCACTTGTTTTTTGGTTGAACAAGTCTGTAGGGTATAATGAGCTGCTCCTCTATTATTATTTTGCGCCTTGGAATCCTCCAGTGTTTACATCACCTAGAGAGCAATTTGACGATGTTCACGTATCTGAGCATTTATTGGTAGACTGTGTACGTGCCAAGGTCTCTATGCCATCTGCAATCAGCAGCAAAATTATAGTTCTATGGATTGTTTGGGGGGGAGGGGGGGGGCATAGCAGTATCTTGCTTGTATCTATCATACTGTATATGTCTGCATATTTAATGTTGTAAGACTACTTGAACAGTATATAGTAGTAGGGCTATATGCAATTTAAAGCACAGCTCATTCTTCCAAACCATACCCAGAGCTACAGGTCTCAGCCTTATGTTTTTTATAATTGTCAGATTTCGGGTAATTTTCTTACTGATTGATTAAACACATCCCCCTTTATGCCAGAGCCCCCTTATGATGCTTTATATGGGATCAGAGCATACTCATATACCATAAGAGACCCTTCATGCCCGTATATATACCAGAGCTTACTCATGCCATGACCAGTTATATACCATCAAAGCAGATCAAAGACAGACATAATGTGCTCTTTTGTCAGTCTGAGCCTCATTCTTTAATCATTGTGATACTCAGGAATCAATGCAGCCCAGGTACATTAGAACACACAGCAGTCAATATGGTCCTAGTACAATACTATTTAAAACAATCTGCACAACCTATATTCCCTGCAATAAAATGTAAGCGGCTGACTGGATGAAATACTTTTTAGATGATGATGATGACCCAGTGGCAACAGTATTGGATTCAACGTCTGTCTGAGCATGAGCCAAACTATCTATTTTAGTTGACACATTAAATGTTATACTTTTATAACAGACCTGGCAATTATCTTGCAGATTGAATACAGTTGGATATATACACCCATGATATAAGTTTCCTGAATGTTGACTATCTATTTTAGTTGAATTTCACCCACATTTTTGTGTTACCTGCACAAACCTAATCTGCTGACGCCAAACCTCACATAATCTATTCACTCCTATATTTTGTTTGTCACTACAAATATAATTATTTTGTTTCAAATTCTGAAAATGAATTACCTCTCAAAAGCTTATTTAGCCATTATGTGAAATGGGAGAGACTTAAGGTTCCATGTATAAATAACAATGAGATAAAAACCCATTTTCTTTCATTCCTAACTGGGCAAACATCAGCAAATTTTTGAAAGTGCATTGTCAATCTAATTGTTCAGTTGCAATTACACTTTTATTGCTCGTATGATATGTTTCATATCTTATTTGAATGACAATAATTTGCTTTTTGTCAGTGCACAAATTTAAACAGATAAATAAATACACTTACGAGTACAGAAGGAGGCAAATAGGATGTGACAGTTTGGCATTGCTCATATCATCTTCAAACAAATTAAAGTTATTTGTATAATATACTATTCAGTGAATTGTGTATGCAGTTATGCTCTGTGCAGGAGTCCAGGGACCATGTTTTTTCAAAAACATATTAACCCATCAACAACTATAGGTGCCCATACACCGTACAATTGCCAGGTGCAATGAGATGCGTGTTCCTGCGCACATCCCATCGCACAGCTCAAAAAGTATGTGCTGCACCTTATTGCATTGCAAAACGAATGTGATGCGATGCAATCTAGTCCAAATTGCATACAATAATTGTACTGTGTAGGTTTGGGTCACTTGTTTCTTCATGGTGGGACATTATAATTTTTTAAAAAACATAATAAAAAAATAAAGGAATTAAAAGGAAATGCAGGAGGTCCAGGAGCACGAGTAAGGACACAAGTAAAAAAAAAAGTGTTCTTTTTACTGAGGCACTCTTCAACAACAGTTAAAACGGTACTTATATGTTAGTTGGGCACCCACTAAGCTATTTGCATAGTTTTCCGTGTCCCCTCACGGAGCTCGCTACGCTCGACACGCTTCGGGCACGGTGGCTCGTTGCGCTCGCCACACTATATAAAATCAACTCCATGCCGACATGGATAGTGGGGGTATGAGCGTAGTAACTATAGTGGGCGCTCAACTAACATATAAGTACCGTTAAAACTTATATTTTATATTAGGACTCGCACAGAGACAGACAAACAGAAACCATAATTAAAACTGTTTTCCACACTCGGTTAAGAATGTATTATTATTTGATAATCACCTGATTTGCTTTTCTCTAATTAGCAATCCATACAGAATAACAACCCTAAGTGATTAACTACAAAAAAATAAATTAAAATGTCAACAGTATGGTATACAGTATGATGGGTCGTTCGCAAACGAACCAGATCTTTTGAACGGATCCCATTCAAGAACGAGTGAGCTGCCGATCCCAAAAAGGTGATCCGTTTCAGTTTTGTTTTCCATTACAATGTATTTCCTGATCTCAGTGCTGCCACCTGTGGCAGCTGAGATGTACTACTTCTGGAGACTGAGTACAGTGCTGTGACCACAAGTGATAGAAAGATTAGCTGCTGCTGTCAGGGATGGCCATCGGTGCAAACACCATCGATGGTTGCCATTGATGGAGATTCTGCACCCAGCCATCGATCAGTGTTTTTACTCAGTCATGTATATTCCCCCCCCCTTTTTCTTTAAAGCGAGCCGAGGATTCGTCTAAAAGATCCGTATCTTTTCTCCGAGAGGTCCGGCGGATCCCGGCTCAGCTTGATGATCCGTTTTGGCCATATCTATTAAATACTATTTTTCAAAGGAACTGCATATACAGTAACAGAGTTACAATAATGAAGACATTGAAGCTAATTCAGCATGAATCGCTATATAGAGAAAACGCAGTTGCCTGCGAGCATAAAGTTGCTGTGAGGACAGAAAGGATAAACAGCCCTTGCAAAATTGCAAATGCATCACTAACGGCTGTGCATTCACAGATCCAGTCGCAATTCCAGCAACATCAAAGAGTACTCGCCGTCTGAGTAAATCTCAGTAAGTCTGCGGCTGCCACTAATCTGTGACTGAGAAAAGCTGGAAGTGGTCAGCACTGATATCAGAGACCCACCCTAAAAATGCCCAGGCACGCCTGCGTTTTTCAACCACACACAGAAAATGCCATGTATTTTTGATAGCTTACTGTCAATACAGGGAATAGAGTGTTGAATACACAATTAATCTTGAATACACGCAGCCTTCTGTGTATAATGGAAAAATATATACACCACTTCTCCCAGAATATATGCACCGTGGGAGGAATACAATGACTGATGCAAGAAAAGATGTTCGACAACCGTGCTACAGGTACGTGAATGAACAGTAAAACAACATTTATTAAAATATGAATAAAAATTACAACCATATAGAAGCAATGATTTCCAAACAACTTCACAGTTTGTGCATTTGCAAAAGTGTCGTGGGTCTCACCAAAAGGTGGAGCTGTGGTGGGCTAGCAAAGAAGGTTCCGGGCAGTGTAGCTCAGCACCACCGCAGAAGGTTGGTGGCCGAGCTACACTTCAAGAGTTATGGCTCCAAGACGTGCTGGTGCCATAAAGTGCGAAGTGCGAAGTTTAATCATCCAAATGTGGTTAATGCATTTCAGAGAGTGATACTCCTTATTCAGGACTGGATGCTTCCTGTCAAGCCAAATGATGGCTTCCTGTCAATCAACTGCAAATATATTACGATTTCTAAGCGTTCACATTTTCTTTATCAATTTGAGGTAACGCTTGCACAATGCAATCACTTCATGTGCACAGTAGGCAGATAATTACTCGATTTGTGTTTTCTCTAATTATCGATCCATGTTGTATAACTCCCCATAGTGATTAACTACAGAGGTGATCTCAATACAGGTGATGTACTGTATTTTCAATAGAGCTGTGTATGATAGAGGTAAAGTGATATTTGTTTTCCAGTGAATAACATAGTTTAATTGTTTTTTTTTTTTTGGTATCACAATACATAATGGAGGTATGTCATATAATGCGTAAATAATGAATAACTAAAATGCCATTATATTTATCAATGCAGTAATCATACCGTAGATTAAGGAGCAGTGATACATATTGGATATTTTGGATTCCAGTGAGTACACTTCCTGTGGTCCTGATATATATGGGCTGTTACTCTACTACTGTTACCCTACTATGGATGTTATACTGGTTTGGGGCTGATAAAACCCCCATTGCTTCTAGTCCCAGAGACAGAGTGTGTCCTGGCAGTGTTTAAGTTTTCATTCCATTTTTTGGCGGCATATTCATATATACTACGACCCCTTATGAAACACAGACCTCACTTTGACAGTGTATATGAGATTTTCTCATTCATAAAGTGCCGGTCAGTTTTCAAAATTCTATTCTTTCTAAAGCCCTTGATGAAGTCACCTTTCTGACGAAACCCGTTGGGACTATGGTACTGTTAGAAAGACCGAAGCATTAAGATTTTATTACATGTTACATTGAATGTGTTTCTGTATTTTTATGTAGCCCATGGGGCATTTTTTATTAAATATATTCCTTTCTAATTATGTTTATTATTCATAGCGCACCCTGAACTCTTCCTTTTCTAATATATATATATATATATATATATATATATATATATATATATATATATATATATATGAATGGTAGGGGAGTAGCACTCCTCAAACAGGTGGAATGTGCGGTGCCCTCCAATTGCTACCTGCAAGGAGCCAGGATACATACATGTGGGTGGTGGCACTCATCAAAGTACAAACGTTCAGGACACGACCTTAGTGAGTCAGCGTTTCGATAAAGATAAAGATATTTCCGTGTGTGTACTGATAAAACTGGCATTGACCCTCATTATAACTGTTTATATGCTATAAACTGTACAGATATAATTATGAATGAAATATTATAATATAATATTATGAGTTTACTGTGTAATTCCCAGCCTCTCCTCTGCTCCTCTAGATTGGTTTTGATGAGTTAAACACATAGAATAAATCGCAGCTGTCTCAATGTGCAACACAGAAGAAAATAGAAAAATTCAATACTATACAAATATACTGTAGTCACGCTCTGGGTTTATCATTCCTCCTATTGGGGTGTAAATAAAGCCCCATACAGACTAGAGGATATTGTGAAAGATATCACTTATAAAGGGGCTTCTGAGCGATATCTTTCAATATGTCATCTAGTGTGAACACTCAATGTCGTTAATAATGCACACTCCCACGTGCTCACACGTGTCTTTAACAATCATTGATATCCGATAAACATGTAAGTCAATTTTGCTATATATCCAAGTGGCCCGCATGTTCAGAGGGTCCCGATGACATCACTAAACAATATTGCATGTAGAACCCATACACTATACTCCCCAATGTCTCCCTAAATATATAAAAGTACAAATATTGCATACATTTGTAAAATAGGAAGGCAATATTAATACTTATGATTTGTGGCCAACAATGTGGCCAGCTGGTGTCTGTCTGGTGATAATCACACTGCCATGATGATGAGCGCATTCATATGTGGAGGCCTGGAGCTGCAATTCCATCTGCCCCATCGTAAATCTGGTCTTGTCTACAGTCATATGGTGAGTACATTTTCAATATAAGAAGAGAAAAAGTGAGTAACAAAATTACCCAACAACAAGGATGGAGGTTAAGGACAGAACGTTAAGAGGGAGAAAGAAAGGGGGTCAGAGCAAAATAGGTGTATGAGGGTGGTAAAATTCCCACACATAGGTCATTTATTGGCTATAGGGAGGGAGATAAAAACAAAACAATCTCACTTCTACAGACAAGCCCTATACTCACTCAGATTATTTGTGGTAAATTTACTAAAGCTTCTAAAAATGAAAACAGAGGATGTTTCTCATATTAATCAATCAGATTAAGGGCGTATCCCCGGGTCATGGCTGTCAGGCCAGCCTGACAGTCGTGACCCGGTGGCCCGCTCGACTGCATCATAGCAGGTGGTATTCCATGTCCCATCTGGTGAATACTGAAAAGGAGGCGTTGCTGTGAGATACGCCCATGGATCGTCGAGATACAGTCTGGAGCTCAACAATCCAACGGTGCTCTAGGCAAAACCTTCCCGACTGCTTCTAAAGTCGGGTCCATTCTGCCGAGATGCCAGTTCAATGCTATCGTGAAAGACAGCATAGAATAGGCATCCGCCACTATTTCCCCCATTGGAAATAGCTGTAGGGGACTAAATACCCCTCTATGTCTATAATTTCACAATTGTATCGTAGAAAATTATAGACAGAATCTGATTTGTTGCTATGGGCAACATCACTTCTTTTCATTTATAGAAGCTTTAGTAAATTTACTCCTTTGAGTTCTAACAAGGCAACCCAAGTCTTCTATTTCTTGTGCTACAGTAGTGTTTACTATCTTCTGCAAATCGCAGAAACGCAAGCTTTTTACACCTCTGTGATTTGTTTTATTCTAGATATTTATACAGGTTAAAGACATTGCATTTTATTTTATGTGCACAAATGTATGCTTGCAAGCTGCTTTTTTTATTACCATGTTTGCCTGGCTGTTTAGTACTGTATGTATTAACTAATCATGGCCAAAAAAAGAGCTTTATATAAAATACTTTCATTATGCAATTTCATACCTTTATAATTCAACAAAAAGCCAGTCATTTTCCTTATTCCCAGGTGCAGAGTAGGCAGTATGTTAAAGATGGTAATAATTAGCAGCTGGCACCAATCTGTCATAATTTGGTTCTAATATCTACCTTTATGTCAATCAATACGCGGAAAAACTATAACAACCTCTCCAGGTTCTAAGTATCTCGCTACTTTCCGCTAATTTCTAGACTGCTCATTAGAAACTCCTTCATAAGCCATTATAGTTCAAAGAGATTAGTTTAATGAAAATGTATTCACTGCATAGTAGGTCATGCACTGCACTCAAACACACTCACAGTCAAAATAAATAATGTTATATATAATGTTTTCTCTTAGCACCTCACAGTGACTTCCTTTTTTAGCCAGTTGACATGGTAAAAGCCAATAAACATGTTAACTCACAAAGAACTTCTAGTTGTGAAAGTATTGCACATTTTCTTGTGTTAAATATAAGGCTACATGTTCTACCAATTGAATTACTCAGATATTAGAACATTCATAAATGCACAAGTACTAAAATAAGAAAGGATTATTTTATCTACGATGTAGAACTAAAGGAAAATAGCAAACAGATCTTTTGTCAAAAAATTTGGGCAATCTACATTCCCATTCTGTGTTGTGTTCTCTTGTTCATTACTCAATATTTACATTAGCAAAATATTTTTTTTCTTAAAAAGTATTTAAAAAATTGGCTTTTTAAATTTATTTACAGTTACTTATATACAGCAGCATATTCCGTTGCGCTTTACAATTGCAAACAACAGTGATAAAACAAACTGGGTACAAACAAACTGGCATAGAGGTAGGAGGGCCCTGCTCTCAAGCTTACAATCTATAGGGATAATAGGAGGGATACATAAAGATAGGATTCCTAAGCATTGCAGTCCCATCAGATTAAAAGACAGTCCTGATGGGAGGCAATTAGATATAAATGCTACTAGAGGTTGTGTGGGCATTCCTGAATATAATAAGCCTGCCCGAAGAGGTGAGTTTTCAGGGAATGCTTGAAAGTTTGGAGGCTAGAGGGGAGTCTTAATGTGTGTGCAAGGGCATTACATAAGGTGGGTGCTGCCTGACAAAAATCCTGCAAGTGTAAGTGGGAGCAAGTAATGAGTGTGGATGAGAGACGCAGATCTTGTGCAGAGCGGAGAGGTCGGGTGGGTATATATTTTGAGATAAGCGAAGAGATATAAATCACTGTAGTCAGAGTAAAGAAAAACAATAAAGTGACTGCACTCCACTAAGGTGCAGCTGGGTGCCTGTAGTTACACCTCCTACAAAACAATGAATAATCAAAAAAGATGGAACCCATGGTCCTTATTACTTTATATGCATTTTCCAATCTCTGTGGATGCAGGATTGTTCAGTAAAGATACTATTTGTTGTATTCGCTGATCCTCAAAATGCTGAACCTCAAAAATAAAAAACAGAAACGTCCATGGTGCAGATTTCAGTGTTATACTGGTATTAATATTAAAAAAACAGGGGGGGGTGGTTGGCATCCCTTAATCCAAGTCTATGCAATTGAACTTGGCCTAAGTGAGGCCAAAAAAGGGTACGGTCTGCAATACCCCCCTGTTTTTTGAATATTAATACCAGTATAACTTTGAAATCTGCACCATGAACGTTTCTGTTTTTTTTTTTGTTTTTGAGGTTCAGCATTTTGAGGAAATAGGATCTTTATTGAACAATACTGAATCCACACAGATTGGAAATTGCATATACCGTAATAAAGAGCGCAGGTTCCATCTTTTTTGATTATCCAGAGTAATGGCTTTGTATGTAATTATAAGTATTTTATATGGATTGTGGTAATATACAGGCAGCCAATGGAGGGACTGACAGAGCGGATCAGCAGATGTTGAACGTCTAGCCAGAAAGATTAGCCTACCAGGTGTATTCAAAATGAATTGTAGTGGTGAGAGTCTTTTCTTAGGAAGACTGGTAAGGAGGCCATTGCAATAATCAATGTGCGATATAATGAGTGCATGGATTAGAGTTTTTGTAATGTCTTGTGTAAGGTACAGATGAATTTTGGATTTGTTTTTTAGATTTATTTAACATAATGTAGAGACAGATTGAATGTGAGGAATAAAGGACAGTTCAGAGTTGAGGATGACCCCTAGGCAGCCAGCTTGTGGAGTAGGATTGATTGTTGTGTTCTCAACAATGATAGAGATATCAGGTTGGTACAGATGTAGCGGGATTCATCTTTGCGGGGGATGGCGATGGTGTCGCCATCGCCATCCCCTGCCCCGCCGCCATCTGTATGCCGGAAGGGGACGCGCGCGCACGAGGTGCGCGCGCGTCCCCTTCCGACGGTGCTGCCCTCGGTCGCCCGGTGCCCACACCGGGCGACCGCACCCCCCCAGTGGCCAGAGGTCCCCCCCAGCCCTGTCGAGCGGGAGGCGGACAGTATTGCATCCACCTCGCCGCCCCGGATACTGAGACGCGCGTGCGTGGGGGACGCACGCGCGTCTCAGTCAGATAGAGGCACCGTGTTGCTGGCGATCCACCAGCAGCATGCTGCTGGCGGATCGCCAGCAAGAATAAGGCCCGCTACATCTGTAACTACTCTTGGCTGATGGGAATATAATGAATTCTGTTTTGGAGATGTTGAGTTTGAGGTGGTGAGATGATATCCAATATAAAATGGCAGAAATGCATTCAGAGAGATGGAGCAATACTGACGGTGACAATTCCAGGGAGGATAGATAGATTTGAGTATAATTAGCATACAGATGATACTGAAATTTGAAAGAGGTAATTAATTTGCCAAGAGGAGGTATAGATTGAGAAAATCAGAGGACCTAATAATGAGTCTTGTGGTACTCCAACTGACAGAGGTAGCGAATAGGAGGTGGATTTAGAGAAGCGAACACTGAAAGAGCAAATAGATAGGTAGGGTGAGAACTAAGAAAGGGCTGTGTTCTAAAAACCTAGGGATGGTAGTGTTTGTATGAGAAACGAGTTGTCAACAGTGTCAAAGGCAGCAGAGAGATCTAGAAGAATAAGAAGTGAGAAGTGGCCTTTAGACTTGGCAGTGGCCAGATCATTGACTGTCTCTGTGGAGTGTTGATAGCAAAATCTTGACTAAATTGAGGTCCAATAAGTTCTAGGTGTTAAGAAAGTGTGTGAGGCGAGTGTAGGCAAGTCTCTTAAGTAGCTTGGAGAGGTATGGGAGCTGAAAGATAGTACAGTAGTTAGAGAGACTGTTTGGATCAGAATTGTGTTTTTTTTATAATGGGAGTAATAAGTGCATGCTTGAACAGAGAAGGAAAGACACCAGTAGAGAGAGAGAGAGGGGGGGGGTTACAGATTTTAGTTAAGATTTAGTTTAGAAGAACTGTAACATATTCAGAAACATCTAGGCCCTGGGGTTTATTTACTAAGATGGAAATTCTATTAAAGATGGGATGCTGTGAAAGTAACCAATCAGAATCATCTTATTTTTTATTTAGCACCTTCTAGAAGATAATAGCTAGAATCTGGTTGCCCATAGCAACATCCCATGTTCAATTGAACTCCAACCTTAGTAAATAATTCATGGCTCCTACATAATATTTATAGGCGACTTAATTTACGAATATTAAGAGGTGACTGTGGCCGCTGGGCTGCAGCTCCTACCAACCAGTGTAGGGGGAGATCACACAGCACATATATACATGCATGTTATCATGCATGTAATATTTGTGCTAGATCGATCCCCCGGGGATTGACATCTCTTTTTTAATTGGGTGCCACAAGGCTCCCAGGAAACCTGACTGTCAGGAGCAGTCTCTATCCCATATATTGAATAATAACAGAAAATGGTTATATACATCTGTACTTACTATAAAGGGTTAACGTTTGGAGACATCGTAAAAATGAAACCGCTACATGCGTGGCTAAAACCACATTCATAGTGAGTGGGGTATGCCCTCTTGATTTCATATACATCTTCCCATAAGAAGATAATAAAGATACCTTTATACGATTCCTCATCGCTCTTTTAAAGGTGAGTGAGGTACGCTATTAGCAACACAAACCAGTTGGCCAGTGTAGAAGGCTTGTTCCTAATCATTTACATTTAATCGACCAGAACTGAAGGTATTACACATGTTTTTCTTTCTCTTTTGTGTTTTTCACATGTCTTGAGTAACGTAAATCACTTTATGAGATAATCTTCTGATCAAAAATATACAGTTCAATTCACTGTTGGATCGGATCTACACACAATCTCTCCGCCACAGGATTCATACTTTGTATCTAAAGGACTTATCACACCCCATAAACCTTTGAACTTTTTATTTATATATTACACTTTGTTTCTCATTCATTGTGCCCACATCAATTCCCATACCATTTTTGTGGCATTTTGCTTTAGATGTGGTGACATCTTTTGGGTTTTCATCGGTCTCTAGCTAGCATTATGTCTAAATCCTGTGCACTATTACTTTGTTGTTTATTAGTTTTTACACATGTGCCCCTGGCCAAAGCATGACAATCGTGGCTGGTCATCCCTGGCCGTGTCCCTAGGGAAGTGAGGGACCCCCTTCCCCTTTAGGGCACCCCAGCCCCAGGCTGAAACCCGGGGCTGTCCCCAGAACCCCTGGGCGGTGGGTGCAAGGCTGATGTTAAAAGTAAAAAAAAAAAGAATAAATAAACAAGAATTGGATTTTTTAGCGGAGCTATAATTTCCAGCAAGCCTCCCCCGCATGCAGGGACTTGGAGGACTACAAGTTCCACTACAGAACCAGTACAGCAATAAATACACAAACACACAAATAAAATATAACTTTATTCCACACAACATCCATACATACTCATCTCTCTTGATCCTGTAGGTTCGATCCACTTCTCCAGTAGAATCCCATAGGTACCTATATAAAAAGTTATACTCACCACCCCTGGTGTAGATCAGTCTGCTTCAGTTCATGTAGCAATTAGGGATTTAAAAAAATACAGACACGCAAGCAGCTCCTCCCCGAGAATGAGGGAAATCCCAGTGATGTTAGTCAAAGGGACTTTCCTCAGCCTTAGAGGAGAGAGCTCCAGGGGAGCTTGCTACCTGATAGGCTGTGCGCTCCTCTATAGGCTTTCATGTAATGAATTTAACATGGAAGCCTATGGGCGGTTCTTACCATAGGACTATGTTAACAGTTTAACATGGAGACCTATAGTTGGAACCGGCAAATGAGGCTGACCGCAACTTTGGGTTCAATTTTGTTTTTTAATAAGATAATCTCAAGCTGTAATGTGCTTTCTCTAGAAACAACCAATATATCAATCTCTTTGGTCCTCTCTAAATTCTGCAATGTTTTTTAGAAATAATCAGTGGGAATAAACAATATGGACATACTGTATGGAACTCTTTCTCGAAATATATATTCATAAGCTTCTCCATAATCTCATCCTAGTAAAAAAAAAAAATTCCGGGCTTGCCAGATTGGGCACTGAGGCACAGCCCAGAAAATTCTCGGGATTGCCACTGAAGGGGTTAATCCATGTAGATAGAATCACTGTATAATCACTGTAGGCATGCTAAGCAAGTCAACATTTCCCCATGTCAAAATTCTCATGTCATTCTTTTCCCATGTTGATACTGTCAGTGAAACATAATTAGAAATTGTACTGTATGCAGTTGAATAGTTCTCCATCCACCATATTTCCAAACCACCTTGCTACATCCTGTCACAAGCAGTATGCTCAACACATATCACATGTTAGACACAAATGGGGGTTTTGGGATAAATTAGTGCGCTTCATAGCAGTCTGACCTGTACGGTAGGTGTGTCACCATACACACCACACACACCACACATAAACCCACAAAGAAAATACCGACAGTTTTTCATGCGCTCCTTCAGTATCACTCCTTCAAATGTATCACTGGAGGTTACTCATATGACATAAAAAAGGAGAAAAACAGCAATATAGTATAATACCGTCAGATAGATGGTGATTATAAATGTAACACCTTAAGATGGGAATCGTACCCTATATAATTGTCCACTTTTCAAAGAGTAGACAATGTTCGCTAGTGATTAAAATAGGGAAAATACAGTAGGTCCTCAAAGGATCCTCCTGGATTCTCCACGTTCATCCAGCATGTAGAAATATTAAAGAAGATATCTCCAGATAGTGAAATACCAATTTTAATGAATGTTAAAAAGAAAAACACTGCACAAATGGGTATAAACAATGGACTCTAACCAGAAATCAATGTCCACTATGCAAAGCAGACAAACACAGCATGAATGGTAAGACCTCAGGTGTCCCTGGATGCTGGTAGGTGTTAAAGTCCTGATGATCTGTCCAGAGCTTATCAGTCCCCTCCGCCAACGCGTTTCAGACTAGCTGTCCTTTATCAAGGCATAGAGACTTATCCCCCATATCCGGGTATTTATACACTAACAACACAATAAAAAGAAAAAACTATTTCCAGACATAGACTTCTATCTTGGGTTTTACTAGAAGATAGAAGTCTATGTCTGGAAATAGGTTTTTCTTTTTATTGTGTTATTAGTGTATAAATACCCGGATATGGGGGATGTCATATGAGTAACCTCCAGTGATACATTTGAAGGAGTGATACTGAAGGAGCGCATGAAAAACATATCACATGTTGAACAGCCTTTGCAGGAGGAAGTACAGTAATATTTTATACGATGTCACTTTTGATATTTGTAATAAATGTCCAATAATCTTCTGCAAAAAGATAAAAAACTACAGTACTTATAGGAGGGATTTAAGTAAAGCAGGACCACAACTATTTATAGGGTTTGGGGTGTTTTATTGGTGTGGGACGTCTAATTTCTGCCTTGCCACATGTGACAAAAATCCTAGTTTCGGCCCTGCTATAGGCACCTAAAATGGCTGCCTCTCCTTTTACATGCTCCTGAAAATCTGCACAAAACTTAAGTTTTACACAACTGACATTAGAACAAGAAATATCCAAGGACTTACCTTTATCTTGTACTACTTTATGTGGATATCTCTCAAGAAACAACGGATTGCATTCCTGCACTGAGATTTACATTGGATTGGATTAAAATCTCTGCCGTTTCCACTTGGACACAGACTGGAATAACCTCTGCAGCGGACACCTCAGAGTAATGTACAGTGTAAAACAAACTATATTTGGTACTCCCCAGCTCATCTCTCAGACATCATTAACCTCTGTTCTCTGCTCCGCAAATAACTGTGATTTCTTGCATTAATATTCCAAAATACAATATCAACAGCCTGTGAACCTCTGGAAGTCTGTTCATTTTAAAACACAGGACACAACCAAGCTTATTTCCAGGAGATATCTTATCTGTTCTTATGAAAGCAATATCAACTTCAAAGGGGATTTCACACTGGGGTTTTCAAACCTACATAATAGAAATGGCTGCTAACATCTTTCCACTAGCTTGCTGTGTTCTGGAATGTGTGTGACTCTAAATAAGCAACTGAAAATAAACTTTTGTTTTTCATTTTACATCAACTGGACATAGCAATAACCAATTAAATTAGACTCTTCACAACTCCAACCATAATTCCCAATGATGTACTCCTCTAGCTTTATACTATCACTCCACCCAACACGATTGACAGTTCCTATTAATCCAACACAAGCCTCCATACTTGGCATTTACATTTTTTTTTATAGGGGCAGTCATGGGAAGCGAGGCCAAAAATATCTTACCCCCTGTAATCATCAAAGTTCTGTGCGCTCAAGTTCACCAGTTTTAAACAGGAGACATATAGAAGCGGTACCTAAAAATTGGCCCTGTACTTGAAAGAACAAATCTGTAAATTCTTGCTCTGTGATGACATTCCTAGAACTCCTGCAACGGGTTCGGTATGATTTACCTACAATCAAAATCCTGACGGTCAAAATACCGACAGCAATTGACCGACGGTCAAAATACCGACATGGGCAAAATACTTACATTTAAAATATAGACAGGTCAAAAATTAGACACATGTTTTTCATAATTTTTTGGGTGTGTATGTTGACATAGGTCGACATGAACCCCGTGCTTCGGGAACAGTGCATTGCTGCACTCGTCACACTATAATATTTCCCCTCCATATCCACTGAGATGGTAAAGTATGTATAATTCGGTAAGACTGAACCTCAGAGGAGGTGGAGTGGCCATCTGCTTTAAAAACACATTTAAACCACCCAATGACTCATTCATTCCAGTGCATTGCTGCCCAGAGATCTACAGAATTAGGTTTCAGTGTGTTTCTTATCTACCACCCCCCTGGAGATGGAAAGATATTTCTACAAGAATTTGCAGATCTTGTTGCTGGACTTGTTCTGGGGCACCAAAGATGCCTGATTCTTGGTGATTTCAATGCATGGGTCAATGATGAGCTCTCATGTCATGGTCAAGACCTCCTATGTGCAATGAATGCTCTGGGCCTTACACAGGTCATTACTTCTGCTACACATAAAAATGGTACCACTCTTGATCTTGTCTTTCAGATTGGATTAGAAGTTTCTGACCTAAAAATAAACCCTGTAACATGGTCTGACCACCACTCAATTTGGTTCTCAGTTGCAACCCCTCAAAATAAAACCTTACCCATGGAGTTGACCAGATATTGCAAAAGGAGGGTTGTGACTCCCCAGGCTCTTTCAGCAAACCTGGATATCTCTGCAATAATGGTGGCCTGTAAAGATCCTTATAACAGGGATGTGACAACTGAAATGGATATCATAGCCCCTATACATATATAGGACCCCGTACACCATGCCATCAAGCCTTTTAGTTTGACAACAGTGTAAGTGAACTCAAGAAAAGGGGTCGCAGAATTGCAAGGCAGTGGAGGAAGTTGAACATGGTAGAGGATAAGATAAAACTAATGAAACAGAAAAATATCAATCAACAATCAACAGAGTTCATGTCAAAAGAGATCAGAACAGCAAGCAACAGGCCAGCTCAGCTTTTCCGTACAGTGGAGATGCTTTGCAAACCAGCATGCCTGCAGACTGATGAAGCCCTCTCCCAGTCGAGTGTGGTATATGGTCCCGACAGTCGGGATCCCGACAGTCATTAGCCCAATGTTGTGATCCCGACTGGCCGGACCTTGCGGGTACTCTGCACTCACCACACTGCACCCCTCCCAGTCAAGGTGCAATGAGTTTACAAAATACTTTGCAGATAAAGTATCTTCCATCCAGGCTGGAATTCCCATAGTGTCATCAAAGGTGAGCAAAACTACCAAGCCTGCCTGACTGTAATCCACCTGACTTTGTGGAACAGATTTGACCCAATGGATGAAAAAGACATTGCAGGAATTACCAAAAGGCTTTGTCCCACAACCTGTGACCTGGACATTGCTTCAACCAAGCTGCTAATAGGGTGTATGGACATAATTAGCCCTGTATTTACAAAAATAGCTCAAAGCTCTTTGCAAACAGGTAGCCACTAAAGGAAGCAATTGTTAGACCACTTCTTAAATAAAAACTAATTTAGAGCCTGACTGCAAACACAACCACAGATCGGTATCAAACCTTTCTTTTCTAGGACAGGTTATTGCCTGTCAGCCCCTGATATTTAATTCCAGTCAAGATTTAGGAGAAGACACAGCACTGAGACAGCTCTGGTATGTGTGCTTAATGATCTTCTGATGGCAAGAGACAGAGGTGACTGCTCAAACATAATGCTTTTGGATCTCTCAGCAGCTTTTCATACCATGGACCATGATATTGTAATTCAGAGCCTGAAAAATTTCTGTAGGTTGGATGGCACAGTTCTCAGCTGGTTCAAATCATTTCTCACTGGTACAGTAAGTCACAGAGAGTTTCATCTGGAGTGTAATCATCATCATCATCACCAGTGCCACTTCCATGTGGTGTTCCGCAGAGTGCCATATTATCTCTCATGCTTTTTGCAGTTTACATGTGAAATAATCAGACATCATAGCCTGGTTTACCCCTGCTATGCACATGATACACAACTATACCTGTCCTTTGCTCCAGAACTCAATAATAATCCTAAATGGCTGTCTAGCTGTGATCCAGGATTGGATAAGTGCCATTTGGCTGCAACTGAACCCTGATAAAACACAGGTGTTTATTATAGGTCACAGGACAATACTGCAGAAGAGCCATCCAACAGGCCTTACAGAGTTTTGGTGTTGTCCTGGATAGTGGGTAGACACTTAAACATCAGGTATCAGCCACAATTAAATCGTCATTCTATCATCTAAGAAATATAGCCAGAATCAAGCACTTAATTCCCTCAGAAGATCTGCCTAAAGTCATACATGCATTTGTATCATGGCACCTTGACTACAGCAATGCTCTCTAACTTGGTCTCCCAGCAAAATACAATGCCAGGCTATTAACTGATCAGCCCCCTTCCAGCCACATAACACCCATTCTGTACTTCCTTCACTGGCTGCCTATAAAATGGGGAATAATTTTCAAGATTGGCTTACTGACTTTCAAAGCTCTACATGACCAGGGTCCAAGGTACCTGCAGCAGCTTCTGATCCCTTATTGTTCCACTGGATTACTGCGATCGCTTTATGAAGGACTACTAACAGTACCCAGAAGTTTCCTGAATTCATCTGAGGGTTGAGCTTCCAGCGCTGTGGCTCCAACTCCTTGAAACTCACTTCCCCACACAGTTCGAGAAGCTTTCACTCTGGAAACATTCAAAAATAGACTCAAGACTTTCCTGTTCACCCAATCATTTCATTAATGTCCCTTGTTAAGTTTGTTTTGTATTGTGTGCTATAAAAGGCTAATGCAAGCACTTTGAGTCCTATTAGGAGAATAATGCTATATAAATAACATTATTATTATTATTATTATTATTATTATTATTATTATTATTACTACTTGGGGTTTAAAAAAAAATCCTGATAAGTTAGTATAGATTTATATCTCTTTGATTACATTTAATAATTTAATACATTACTGAGATTAAGGGGGGTATTTAATGTCAGGGGCACGGCTGTCAAGCTAGCGCTACCGTTTGTCCTCGCTTTGCTCGACTGGAGCTCGGCAGTTGGGAGTAAATGTCCTGGCCGCCGAGCGGCGAGAAGGAGGCGTGGCCGCGAGCTGAGGCTGAAAATACTCAAGCTCCGGGAGATGGCTGCGGGAGCACGACAGCCATTGAATACCCCCTAAGGGTAATGCACATCCTCTTTGAAGTTTAGAAGGCTGTTCAATGCACCTCCACATTTTATCAGATTGCCTATCAAAGCTTAGATCATGGGTCTTCAACTACATGTTCCAACATGCATTGCCACATTTTTTCCTATAAGAGCATGCGAAAACTGTCAGGGCATGCTGGGACATGTAGTTGCACAACATCTGGAGGGCCACAGGTTGAAGACCCATGGCTTAGATGAAATCTAGCTGTATCTAGTACTGCAGATCATGATCATGATCTCTGCATGCACACAGTGTCATTGTTTATCAAACCAATATAGTGTATAGCTTGTGTTTCCCTCCTATATCCCTATAGATTGTAAGCTTGCAGCAGGGCCCTCCTACCTCCAAGTCTGTCTGTTGTTACCCAGTTTCTTTTATCACTGTATACTATTGTAAAGCGCAACAGAATCTGCTGCGCTATATAAGAAACTGGAAATAAATAAATAATAAATAATAGCTTTGAAAGAACTCTTTCACTAATATCTGCTTATGCAAGTTTATTGTATACTCTGATTCTTTTCTTACTTTGATTACTCAGAAAATAGTTCTCAGACTCCTTAGACTTAATACTGTGATTCATGCTTCCATAATCCCTGTCATTTCTTAATACAATTGTGTCAGATGACATGAATTGTTTTAAACCTTATGATTCCCACAGTCAGACTGATTTGATGCTTTGATGTTGTTAGGGACAATCTGGCGGTGCATTATAGTCTGGAGTGGCAGAAGAGAAACAAATCCAAGGTGCTATTAAACCCCAAATTGCTTTTCTTTCTAAAGATTTCAGAATGCAGCAGAATATTGTTGGACATTTTAAAGGTCACTAGAATTCTTTGCAAATTTGTTCCATCACTAAACTAAATGCTTAACAGTTTATTTTGAAAACAATATAGACTAATATGTTATATTTGTTGTAGACAAAATATCTTTTAGTGTACTAGACTTAAGCTGGGAACACACTGTCCATGAATGACATTTACAGACATACAGTATCAGATTAGCCCTGTAGTACAGCCAGCTCAACGACCAATGGCATCATAGCTGAGTGGACAAATTCAAGTTCCCACCCAGTTGTAACAGCTGGGATATCTAGCGGATGGTTGGTAATAAAGAGGCTGGGTTCTTTCTACATGACTGCTCTATGGATAAAGTAATATTGCTACTTGTGATTGCTGAGGGACTGAGAACAAGCTTCCTGAGCATGCAGTGGTTTTAAGGACTACACACAAATTTGATATAATGGAGTACATACTGTTATAGCAATTGGTATGAAACTACGTAGTATTCCAAATGCTCCTGGGCCAAAAGTATGTGCAGATGTTGATTGTGAACCCATGTGGCACAATCATGGGTTACAAGCTTTTACCTGTGATGAAAATGAAGGGAAACTTAGATTTTGTACTTACTGTACTTCAAATGCATAGCATTGTATGCTTACCAAATCAGTGGTTAGCGGATAAGTCAGTGTATTGTGTACTTGGCCTTAAGAAGGGCCATACTGGGCCAAAATATTGTCCCTGGCATTTCAAGTAAACAAGACTAACTGCTTAGGTCAGTCCTACTTGAGCCAAAACAGTATTGGCCGCTTCTTTAAGAAGAAAGAAAAGGAGGGGCCATCGGGCTGTTCTACTCCCTGATGAATCTAGTGTTCCAGCTCTCTTGACTCACAGCCCCAATGTCCTTAATATCCTTGTCAGCATAAAGGGAGCTCTCCATTCACTGTTCCCTTCCCAGCAGTTGTGGCTACTTCCTCATTTTACCGATTACACAACCACTGAGAGGGATTGTAGTGCAACACAGGCTCTATCTCTAGGTAGACCTTGTCTCCAAGTGCCTTAAATCCCCAATGTCATTGTCCACATTTAACTTTTAAACTTCCGGATGCATGAACAGTTTTCATGGCAATATCCTAACTGTGCTCCTTGCACCACCAGTATAGCTTTAACTCCTTTACTGGTAATTATTGGTTTAAGTAAAACAGATGGGATTACATTTGCTGTAGCCAGTATATTTATTTATTAACAGTTTCTTATATAGCGCATCCATAATCTGCAGCACTTTACAGTGTATAGTTGAACATTCACATCAGTCCCTGCTCCAGTGGAGCTTACAATCTCTATTCCCTACCACATGTACACACACAGACAGACATTCTAGGGTAAATTTTGTTGGGAGACAATTAACCTACCAGTATATTTTTGGATTGTGGGAGGATACCAGAGTATAATTAAATCCTTATTCTATCATCTAAGGAATATAGCCAGAATCAAGCACTTAATTCCCTCAGAAGATCGGCCTAAAGTCATACATGCATTTGTATCATCGCACCTTGACTACAGCAATGCCCTCTACCTTGGTCTCCCAGCAAAATAATTGCACCGCTTGTAGATGGTACAAAATACAATGCCAGGCTATTAACTGATCAGCCCCATTCCAGCCACATAACACCCATTCTGTACTTCCTTCACTGACTGCCTATAAGATGGGGAATCATTTTCAAGATAGGCTTACTGACTTTCAAAGGTCTACATGACCAGGGTCCAAGGTACCTGCATGCTCTAGTGGATGGTAGGGCATTAAATACCACCTGTCGACACATGTCAGCTCAAAAAAACTGTGAAAAATGTTGACCTTTTGACTATCGACCTAACCCATGTCGACCTACCGCATGTGTCAACGTAGAACCTTGTCGACCATGCCCCATGTTGACCTAGACTCCTGTGGACCTTCAGTCATGTCGACCTAGACCCCTGTTGACCTTCCTGTGTGTTGACCCAATGGTGTCAACCTAATGACTGTCAACCATCCTTAGGTCGACCATTTGACCATATCCTGTGGATTTTGACCATCACCAGGTTGCATAAAAGTTCAATAGATTCACTGACCTTACCATTCTTCATAGGATTCTCTTGGAGAACAGATATTCATATGTAAGATTATTATTTGTGGATTATAACTCTGCTTTCAACACCATAATGCCAGCTGTGTTGCTCACAAAGCTTTGTAAGATCGGTACAATGTTCCCATATGTAGTAGGCTGATCATCCACAGTCAGTTAGTATGGGCCCCATCTTATCATCTGAACTTGTGTTAAACATAGGTGTCCCTCAAGGATGTGTGTTGAGTCCTTTTTTTGATACTCATTATACACCTCGGATTGTTTCTCAAGTTTAGACTGTAATCTTATTGTTAAATTTGCTGATGATACTATGGTAGTGGGTATGATTAGTGATGTATAGGAGGACAGCTATAGAACAGTGGTCCAGCATCTTGTGAAATGGGAAGAGAATAATATATATTAAATAGTAAAAAGACTAAAGAGGTGGCAGTGGATTTTAGAAGCTCAAGGAGATCCATCATTGGACTTTTGTTTGTAAAAGGTGTGGAGGTAAAGAGGATTAGTAGCAATAAGTATTTAGGGATTACCTTACTGAGTATCTGACATGGTTATAACATGTCTCATTTACAATTGGGAAGGCTCAGCATTGCCTTTTCTTCTTGTGGAGACACTGTGCAGCCTATACTTGTTTATTTTTTTTGCTGTGTGATTACGAGTTCTCTGACTTATGCTATCATGGTATGACATGGGAATTCACAGCTTTAAGATCCTGACTGCCTAGATAGGGTAGATAAGGCTGAAGAAAAGATTATTGGGCAATCCTTGCCTAGGATGGTTGACATTTTTGCTAGGAGGGATAAAGCTAAGGGTAATAAGATCATTTCCGATCCCAGTCATCCTTGCTATTGGCTTTTCTCACTTCTGCCTAGGAAATGCTAGGAAATGCTATAGGTGCCTAGAATGCTGTACTAGCTGGTTGTGGAATAGTTTCTTTCCCTCTGTTATTTTAGGTTTGATTTTTTAATATCATTGTGCTAAATGTAAGTATTCTTCTATTTTTAATTTCACTTATGCATTTTCTTCTAATGTTGTAGTGACAACTGATTATTTTATTGATTGATTGATTGATTGGCCAATTGAACAGCGCAGCACACACAAGAAATCAGCATGTTTATTTCCTTCATGAACTTGGTATGGAGCTCAACAAAGGCCACTAAAGAGCTATGATTTCTACAATTAAAAGAGTAGTTTGTGACAGAAGAGTTTTAAAAGACTGCTAGATTCTTTTGGGAAGATAGCACCATCTCCCACCAATGTGGTTGAGTGGTTTGCAGGAATTTGGCATGGGAGACAGTCCCTTAAAGATTAGGAGTGCTGCAGCCAACCTGTGTTTGCCATCAACAAAGACAAATATTGCTGCCATGCAGACTATAGATGAGTTGGTCACCAGGGTGAACGTGGACCAGTTTAGAGTCCAAACTCTGAGATCAAACAACAGTTGGCCAGTGAACGCCAATTTGAGGTCTCGAATAGAGAGGGCAACATGGCCAAGCATATGGCAGCTGTTTTTGTGCCACCATACAACTTGTGCACCATTACTGGGGACTGTAACATCAATTAATGCCTGCCAGTAGAACTGGAAGCCATCTCTAGATGCTGCCCAAGAAATCGCACTTGTGGTGTCCTGCTTCATCACAACAATGTCCCTGCCCATTGTTGTGAGCACAGCATGGCCAAGCAGATGATGGCAGGTTTTGTGCTACCATACAACTTGTGTACAATCTATGGGGACTGACACATCAATCAATGCCTGCCGGAAGAACTGGAAGCAATTTCCAGGTGCTGCCCAAGAACTTACCCATGCGGTGCTCTTCTCCATCAAAACAATGCCCTGCCTTCAGTGGACTTTATGACTAATGAATGTATCCAGAAACTGATGTACACACGGTCCGATTTATTTTCCGATGTTGACGATATAGTCAACATCGGATCGGCATCGGATCAACATCGGATGCAGATCGCAAGGGTTTTAACCCTTTCGATCCCGATCTGATCCCGATGCGCGTTCATGTATCGGAAGCCAGAAAGTCTTGGCTGCCTTGTCTATATAGTGAAGATCTGCACTATATAGTCAAGATAGGATGCAAATCGGATGTGCCTTAAGATCCTATCCACGATCCTATCTGATCAGATCGTGGATAGGATCTTAAGGCACATCTAACGTGTGCCTTAAGATCCTATCCACGATCTGATCAGATAGGATCGTGGAAAGGATCTTAAGGCACATCCGATTTGCATTGTATCTTGACTATATAGTGCAGATCTTCACTATATAGACAAGGCAGCCAAGACTTTCTGGCTTCCGATACATGAACGCGCATCGGGATCAGATCGGGATCGCAAGGGTTAAAACCCTTGCGATCTGCATCCGATGTTGATCCGATGCCAATCCGATGTTGACTACATCGTCAACATCGGAAAGGAAATCGGACCGTGTACACAGCATTAGTCAGCCCTAGCCTCCTATTACTTCTTTTGTTTCCACAAATCAAACACAAGATAAGTGGGATTCATGTAGAGTCACAGAAGCTGCAATAAAGACCTTAATCCAGCCTTGCACTATTCTAGCTGCTTCACATGTGGGTTGAGAGAATGCAACTTTGCAATGACTCCTCTGGGGAATAATTTAAAAAACTTAATGTTTATGTTGTTTGCAAATAATATATTTTTTGTGCATCCAGAAACGTATTGCACATCCCTCATACATCTTGCAACCTCCTGCTTATTGATTAAATTAGCTTTGCATAAGCAGTCCCTCGTAAAGCCAGGATAACTCAGTGTTATTACTGTGCTGTCTACATTTCTGAATATTATCTGTCATCATTCCTTTAAATACTGTATCCAGTAATGAAACAATGTCACTTATACTTGATATTCCTTACTTTTTATAGATTAGGTTGGTAAATTTAGACAGGAAAAGTGCCAGTTTAGGTCATACCTACTTACGTTTATATGTTGACTTTGAATTGTACTTAAAAGTTCTTATACAAAAAGTTTGATAAAAATTTTATTTATAATGCGCTTTCCTCAATTAGGACTCAAGTAACTTTAACTCTTTCATTGCCAATGTGAGAGATGCGCGAAATATCTGCTGAAAATGCCAGGGTCAAAGTCGAGGAATATGAATCACTTTAGTTGCAAATGACTGAAGTTTTGTTAAATATTGCACCAAAAAAAAAAACTGTCACTGAGCGATGCGGGCTCATCTCTCACTGCAAGGTTGGCACTCAAAGGGTTAAGACATACCTGTACTTATGTGGTCAATGTTCCTACTTTACATTGTGATTGATACAACATTGTACTTTTTTTACGATACTTGTGCGTGTATTGTATGAGTGAATTTTGTGGTCTATGCATGTGTCACATTAGCAAACCACACATTGCAATTAAAGATGCATTGAAAATTAATTTGCAAGTGATTGACAGGTAGTAACAGCTTTGTGTGATATAACAGAGAGTGACAGCAACAATGCAAGCATGTCAATACCATTTTTGGGCATATCTCATGTACTGTAGATTCTCTGATCCTGTACACAGATAACATAGCTCCAGTATCTCAGTCATGGCGACGTGTTGCATGACCATAGATTCACTCAGAAAGTCTTTGTTTGTCTGGTCTGCTGTTTGTGTGTACCCAGTTGACGACAGTTGCAATGGCTCTGATGGCCGTCTAACACAAGTTCTATTGGCTGTTGTATTAGTATATTTTTGCACATCCACAGCTACAAAATGCGCTTCTGTGGCAGCAATAGCATGCCTCCATGAATCAGGCTCCATTTTCCTTATAACAAAATGCATTGTTGCATTACATACTTTTCCAATAAAGAATACACAACCTCTTGAAGCACTCAAATTTATGATCAACATGTTTCTATGACAAACCTCCCAACTGTCCAAATTTTCATGGGACAGTCTCATTTTTGTGGGACTGTCCCACCAGCATGCAGCAACGGTGAATAGATACTGTGTGCATGCGCACAGCATCATTTCACAGGCTTCAGAGGGACAGAGGGCATGTCGTCACTTTGGGACCTCAGTAAGTTTCTCGCATGCCCACAAAGTGACGGCAAATGCGCATTTGTCACAAAGCCATAACCCATTTTATTTAGCCCATGTCCCCTTTTCAGGAGTGTGCACCAACATTTCAAGACTCTGCTTTTCAAGATGTTGGAAGGGATGTGCAAACATAATGTATGACTGAATAAGTTGAGGAGAAAAAGGATAAATATATGTAATTAGGCTTCTCTGCATACCTGCTATCCTCCAGTGATCATAGTACTGGTTGGAAGAAAAAAATAAAACGAGCCCCAATGGATAACTTTTTATAAAGACATCAGGTATTCAGATTAATAAAGCTAGCCTTGTTCAATGCAGACTTTCAATTTGCATCCAGATCAATCAATATGTGCAGAGAAGTCTATCACAGTGAAACCTTATGAGGGGGAACCGTGAGGCTTTTAAGTTCCTTATCAGCAGTTACAAAGCTTAATCAGGGAGCAGTTGAAGCTATTCAGCAGTAAAGGTTTTCATGCCGTCCTAATTGCTTATGTATGAGGTGATTTGCATAAAATGAGTCCATTTAAGAGACCTACGGGTATAATCTGCACGCAGTCAATTATCTGTGCTCAAGGGCACCTAATAGAGCTTGGAAAGTAAATAGGTTATACTGAAGGTATGCTAATAAAATACAGGAATATCTAAATATTAATTTTTGAAACACTTGTAGAGATTAAATATTAAAATAATCAACAGGTTTGATAAAACGAAAAAAACTGATATTTAATTAATTACTACCAATGTTACAGAGCTTCTCATGTGCTAGGAAACAAATGAAGAATAAATGATGTTGAATTAGAGCTAATTGATTTCACTGGGATTTTGTCTGCAGCTTTAATAGATTTTGGTGAGAAACCATTGTATATAATTAACATATTTGAAATACACATTCAACTTAATGTTGTATATGGTAATAAAGATGGTAAAGAACTAATAAATAGCTTTTTTAATCTATAAATGTTCCTAACACAACCTTCACTGCCAGTAGTATGTGCAAATACTGTGGAACATGGGAAGCTGCCAAAGCAGGGTTCCGTGTGATTATACTGGTTAGTGCTTGGGTGATACTGTTTGGAAAGCATGGTACTGTAAATTATCATTGGTAAGCCTTTATGAAGACTGATGTTCTCTTTATTTACATCATTCAAAATTTTTAAATACTAATTTGCTTGGGCCGGTTCTACCATTGACCGTTTAGGCTGCTGCCTAGGGCACCTGGATCTAGGGGTGCCTCCGAGTCTGCCTATCACAAAATGTAGGATGTCTATGATGGAGATGTCCTTGTGCTTAATACAGGTAGCGGATGTGAAACGTATAAGATGCCACTGTCATTTGAGGGGCTGGAAAGTAGGTATTGGTGGCAGTATCAGGTGTGGGGGGGTGGGCAGGCTGTAAATGTAGTCTTACCTAGGGTGCTGAGAAGCCTTACACCAGCACTGCTAATATCATTAAACAGCCAGAGCTAACTGATATATACAAAACATTATGGGACTGGTGCTTACTGTAAGTCCCAGTGGTTCTTACCCAGTCAAAATTCTTTCATAATAGGAATAAAGTGAATGGAAGATAATCCCAGCAAGGGGTAAATGAAGGAAAGATTCAAAAGAAACCAATTTCCTAAATGAAGTGTATATAGTTGAATCGTATTAATAATTAATAGTTATTAGCATATATTGTTAGGACCAATTTGAGAACATGATTACTCTCCACAGTCAGAAAGCTTAAACACAATAACTATTCAACTGATTTATCACTAATGTAAAGAATGGCTTCAGAGAAAGTATATCGAAGGTGACTTTTAGTCTACCAGGAAGCAAACATTACATTCAAAAACATGCATTTAGAAATGCCTAAAATATTCCACATATAACAGGAACTAGCAATGTTTCTTGTTTGTAGAAGTAGTATGCATTTTAAATAAACATGCTCAAGAATTTGTCTTAATATATGCACATTTTGAGGCTGTTCTGAGTGTAATTCTGATGTAAAATTTTAGGTGATTTTATCATATACCTGTACCACAAAGCATAAATGAATCTTATATACAGGGAGGCAGAGGGAGATCAGGGAGTTTAATGTGTGGCTTAAGGACTGGTGTAGGAAAGAGGGATTCGTGTTCATGGAACACTGGGCGGACTTCTCGGTCAGGCGCCACCTTTTTTGCCGTGATGGATTGCACCTGAACGAGGAGGGGGCTGCGGTGCTAGGGGGAAGGATGGTTAGAGGGTTGGAGGAGATTTTAAACTAGGCGACGGGGGGTGGGGGCAGTAAGACATTATGGGACCATCAGGGAGAGAAGTCGGACTGGGATCAGGAATCATATGGGGGAAGGAGATGGGGGGGGGGAGACAGAGACACAGACAAAGTCCTGGGACATAACAAGGGTATAATCGGGGGTAACTCCCAGAGTGCATCAGGAATGTCATGTAATAAAATGTTATGTTGTAACAGTCACGTTACCCCATTACAGTTCTTAGGTACAGATGATCTTAGTATACGGGAAGGAGGGAAGGACAGAGGATGAATTCCCAGAACTATAAATAGGGCAAGCAGTGTGCATGGTGGGGAGGGCTGTAGAGAGTCTATTGAAGGGGAGAGGGGAAAGAGGAAGCTAGTAAATAATTCAAATGGGTTCTGGGGTGAAACTAATCACAATATTAGAGCCATATCTAAAAATAAACATAAATTAAAATGCTTACGGGCTAATGCAAGAAGCTTAGTGAGTAAAATCAGGGAGCTAGAAACGGTGATCAGTAGGGACAACTACGACATCATTGGTATTACAGAAACATGGTGTAATGAGTCGCATGACTGGGTATTAAACATGGAGGGATATACACTGTACAGGAAAGACAGTGAAAATAGAAGGGGCGGGGGTGTGTGCCTATATGTAAATAATAACTTAACATCATGTGAGAAAAATATGAGCACAGACCTAGAAGAAGACAACTCGGAGACAGTGTGGGCAGAGATAACCGACAATAATAAAAAAACAAAAAACAAAATTATAATAGGGGTATGCTATAGACCACCAAATATAAACGAAAGGGAAGAGTCTCTTCTTTTAAACCAAATCAAACAATCATCAAATCAGGGTCAGGTATTAATTATGGTGGATTTTAATTTACCCGACATTGATTGGGAAAACGAAACAGGTAAATCAGCAAGAAGCAATGGGTTCTTAAGCTTACTTAAAGACCAGTTTATTACACAAACGGTAGAAACTCCAACTCGTGATGAGGCACTCTTGGACTTAGTATTAACAAATAACAGACTTAGTTTCAAACACAAAAGTAATTGAACAATTAGGGAACAGTGATCACAATATGGTTTCACTGGAAATCAACTTCAGTAAATGACATAAAAAAGGATCTGCAAAAATACTAAACTTCAGAAAAGCAAACTTTTAATTATTCAGGGAAGCCCTAACAGGAATTGGGTGGGAAACGGTTATGGAGGGAAAAAATGCAGAGGAAATGTGGGATACTCTAAAAAAGGTGCTTGATTCACTAACTATTGAATACATTCCTAAAGTAAATAAAGGTAAATTCAATAAAAAAAAAAGTCACCATGGTTGGACACAAAAGTAAGGTCAGCTATCAACAATAAAACTAGAGCATTTCAATTCTATAAAAATAACTTAAATGAGGAGGCGTTTGCAAAATACAAAGAATCAAACAAAACTTGTAAAGGGTAATCAAAGCAGCTAAAAGATTATACGAAGAGTGCATAGCCACTGAAAGCAATACCAACCCAAAGAAGTTTTTTAAATACATAAATAGTAAACGTTTAATTAAGGCCCACTAACTGATACTAGTGGAAAAAGTGTTACTGAGGACAAGGGAAAAACAAAACTGTTAAATGAGTTCCTCTCATCAGTATTTACTAAGGGAGAGCAGACTGTGGAACGAACATTTACCACAAACGGGACAAATAAGCCAGATCTCATTGTGGATTTCACGCCGAAGGAAATAGTACTGAGGCTAAGCAAACTCAAAACAAATAAATCACCAGGGCCAGATGGGATTCATCCGAGGGTATTAATGGAATTAACGGATGAACTAGCTACCCCCCTACACAGGGCCGGTGCAAGGGTCCATGGCACCCTAGGCAAAACCTCTGCCACCCGCCCCCCCCCAATTATTTATTTATTCCGTGAGGGGGGTGGGGGGGGGGGGGGTGGGGAGGGGGGGGGGGGGTGGGGGTGGGGGGGGGGGGGGGCGCGCGCACACGCGCACACACATTTTAACCCACTCCCCCAGGCAGTTAACCCCTTGAGTGGTGAGTTTTGCTGGGGCAGGACAAACCTACCAGGGCAGGTTTGTCCTGCCCCAGCAAAACCCACCACAGGAATTTGTAGGCTTCCCCCCTCACCTCTGCTCCGGCGTTAGTACGCCGGAGCTTCCATGCCGCCGCTGCGCTGTCCCCCTTGCCTTTGCCGGCGCCTGTCACTTTCAGCAGTGACGTCGGCTGCAGGCTAGGGGATGATTGCGGTGGCTCGGAAGGACTCGGGTGCCTGAGCGCTCCCGAGTCCCCCCGAGCCGCGCCGACCATCCCCGAGCCTGCCGCCGACGTCACTGTAATATGAGTGACAGGCGGCTAGCGGGACGGGCGGCTAGCGGGGCGGGCGGCAGGGGATCGCCAGACAAAAAGGTGATGGCGAGGACGGGGAGGGGACGGGGACAAGGTTTGTGGCGGGGGGTGGGAACTAGAGGTGCTGCGCCAGTGGTGCACACCTGGACACCACTGGCGCACACCTAGTGTATGAAGGTTAAGTGGCGCCCTCCAGCGGCCAGCGCCCTAGGCAGCTGCCTAATGCTGCCTAGTGGTAGCTCCGGCCCTGCCCCTACATTATATCTTTAGCAAGTCACTATCATCAGGTATAGTACCAAAAGATTGGAGAATAGCAGAGGTAGTACCAATATTCAAAAAAGGAAAAAGGAAGATCCCGCTAATTACAGACCCGTTAGTTTAACATCAATTGTGGGTAAACTATTTGAAGGCTTTTTAAGGGATGGTATCCAGGAATATTTAGACCATCACCGTCTACTCAGTACTAACCAACATGGGTTTGTGAAAAATCGTTCATGCCAAACTAATCTACTAGGGTTCTATGAAGAGGTTAGCATAAAACCTCGATAATGGAAATGCTGCAGATGTAATTTTCCTAGATTTCGCTAAAGCATTTGATACTGTCCCACACAAGAGATTGATTAATAAAATGGAGAACCTAGGACTGGGTGAAAATATCTGCAGATGGGTAGGGAATTGGCTATGTAATAGAGAACAAAGAGTGGTTGTGAATGGTGCCGTATCAGATATGATACCGGTACTAAGTGGAGTGCCCCAGGGTTCGGTTTTGGGGCCCATTCTGTTTAACATTTTTATTAATGATATTGGGATAGGGTTACTTAGCAATGTATCAAATCAAGTCATCAAATCATCAGAAGATGTCACCATGCATCAAAATGATCTTGCAATTCTAGGTGAGTGGGCAAAAAAATGGAAGATGAGGTTCAATGTAGATAAATGTAATGCTGGGTACACACCAGGACGACTAGGGCCCGATCCCCACAATCTAGATCCAATTCCGATCAATTGGATGTAGATTGTGTGCTGATTGGGCCCTTTTCTGACCTGGTGTGGACCGATACTGATCCGATGCGCGGTCCCGCGGGTCGGTCGGTCGTTATTGAGATCCTACCTGCTGCAGGTAGGATCTCAATGACGACCATACAGCCGGGTGCGGGTCGCCATCGGATCGGACCCGCTCACGGTGCACATTGTGAGCGGGTCGTGCCCCCCCGCGTCATCGTGAGCGGGTCGGACGAGACACTGACGACCCGCTCACGATGTGCATCGTGAGCGGGTCATCCTGGTGTGTACCCCGCATAAGGTTATGCACCTTGGGAGACACAACCAGTGTGCAAGTTACAACCTTAGCGGGGAGGAACTGGGTAAGTCCATACTTGAAAAGGATCTAGGAGTCCAAATAGACAGCAAACTGGGTTGTAGTGCCCATTGTAATGTAGCTACAAAAAGGCCAACAAAATTATGGCATGTATTAAGAGGGGAATGGAAACTAGGGACTCAAGGGTAATTATGCCACTATATAAAGCATTGGTGAGACCTCACCTCGAGTACGGAGTGCAGTTCTGGGCCCCACACTATAAAAAGGACATCATAGAATTAGAAAAAGTCCAAAGGCGAGCAACAAAGCTTATTAGGGGAATGGAGAATTTAAGCTACAGGGAGAGATTAAGCAATTTGGGACTATTTACATTGGAAAAGAGACGTTTAAGGGGGTCATGCTCAACATGTACAAGTATATCAAGGGCCAATATAAGGAACTGTCACACACCCTCTTTTCTACTAGAAAGGAATCTAGGACACGAGGGCATGAGTATAGATTAGAAGAAAAAAGATTTCATTCAGCTAGTAGAAAGAATTTCTTTACGGTCAGAACAGTCAAACTCTGGAACTCTCTTCCCAGAGAGGTGGTAACGGCTGGCTCATTAAATGCGTTCAAGGCAAAGTTTGACAAACATTTACTGGAGAAAAACATCCATGGGTACAAATAAGAAATATAATCTGTCTGTAAAATACCAGAACCTACCAAATCAGCAATGGATATCTATACCAGGTTGAACTAGATGGACGCAAGTCTTTTTTCAGCCTTACCTACTATGTAACTATGTAGCTATGTAACATAGACAAAAGAATATAACCAATAAGATACGCTTTAAATACTCAGAGCATACAGATGGAGCCACCTTGCTGCCTTAAAAGGGGCAGGAAATCATCTGGAGGCGACGTGGCCTAGCGCAACACAGATTTTTAGCTAAAACCAAAAATGTACAGGCTGATGAGGGCAACTACACAGTATTTATATATATAATTACAACATTTGTTTACATCACAGCCAAGGACAACAGTCCTGACTTTTTATTTCACAGTTTTGGCCACCCCCTGCTAGCACTCTGGGCACTAGAACCTCCCATCTGTACACATGCAATTTGGCCAGATAAATTTCATGCAATTTATTGGGCCAAATTGCATGTAAAAATGGCACATCAAGTAAAAAATCTCATATAGCACTCCAGGGAAGATGTTGGGGAACTTTACAGTCAATCAAGTTCAACTTGTCCCTCCGTGTCAAATCATGCTTTCAAATCAAAAGGATTGGAGAAGACATATCATGGTGCAGTAAATTGTAATAAACAGTAAAACAGCAGGTTCAGGTATTTGAGGACTCTCACCATATGTTTTTGCCTACAAACAAATGCAGACAAATATCGCATAAGAATGGTACAATCAGGCGTCCCAGGATGCTGACATGCGGTGGGTATCCACAAACTCCTTCCTCTGCTGTGCAAGCCAACCGGTTTCGACACCTTACAGTGTCTTTTTCAAGCCTTGAGTCAGGTAATTGAGTCCTCAATTACCTGAACCTGCTGTTTTTACTGTTTATTAAAATTTACTGCACCATGATATGTCTTCTCCCATCCTTTTGAGTTGAAAGCATCACTAAGGAGGATAAGAAGCGGAATCTATTGGTGACAGATTGTCCCTCAACCAAGCGCATTTGTCTACTATCAAATGTAGACAATTTTATTGGTACGGGTCAATAATATTCCAGTCCACTAAATTGCCAGTATTTTAACATAACAGTATTACTCTATTGTATGTTTCTTTTTTCTTTTTTGGGTTTCATTAATATGGAATAATTCAACCAAAATTCAACATTAAGCGCCTAGGGAACCTCCCAACATCAGCTACAATATTTGACTGCATACTCTCCTGCTGGTAAATGCCCATCTCCTGCCAGCGCATAGTAGTATGCTGACTACTCTCTCCCCTCATACATCTAAGCAGTATTGTATATTGTATTGTGGTGCTCTTTGTTACCTTTACTTCATTTTGTTATTTATTTACTGTGCTGTTAAGTTATGTCTCCCTGTACTGTTCTAATGTATGCCCTCTGTAAGGCGCTGCATAACACTTGTGGCGCCTTATAAATAAAATGTAATAATAATAAGGAATGGTATTACAAGGGGTTCTATTGTCTATATTTGGTAAAAATTTATAAATAGACTCAAATGTTCTTAACTCTCAAATAAGAAATAACTTATTATTTTGCAGCCTGGTAAACTATTGTCAAGAGTACAGCAGCAATGTAATTTCTGGTCTTTTCCTGTCTCCTTGACTTTGACAGTGATGTCTCTTTGTAAAGAGGCCTGGTGTATTAGATCACAGAAAAGCTCTTATTCCTCACAGGCTTCTACCCTCTGGAGTACTCATCTTGATTTATTTTCTTCCCTACAGCAAGAGATCCTTGATGTTGACTATTGTATAGTAATCCCATACCACTTTTGTCTCATAGCAGTGAATTACGGTGACTTTTCCCTGACCTGTCTAGATATCTCTTCGAATTGTTTTATATTTCATTTATGCTGAATCATTTGTTCATCTCTTTGCTGGTTTAAAAGACAAACAATTATTTGAAAAGCATATTATGATTAAAAAAAATAATAATAATCCAAATCAATAGTATGTAGAAAGATTTATTTCTGATGTCTATATTCCAGTAAAGCAAAAATAAACATTTGTTCCGAAAAAAATCTATCATTCATTATTATTCAATGAATATAGAGAGCTGTTAACATCCACATTCAGAGATGGACAGAAATGCTAAGCCTCTTGTAAGCAGCTTTGTATTTCCATCCGATATAAAGCATACTTACCTACCCTCCCGGAAGCTGCAAAAGATTTCACGATATTTGGAGATAGCCCCTGCTGTCCCGAAATGGCAGGTGGCTCTCCCACATCCTGCCCGCACCCTGCCACTTCCTAGTAAAGCAGGCAGGATGAAGATGATCATGTCATCTAGCCCAGATAAGCAATATATTGCAACACACCAATGGGAGTCTTTCTTGTTTCAAATCCAAACTTTTTTCTAAGAGTTACTTTCAGAAATACAGCTTTGCCATTATCCTAACAAGTGGAGAGGTAAATGAATTACCACACAGCGCTACCTTGGATGTTCCCATAAATACAACACACCAGTGAGCTAGTAAATTAGTAATACATAACTTTTGTGTGCAGTTTCCAGTGACAGATAGACTTGTTTATCTGAAACGAAAAAAGAAGAATACCCTTGTCCCCCAATTCTGGGACTCACAATAAGTCCTAATAAGTCCTATCCTAACAAGCCTTTAGTTTTCATAAATGCTAATACCGTATATACTCGAGTATAAATCGACCCAAATATAAGCCGAGGCACCTAATTTTACAACAAAAAAACTGGGAAAACTAATTGACTCAAGTGGGACCCTCACTCGAGTATAATCCGAGGGGGGATTTTCAAGCATAAAAAATGTTCTGAAAAAGTAGGCTTATACTCGAGTATATATGGTAGATGAAATTTACATGGAACCACCATTGCATTACATATTTGACCCTTTCCCAGAAGCAAAAGTTAAGTCTTTTGGAGAAGTAGTAGGAAAGTTACATACAACCGTGCTAGAAATAATGCACATATAAAAAAGAAGAAATATTTAGGTACTTGTTTCCTAGCACGGCCACAATCTTATGGATCGTGTACCTTTAAGTTAAGGTACACGATCCATACGATGGACCCGATTTCCTTTGAAATCAGGTCCATTTTGCCGGCTAGGAGACAATATCGGGGGCATCGCGTCGGTCGGGACCATTAACATTGGTCCCGACGCGACCGACGCGATGCCCCCGATATTTCCATAGGCTTCAATGTTAAAAAATATTTTAACATTGAAATCGTGTCGGGAAAGGTAAAATATCGGGGGCATCGCGTCGGTCGGGACCATTAACATAGGTCCCGACGCGATGCCCCCGATTTTTCCATAGGCTTCAATGTTAAAAGATTTTTTAACATTGAAATCGTGAAAAAATGTGAAAAATGTGAAATGGGCCAATATGACCCATTTCACATTATAGATGTCCCTGTCGTCACCCCACGATAGACGCCAACCCGAAGCGTGGCGAGCGGAGCGAGCGCAGCGAGCCCGCGAGGCCGGTGGCTCGCTGCGCTCGTCACACTATTCTATTCTCAACTCCACGCCGACGTGGATAGTAGGGGAATGAAAAGGTCGGAGGACGCGCACCGCCGCCCCTCGTGGGCTCGCTGCGCTCGCCACGCTTCGGGATGGCGTCTATCGTGGGGTGGGGTGTACGCCGTGAAATTTGGGGGGGTTGGGAATATTTTACATTGAATCCAATGTAAAATCGGGTCCCAGGGACCCGATTTACATTGCATTCAATAAAAAAATCGGGTCGAAAATCGGTCGGTCGCGTCGATCGCATCGCATGCGACCAAATCGCATGCGATGCGATCGACCCGATTTTTCTGACACGACCACCCCGATGTAAATCGGTGTGGCCGTGCTAGGAAACAAGTACCAATATTTATAATAGTATGCTATAATTCACAGGCCAGTTATACAAACAATACAAAACAAACACTGAAAAATAATGATACAAATTGCCACACCAGATATTATTCCTATGGAGTTAAGGTGCCCATACACGGTGCGATGATCGCACCCGTTATGGGCTGGATCGCATCGCAATGCATGCATTTTGCATGCGATTTGCATGCGATGCGATTAGAAAGTAGTACAAGAAGTATGTGCAGCACATACTTTTTGTACTGTGCAATGAGATGCCAGCGGGAGCGCCCATCACATTGCACCGTGTATGGGCATGGGCGCCTTTAGTTAGATTAGCTTTTAGTTGCAGTAATTATTGCTCCAACAGGATTACTTGTTAAAAGAAAAATCTGCATAGGAAAATATAAGTGTCCCAAAATCTGTATAATCCTATAAGAAGGTGGATAGTAAGTGATTATGCCCACTTAGTGGGAGATAAAGGTAGACACTCTCTATTCCTATGTCTATCCAGACAGAATTAGATGTAAAAGTAGAGGGGATAACCCTCCCATTACCTGCTGGCTGTATGACTCCCAGCCTTATTGATTGAAGTTGTATTTGTAGTAATCTGGTGTTACAGGCTTTAGGGAATATTTGGAGGTATTCCAAAAAGGAAGGTTGCTCAATGAAAATATTCAAAATGACGTGTTTCCCTGCCTCTTTTGAGCGGCTTCCTCAGATAATGAGAAGTAAATGTAGAGGCTAGGACATTACAAGTTGATAGAATTCCCAACTGGTGAGTCCAGAACAGCAGCATCACCTCTCCTATCTCCTATGGTGCATGCGACAGCAGGAGAAATATGGTTTCTAACACTGTCCACTGCTCAAAACATAGCTTGGGTGAGGAGGCCTGGGGTACATACCCCCTGAACCCCCATTTAGTCTGGCTCTGCTGTCTCTCTCTCTCTCTCTCTCTCTCTCTCTCTCTCTCCTCTCCCTGTCTTGTCAGCGTTCTGCAGAAGATATCCAGCTACCTTTGAGATCACAAAGTACTAACCAATGACTTCAATAGTACTGTCCAGAGATTTCAGGTAAGCAGAACACACCTTTAATCATAGAGCAAACAGAGCAGATGGAGAATGGAAATTAAAATAGCCTCTCATTGGGTGCCGTAGAGGTTCTGGCTGGGGCGCCACTGGGGTCACAGACACCTGGTGTATCTGGCCTTATGAAAAAGGGGCATGGTCTGAAGTAATTTTCCTCAGAGATGATAGGCTACCCAGGAGACTTGTGTTTCTGCACTGCTAGCAGTGACAGGACCTGAGTGCTGCATGTAATGTTACAGTGCAGTTGCTGGCCTTTGGTATCCCCACTCAGAGAGTGACACCCGGGTGCGGCGAACACAGAGTGCACTCTCCTTGTGACACCACTGTAACACTTTGTGGGGCAGATGTATTAGGACGGGTTAAGAGATAAAGTGGAAGGTAATAATGCACCAGCCAATCAACTGTCTTTGAAAAATGACATTTGGGAGTTGAGTGGCTGGTGCGTTATCACCTTCCACTTTATCTTCACCATATCTCTTCGCCAGCCTTAATACATCTGCCCCAGTGTGCTTTTTCAAACATAGCCTGTGAAAGGGCAAAACAGATGTAAAGCATCGTTTTTGCAGCTCCAATTAGGGTTGTAATCTATAGCTGGATAAAATTCTCATTGAAATAATGTATGAAATGTTTGGCATTGGCTTTGTGTGCTGGTCTTCTTTCTTTTGGAGCCCCTTTGACAACAATGTGTATACAGTATCTATCCATCCATCCATCTATCTATCCATCTATCTACTGTATCTACTGTATGTAACTATCTTTAAAACATATAAAACTAATGTGTTATACATATTACAGGGTGCAGTCCTAGGGTGCAGTACAGAGTAACAGCATTTCTATGCTTGGTGTCTGCCCACCATTATCATATGACTCAAACTCAGTAACCAAGTGAAATAAATGATGAAAATTATGAAATGCAATTGCAAATTTGCACCTTTTCTGATTAAATACATTTTAAATATATCAATCAGTTAAAGATCAACAAGTTTGGACAGTCGCAACAGACAATTTAATTTAATATAATGAAATACTATAATATATGAAGAGAAGTCTTCTTACCGTAGTGGCGTACTGAATATCCTTCCAGAGGGACGATTCCCGTGACAAATCAGAATCCTCAAATAAGTTTTCCAAAATAACCTCTCCTATCATGTCATGCCTGGAAAATCTATCAAAGTCAAATACACTGAGGTGTAGTTTCCGACTGGGGAGTTCATCATATGGAACAGGAAAATTGAAAGATTCATCAAATGTTGGGTTAAGAGTCTTTCTATGCACCCGTGTCTGAAACTTCCTCTTGCGATCGGGTAACAGGTAAATCTTCACGTATGGATCAGAGCTTCCACAGAAGTCCTTAGCAGGGAGGTCAAATGCTTTAAGGATTTGAACTATAAGAGTTTCAGTTTCATAGTCATATTTGAGGGTAAAGTTGATCTTTCCACATGTCTTAGCATCATCCTTCTTGATGTCTTCCGAATCTACTGATTTCTGCTTGTACAACTCTGGTTTTATCCTCCCAATACTTGTTGGTTGCTCGGTTACTTGCAAGGTGTCAGTCCCAAAATCTACGCTCGATACATGCATCTGACGAGGCAAATGCCTTTTGAAGGAGATGTGTCTGCAATGAACATGAGAAAATAAATGTATATCTGCTAATGTAAGGAAATCTACGGATATGATCATATACAGTGTGTGGCAGAATACAACTCAGCACAGATTGCAACTCAATGGCTAACTATAAATACAATTCTAATCTAATAAAGTTTACAATTATTTTGTTAGATATGTCATTGTATATTTATTAATTCCCTCTGGTGCTTTCTTATTATTGTCATTAGTAGTAGTAGTAGTAGTAGTAGTAGTAGTAGTAGTAGTAGTAGTAGTAGTATTTTGGACCTATCATTGGCTGAGTTGATAGCTATGTGTCTCCCTCTATATTTTCTCCTTTTCATACTTTGTTGTTCCTATGTTGCGTCCTATCCCCCTCCCCCTCCCCCCATATACTGTACACACACAATCATTTTTTCATCTCAGCTATTTATATACCCTTTCACTATACTCCTATACAGTCCTTTCCTCCTGGTTTCACATTGTTCACCTTTTCACACCTTCATGTTTTTCAATTAATACTCTCATAACCCTTTCTCTTTTATGTATCCTCCATACCAATTTTTCTCCATGATACACCTCTGTCTCATTATTCTTTTGTTTTTTTTTCTCAGTTTTCCACCACCATTTCTTCAAGTCCTGATGTGGGTGTGACCTAATTATTATCCCCTGCCTCTACCTTTGTCATCAATCCTTTCCTCCATTCTTTAACTGTGTGATCGAGCCCCATCCTATCTGCTGGCAGAGATGTAGAGTTTGAGCACAAGAGGGCTCAGAATCTAATGCACATACCCAGATCTCTTGGAATATGGTGCCATGGCCATTTCCTCTGCAATATACTACTTTGCATGTGCAAAACACTGTGAAGATATCAGTGTTCACATGCATTGTAAGCATGTACATTGGCCTCCACTGTGCATGTTTATTATATTATTATAGTTCATGGTACTAGTTTAAAAATTTTGGGGCAAAACTTTATAATTATATATACTGTGTATATATATATATATATATATATATATATATATATATATATATATATATATATCTAGATATATATATATATATCTAGATATATATATCAAGATATATATATATATATATATATATATATATACAGATATATCTAGATATATATATATATAGATATATAGATATATATAGATATATATCTATATATATCTAGATATATATATCTATATATATCTAGATATATATATCTATCTATATATATCTAGATATATCTATCTATCTATATATATCTAGATATATCTATCTATCTATCATCTATCTATCTATCTATCTATCTATCTATCTATATCTATATCTATATATATATATATATATATATATATATATATATATATATATATATATATATATATATATGGGATGGAAGGTCCGGTACTCCAAATAATTATAATTTTCTTCGGCGGGTGCCCGCTCACACAAAAGTATACAATCGCCTGAAGACATGCACTAGCATTGAAACGTTGCTGTGTATTATTAAATTCTTTCCAGTAATCTGATGGTAGGAGTGCTGTTCTTTGTTGGAGATTATATATATATATATATATATAATATATATAGAGTCCAAAGGGTCCAAAGGGTCCATTGCGGGACCAGGCCGGCACTCGGGGAGACTGTTCAATGAAATAAAGATGTTACACCATTCGGGCGTGTGGATCACATGGTGTACATAGTTACATAGTTACATAGTAGGTAAGGCTGAAAAAAGACTTGCGTCCATCTAGTTCAACCTGGTATAGATATCCATTGCTGATTTGGTAGGTTCTGATATTTTACAGACAAATTATATTTCTTATTTGTACCCATGGATGTTTTTCTCCAGTAAATGTTTGTCCAACTTTGCCTTGAACGCATTTAATGAGCCAGCCGTTACCACCTCTCTGGGAAGAGAGTTCCAGAGTTTGACTGTTCTGACCGTAAAGAAATTCTTTCTACTAGCTGAATGAAATCTTTTTTCTTCTAATCTGTACTCATGCCCTCGTGTCCTAGATTCCTTTCTAGTAGAAAAGAGGGTGTGTGACAGTTCCTTATATTGGCCCTTGATATACTTGTACATGTTGAGCATGTCCCCCCTTAAATATCTCTTTTCTAATGTAAATAGTACCAAATTGCTTAATCTCTCCCCGTAGCTTAAATTCTCCATTCCCCTAATAAACTTTGTTGCTCGCCTTTGGACTTTTTCTAATTCTATGATGTCCTTTTTATAGTGTGGGGCCCAGAACTGCACTCCGTACTCGAGGTGTAGCATCTTTATTTCATTGAACAGTCTCCCCGAGTGACGGCCATACTGTACAAACACATACTTATACAGTACATGCACACTTTTTTGTTTCAGTTTGATGTAACTAATCTCCCTCCTTCTCAGTCACTCTCAGCTGTATGAAAGGGATTGGCTTCCTGAATGTACTACTGTACATCATCAGGGCACAGGTGTGAATAATAAAATACAGTTGCACAGAAGTTGAACAAGAAAAAGTAGAGAGCATGAAAGAAGGGTTGATGACACAGGAAAATAAAACACCTTTGTTCCACGAGGTCTTTGATCATATACAAAGCTTTTACTTCTGTACACTGTAACAGCAATGTGGACAAACACTGACTGCTGTGCCAAAGAGCCCTATTTATTTATATTTATTATTCAATGTTATTGATGCAAGTAGAGCTAGCTGTGTTTGCCATTGAACTAGAGAGACATATGACAGGTAGCACTGTTCAAAAACAGTCTTTCAGTGATTAATAACCTTAAATATTTATTAACTTACTAGTTCAAAATGGCAGCTTCTGCAATGTACTTTCACTTTGAGGTGTGACCGTTTTGACTTTCATTTTGGGCTGTGACATTTTTTAGCCAAAAACTCTCCTTCAAGTCCTATATGAGAATACATAAAGCTGAACACCATTGTTGGGATGCCAGCATTCAGAATACCGATACTGGCATCCCGAAGGAGGGAATTCCAACAAGGGTAAGATAGGTATACTTAGCCCCCCCCCCCCTGCCCTCCTAACCCTTATCTCTAGTGCCTAACCCTAACTCCCACTTCCCACTGCCTAAACCTAACCCCCCACCCGTAGTTTAACCCTAACCCCTCTTCTAAATTCCTAATCCTAACCTTCCTCCCAACAGCCTAACCTCAGCCTAAAGCTAAATACCCTACTCCAGGCTAGTGCTCCTATATATCTTTCTCTCTCTTTTTCTTCTTCTCTTTCTCACAATTCTCTTGCCTTTTCTCTCTGTCTCTTGCTCACTAAGAGGCAGTGTACTGACATTGGGGGGGGGGGGCTCTTTAAAAATGTTGTTATCTTCTAGTTTTACCCCTGAGAACTATACAGATACAAATTTATTGGGGTCAAATAGTCTGCAAATCACTAAGTACGGTAGGATATAAAATACTAAATAGACAAATCTTGAAATGCTGACATGTAACAAGGATGTTCAGAACTGTTGTGAAGATTAGAATACTCAGAGGCCAACCACTTCTTCCTCACGATTTACAGAGCAGGTATCTTACCTTGCAACTGTGCATATTACATCAAATGTGTTTTGTTTGCAATTTAAACAAATTGAGATATACAAAGTTTGTATATTTATAGGCTAATATATACTATGGCATGCCTCACAATACTGGCATATATCTAGGAGTCTAGTAATGCCAGGTACACACCAGAACGATCATGATCGTGATACGATGGTTGCACAATCTACTGGAGTACACCATCTGCTCACGGTCTGCATCCAATCCAATTCTGATCCAATTTCGATCTGTACCCAGTTGAACGGGTCGTTTTCAAATCCTGACTGCAGCAGGTAGGATCTGCAAAACGACCAGCAGGAACGTGCATTGGATTGGAATCGGATCTAAAACATGCCCAATTTACATACAATTGGCCGAGATTGTATTGAAATTGGGGAATTGAGGCCACATCGTTCTGGTGTACCCAGCATAAGTCTTAGATTTTAGGATTTTAGGGAAACCCACTGTACATAAAGAAGTACTTCGGCATTTCTAACTCATTTGATTTCAAGCTCTGCTATCACCTGTTAAAAGATTTTTAATATTGCCAAGCCATTAACAGCTGCTTCTTTTAGGTTCAGGAAAAATGCCTGTCTGTAAAGAGCAATGGACTATTTTATACAAATAAACCTCTGCTTGGGTTCATACACCCTATTAAGAGCTTGGATGAGGCAGCGTACAGATCATAGGCAGTGGGAGGAAACAATAAGGCAATTTCAGCAATGACTTTTCCACCCATTGGGTCATAGCTGTTCTATGAAGAAAGGTGGCTTACATTGACGGGCTGGGCAGTTTGACAATCCTTTGATGGCACTGTGGAGAATTCTGGATTGTGGATACTTTGGGATAAAGCTTCTAAAAATTAAAAGAGGTTATGTTGACCATAGAAACCGGATTCTGGCTTTCTTGCATTTTAGAAATTGATATAAATCTTATTTGTTTCTATATCATATCTTTTTATTTTTAGCTTTAAGTAAATTTACCCCTTTATCGGCAAAGACGTTTGTAAACTAATCGTACAGTACCTTGACTGGGAAAGTTTCATCAGGCTGCAAACAAACCAGCAAACAAGCTGGTTTACAAAGCCTCTCCACTGTACAGAAAAGCAGAACTGGTCTATTGTTTGTGGCCATGGTGTCATTTATTAGTATTATTTATTTATTATGTTATTTATATAGCGCACACATATTCCGCAGCGCTTTTCAGAGAATATTTGAACATTCACATCAGTCCCTGCCCCAGTGGAGCTTACAATCAACAGAATAATTCCCATTTCATGTACACATTCATTCTGGGGTTAATTTTATTGGGAGACAATTAACCTTCCACTATATTTTGTATTGTGGGAGGAAACCCATGCAAGTACAGGGAGAATATACAAACTCTGCACAGATAGGGACATGGTGGGAATTGAACACTTGACCTCATTGCTGTGAGGTAGTAATGCTAACCATTACACCATCTGTGATATATATATATATATATATATATATAGCAGCACTTACCCAAACTGACAGCAGGAAAGGAACAGACCAGCACACAATTGTAGGTGAAAAATATGATTTGTATTAGAAGTTACAGCATGGTGAGCAGTAAGAACATCAAGGCTGAACCGACAGCTGTTTCAACTGGAGTCCTTCCACCCCTGATGAAAACTGAAAGCAAAAGGGGTTTGTGACCTTCTCTGCGCAACTTGGGATAGCTGCACTTCTATGTACCTTGTTGTTAATAAAGGTACGGAATAAAGATGAAGAGAGATGGGGTATAGAGGTGCGCTAATCGGTGTTTCACCGGAGATATATACACATTGGTAAAAATATAGAAAATGTATTCAGTATAACACAGTAAAAACAATAAATTTTCATAAAAGAATTTCACAATGATTTGTCCAGTTCTTGATACTGCTTTGAATATATGTTTTCCGGAGCTCACCCTACGTATTTCGTCCCAAACGGGACTTCTTCAGGGGTAACAAGGTATCAGTCTACCACTAGTTCTTTCAAGTGGTAAAAAAATGCGAGATGGACAGAACCATGGGTTGAATAAAATCGCTATCGGAATGCGAAAATGAAACCGGTATTGGAATGTGCTGTCAAAGCATCATATTTTCAAAACATGTACAGATAACTTTCCGACTGATGTTTTCACAGAGTTGATATCTAGTGATCTAATATATATAGCAGTAGTCAGTGACAATTCACCCAGTGAAGCCAGCATCTCCCTGCATGCATTAGTTCTTGATAAAAGTCACAGGACTGAAATGTTGAACTGCAAAGGAACCCCAGAGTGGTCTTGATTCTTTTCTGTTCAGTCCTGTGAGTGCCGGCACCCCCATCCTTTATTTGAATTGGCCTGCCAAAGCACCCAGGAGGGCACCCGGGCAGGTATTGTTTCATCAAAAGAGTGGCGTGCCAGCCCCCACCATTTGTATATCTATATATCAATATCTATATATCAATATCTATCTCTCTCTCTCTCTCTCTATATATATATATATATATATATATATATATATATATATATATATGTAGATATATATATATATATCTATATATAGATATATATAGAAAAACACAGTGTGTGGCACTCAGAGCAAATAAGACAACTTCAGTCAGATGGCTTCAAAGCATAGCAACGTTTCATTCACAGTTGAATTTCGTCAGGATATAACGAAATTCAACTGTGAATGAAACGTTACTATGCTTTGAAGTCACCTAACTGAAGTTGTCTTATTTGCTCCGAGTGCCACACACTGTGTTTTTCTATTTGACTCTGTATTCGTGAAAGCACCGGGCGCAGCAATATTTGGAGGAGCGAGTGCCAGACCTGTGATGCCTAACAATGGTCACTTTAGACCAGTGGTTCCCAACCTTTTTTCTCTCCCGTACCCCTTGATTAGGCTTTTCATTGATGAGTACCCCTCCTCTCAATTTAAAATATAGACAGTACTTATGAGTGGAGTGGAAGTGAGCAGTATGCGTATCCTTATGCATGTCCTTATATTAAGGAGTAGCGGACAGGAATCTTGCCCTTCCGTGTCTGACCGCTGGCTGTGTGTTTTCTCTCAAGGGTTCCCACTTACACCTGTAGGATTAATGCCGCTGCTTCTTCCACCCGTGTCAGTGCAGGGCAGATGATCACTGATGTCTGAGGGCAGCATGGGTAGCTCCCATTGTATTGCTGGTCAGGCAAAAGCACAATGAGACGCTGATGACGCTGATGACGCTGAAGACAGAACCATAAGTGACACAACATGGTTCTTCTCCATAGCAATGGGTCTTCTTCTTCTGCTATCAAAATACTTTTTCATCTTCCGCCATTACCAATATTATTTTCATGTACCCCCAACTGGTCTGCAGAGTACCCCCAGGGGTACTAGTACCCCAGGTTGGGATCCACTGCTTTAGACCATAGATTTTAAACGGGAATGTCCATTATATAAGAAAAATTATCAAGAGATGTTGTTCATCCAAACAATGTGTTTTTATTGGTTTCTTCCAGTATTGGTATAAAACGTATAGTCTGGTTCTCCATCAGCAGAACAATACAATACCAACGCGTTTCATCAAAAACGACTTCTTCAAAAACAACTATATATACCTTTAAATTAGGGTTTTTGGACATTTGAGGTAAAGTTTTGTTTATGGTCCCATTTATACAAAAAAAAACTATATGAATAGAATATTGTCCGAATCGGCTTCTAATGGGGGATTAGTGTGTCCCCTCAGGGATTAGAAATATCCCCAAATATCTTTTTTTAAATCACCTAAGAGAAATATACTTATACACAACTTTTCCAGAAGTAAGTCTCCACATTACACAGCTTTTAAATTGGAGCTCTGTCAACCACAAGGAGGAAAGTCAGATTCCAGATAGATAGATAGATAGATAGATAGATAGATAGATCTATCTATCTATCTATCTGTCTATCTATATATACTAGTAAGCCCGCTCGAAGCAAAAGCTTCAAAAGCTAATCTGCTACCTTCTATGTTTGTGCATGTGTGAGAAAGAGATGTAGTTTCACTCTCTGCCAGCAGATGGCAGTGTTTCGGAGACTCACAAATACTAGACATATATATATATATTCAGAAAAAAGGGGATTGTGACCTTGTCCTGCGCTTTTTTGGAAAGCTGCACTACTCTAGGGCCTCGCTGTTAATAGAGGTCCAATGAAAAAAGATGAAAAGAAAAGGTGTAGAGGTGCGCTTAAATGTGTTTCACCAACAGCAGACTTCTTTAAAAATAGAATATATTTATTCCAAACAATAAAAATATAAAGTACATAATACAGAGATTTTATAAAATACAAGGTACAGAGATTTTTCAGGTGTATTGATTCCTGATTTGACCTTGGATGTATAGTGGTCTGAGAAACCCTACGCGTTTCGTCCCTTAGGGACTTCTTCAGGGGTAATACACCGAGATCAATCGGTTTATGCAGTTATCACTCATAGATTATGAGAGAAACCTCAGGGATGTACAGTTTTAAAATATGGCCGAAGCTGGTAAGTCACGAAATGGCTGGTATTCACATATCACTATAACGTGAATATTGGCATGGTCGGAAATGTAAAAATAATTGAACACCTTTCCCGTGATGTCCTATCCAATTCTACGGTATAATCAGTATCGAAATTGAGTGGGGTGTCCGCAGTCAGGAAGGAGAGATCTCCCCTGAAGAAGTCCCTAAGGGACGAAACGCGTAGGGTTTCTCAGACCACTATACATCCAAGGTCAAATCAGGAATCAATACACCTGAAAAATCTCTGTACCTTGTATTTTATAAAATCTCTGTATTATGTACTTTATATTTTTATTGTTTGGAATAAATATATTCTATTTTTAAAGAAGTCTGCTGTTGGTGAAACACATTTAAGCGCACCTCTACACCTTTTCTTTTCAAATATATATATATATATATATATATATATATATAGATGATATATATAATCTACATATTTTTGCATATTAGATTATCTTGTATTTTACATTGTCTTCCCTTAATTTAAATGGCAACACTTCAAAACTTATTGCCATTAAAATACCATTTATCTTTTAGTTATTATCATTCTCTGATGTTTATACCTCCTAATTTTTCTATCCAAATTACAGTAATAACCTTATTTGCTAAAGGTCGTTTTGGTACTGTGAAAGTTTTTAAACATCATTTAGCTCAGTGCTGCACCAAAAAAATGATATTCATTTATATTTCAGACACGATGTATAGACAAATAAAATTTGCTGTCCTTGCAGAAAGAGCATGCTGCCTTGCAGCAATTCATACAAAACATAAATAATGCAAAAGGGAAAATATATCTTTCATGAGTCTATTGTTAAATAACATTACACTTTGAACCTTACAGTCCTTTCCCCATATAAAAGTAGGGTGGTAGCAAGCTGTAACCATGTACTGTAAGATCAAACCAATCTGATACCACTATACTATGGTTTTCAGCTAGCAAAACTCCAAGCAAAGCAACAGCATTCATTCCATGATTGTTCTAACATTGCAACTTGTGTGGATTACATGGCAAAGAAAATGAAATATTTTCAAATACTGTTATAAATGTACTTTACTGAGCAGTGCTGACCAACCCAGTGTAAACAATGTAGCAAAATGTGCAGAGAAAACATATCCAATCATAAAAACTATAATACACCACAAAAATACAGTAGATATGGAAAAATGCTGGCAAAATAATAGTATTTCTTAAAAATCTGAGTTCTGTGTATCCTACAGTTGCCCATATAAACTTTTGCCATATTGTAGAAGGGTCCTGATAGATGAGAACAATAAGCTGATTGGTTGCTTTAGCAATAATGTGCATAGCTTCAGAATGTTAACCGGTAAGAATTAAGTGAGTTTTATTATAAAGGAAGTCTTTATTACAGTTAGGGCCTTATTCAGACTGTATCGCAAAGCACATTTTTTCTGTAATGGACAAAACCATGTTGCATCTTTCTCCAACATCACTCCCACCCTCTCCACTCTAAACAAGGTAAAACTGTTTTGTTTTAAATAAAGGCAGTGATGGAGGTTCAGGCTAAAAGTAGTTTTTTGCTGCCGTCTGATATAGCATGATCTTCAGGGAAAATGCCAAAGAGTGCCCATTCTGGTGACAAATGCAAGTACAGTAATTCACTTAATGATCTGTGACACGCTTATAAATTTGTACCCAAAAGCCTCTAATTAAAGACCATAACCAGTAATAAGGCAGTAATAAAGGTCTGCTTGAGCTTCACCTCATTTCCAGCAATTTTGGGAATGGGAGAGGTCAATCAAGAATAGTTTATGAGGAGAGGATATGTTCTATGAAGTATATTTAGTCACATTTCTTTATATCTTGAAGAATAAATAATTTTACATCCTCTGGTAAGTGCTTTTAAAATTTCTTCCAGCTCTATGTTTGGGAAATATTTTCTCTTGGCAGCTAAACCCACCGATCTTGATGAATAATCTAAATTCATTCGGAAGTCTTTATAAGCTATCGAGATGCTTTCTTAGCCAAAGGTTCCAGTTCCAGTACAGTAATGCTAACATAATGGTGAACTTAAAACAATGCGGAAACCTTTAAGCCTCCTGGAACATCAGGGCTCCTGAGCGTTAAGCAAACTCCCAGTATTCAGAACAAACGTGCCTACCTGACCCTCTCCATGCGGGAGAAAATGCTCTGTTCCTGGACTTCCCTGGTAATGTATGATTGCCATCACCTGTGGGGAGCTAGATAAAGGTGTTTCACCACAGGTGATGGCAATCATACATTACCAGGGAAGTCCAGAAACAGAGCATTTTCTCCCGCATAGAGAGGGTCAGGTAGGCAAGTATGATTCAGAATCCCTCCTGCTCTCCATATGTTGTATGGATAGTGTGAACTACCTACTTTGAATTCTGGATTATCTAGAAAATATATGAATAAAGATTTATGAGAGTTCAAATTTTTTTTGTGTCACATTTGGTACTTGTGTAGTACCAGGGCGCCAATTAACATACGTACGCAAGAGTAAGGAAATAGCATTGCATCACATGGCCCAGTTTAGTGGCATGCGATGCGATCTCAGTAGTTAATATGGTATGGACATTTGGCGGTTAGTGTAGCTGTGCTTTCTGAATAAGCGTAGGCTGCGCAAATAGCGTAGTCAGTCAGAACTTGCGTAAGTGTTCCCGGTCACTGTCAGATTCAGTCTGAGGTGAATAACTGACAGTGATGGCTGCATCAAGGAGAGCTGAGAATGCGACAGAGGTCACATTGATGGCAGGTGAACCAGTCACCATGTTCACCTTGCCAAATACAGAGAAGGAGGTGTAAAACTGTAATGTTTTTCCAGCACCACCAGTTGCTGCCGGTGATGCAAAATTGTGTAAACGGGCACCCGATGCGGCTATCCCTGAAGGAAAGCATGTGGCGCTGCCACATTAAGGCCTGCCACAAAATGGTGAGCCTCAGGGCGGTGCACTGATTCCCTGGGTGCCGGTTACTCTTCCTCACCCTTGTTCGCTTTATCTACTTGTGGGCGGAGGAGATGACAAGTGTGGCATATTGTGACCTGGAGCTGCACATGTCAAATAAAACCACTGTGCAGTACAAGGGCTTGATGCGGGAGGCATGCACTATGGACTTAATTTCACAGCCCCATAGGAAAATTGGCGGTCCCGGCATGGTGGTCGAAGTGGACGAAAGTCTCTTTGTGAAGCGCAAAAGTCATATGGGAAGGATGCTGCTTCAGCTTTGTCACTGCAGTGGAGAAGTGAGATGCCACTACGTTGATGGCCGGCATCAACAAATTTTTAGCTCCTGGATCGATGATCTACTATTCGGATTGTTGGAGGGCCTACAACACGGAGCAGCTTCAGTAGGCTGGATATGAGCACTGCGCTCCCAACACTATATAGTATAGTAAACTCCGCATCAACGTGGATAGTGAGGGTATGAAAAGGTTTGGAGGATGCGTTCCACAGCCGCACGCCACACTTCGGGGTGGCGTGGATAGTGGGGGGGGGTGTCTAAAAATCTCATTGCATGTCATTGCAATGTAGTTAACTTAATGTCATCGCACCCTATAAAATCGCATGCGATCGCATGCGATTTTGCGTGAGGTGCGATGGCATTCGATGCAATAAGCCCTGAGCCAGTGAGCAGTGAATAAATTACTTGGGAAGATCGCATCGGATCGCACGCATAGCATGGCACTTAAATGGGACATGTGATGTGATGCGATTTCCCTACACAGAATAGCCCACTAAGTAAATTGCGTAGTGGGCACCCTGGTACTACACAAGTACCTCACATTCCTACCCATAGCTTTTTAACATACCATAAAAGATTTTTTTTTTTTATCCTTGTTATATTAAACCATAAAAGTTTTTTTTTTTTTTTTTTATCCTTGTTATATTAAAATAAGGAGAGGAAATACAACAATCCAAATTATTAGCTTCATGCTCACCATCATCTTTTTCATATTAGGGGTACAACTTTGTGCCCAACGTCTCCTCCAAACTAATTAATTTATGGCTGTACTTATGTGAGGGAGAAACTGTATTTATTGTACAGAATTAAGAATTCACCAAGGATATATGGATGTTGATGAGATACATCGATGATATCCTGATAATTTGGAAAGATACCATAAAGAACACTTCAAGCTAACTCTAAAAAGTTAATCCAAAATGTTATTACATTCCTGGACCTCACATCAAGATAACAGGCATTTTCTGTAAAAGAATGCCAGTCCTCATCAACTACAACATAAAAAAGTGTACCAAAAGCAGCATATCTATAGACCAGACATAACTGCTTAAATGACACCACCTTCAAACAAGGGCAATAAAACTAAAATAAATCAAAAAAAGTAAAAACTAAAAAGTTAAAATAGTTACACCAAATGTATTTTGAAAAAAAAAAACCTCTTAAAAAACATATACACATCTAATGCACATACTAAAGTATAACTTCTTAATCCATTTTAGAAAGCATGATCAGACATTAGTAAGTACAGTACATCAGTTTTATTATAGGCACCTTTTGTGAGGAATGGAAAAGTTTCAGAAATATATTACTGTGACATTGGCACACTTTTCAGCAAGAGTAATACCTAGGGAATCAATATCACTTGGAGTAGCATCAGAAATCTTAAAGACAGATAGCTATTTTGGATGAAGAAAACCCAACACGAAATATAAAAAGGGATCGTTTCAATACAGACACTGTAAAAACTGTCAATATATTTATTTTATTTATTAACAGTTTCTTATATAGCGCACACATATTCCACAGCGCTTTCTTGATATTATTGGATTATTCGCATCAGTCCCTGCCCCAGTGAAGCTTACAATCTATATTTCCTACCAGATGCACGCACACACACACAGACATTCTACATACCTCCCAACTTCTGTGTTGGGGAAATAGGGACACTCTGAAAAGGGGCGGGGCATATGCAAATGAGGGCGCGGCTTATGCTAATTAGCCACTACCTCATTTTCATACGAGAATAGACGCTGTGCACATGCGCACAGCGTCTATTCTATTAGATTGGGGGGTCTTCCAACTGCCACCCCCCGCAGCAGGACAATGCCTGCCGTGGGTGGGACAGCGGGACAGGACCCGAAAATCGGGACTGTCCCGCTGTAATCGTGACAGTTGGGAGGTATGATTCTAGGGTAATTTTGTTGGCAGCCAACTAACCTACCAGTATATTTTTGGATTGTGGTAGGAAACCGGAGTACCCAGAGGAAACCCACGCAAGCACAGGGAGAATGTACAAACTCTGCGCAGTTAGGGCCATGGCAGGATTCAAACCCATAACTACAGTGCTGTACTGCTGACAATTACACCGTCTGTGCTGTGTTATACTGTATATACAGGATTGTCATCATTTATTATTATTGCCTCACTTGTAACTCACTTGTTACTGAACAAAAACACATTGGCAAACAAAGTAATTAATAAATATGAATTGAAACGTGGGCAAGCAACATGTGACAGCAACATGTGACATACCGTATATACCCGAGTATAAGCCGAGTTTTTCAGCCTTTTTTTTGGGCTGAAAAAGCCCTACTCGGCTTATACTCGAGTGTGGGTCTGGGGCAGTAGTGTGTTACCTGTTAGCACCCCTGCGCTGCACAGTGGCATCCTCTGTTCCCAGCAGGAGGCTCAGTGCATATGAAATCTAAGACCTGACACTGCCCATCGTGTGATGACCGTTGCTTCCCTGGCTGCTGGAAGCTCAGCGCCGGAAGAGTTAACATCCCATGCAGCTGGTCGGCTGGCTGTCTCCATGTTACTGAGCCGCACTAGGTAACAGACAGCTGCGGGACCCGGCGCCAGGGGAGGGAGATGCTGAGCCTCCCATTGGGTCTTGCGGCTGTCTGTTACCTAGCACGGCTCAGGTCACTAGACTGGCTTCTCACCTCCCCTGGCTCCCATTGGATCTTGTGCGGCTCAGGTCACTAAGCTGCCGCCTCCCCTCCCCTGACTTCCATTGGATCTCTTGCGGCTGTCTGTAATATCTAGCCTGCCCGAAGAGCGACAGGCAGCCAGCATTTCTGAGAAGGGGGCAGGCAAAGCGCTGGGGAAGCCAGCTCACCAGGGGAGGAGGAGGGACAATATTAGCTGGGAGGAGGGGGGCAATATTAGCTTCTAGTAGGTGGCACACCACAGCAGCAGCTCAGTGTAAGGGGGAAGAGACACGTGCCTGCTAACATACAGCAGCAGAGTACATCAGAGATATTTTTTCACAAAAAAAGGTTTGTCTGGTTATGAGCACATTAATTAAATAAATCATGTAACATGCAGGGGATGCATAGAGCAGCCTGTGTTAGGGCTCTTAATATACATGCTGCGTGTACGCACTGTTACTGCAAGTGTAGCGTTAGCATTTCCCATACATATGCGGTAATGCTGCGTATGCGGTTTACCAGTTACCAGTAGCTGCTGCATTTCCCACCCTAGGCTTATACTCGAGTCAATAAGTTTTCCCCGTTTTTTGTGGTAAAATTAGGTGCCTCGGCTTATATTCAGTTCGACTTATACTTGAGTATATACGGTAATAAAATTAGACCAATTGGACACCATGATAATAATAACAACAGGAACTGTACTTAAATGCCTTTTGTATTTAGAAAGTAAAATAGAGGTGGAGATACACTGTAATGATTTAACATTTGTGGCAAGAGAAAAAAAAAAGATCTTACTACAGTAAATACCATTGCCCTTTCAGAATTATTCAATGAAATAAATAACTACTCTGAATTATTTTTGCTAAGGCAATGTTTTCTTGATATTAGAACAATGTATCACCAAAATAATTTATACCATAACCTTTATTCATAACCAATAGCATCTTTATACCCTTCTGGATGCACTATACTTCTTTTGGCTTCCAAACATAGATTGGTGTTATTTCTGCATACTATTTTGCTCACTAAATGTAATATTGTTATCAACTATAAGTTTAAAATACACATGAAAATCTAACGGATAAGTGTCATCTTGAATTTTCTTTTTCCTGTACACTGAGGCCCTACAGCATGCTACTCTGCACTTTTATTTAACATAACATGTCAGCTATGGATATTGACCACCACAATATAAACTGTTTTTCTATACTATACTATATAACATGATTTAATTAAACAATGTGGGTAAACTCAATCCTTGTTCAATCCCTGTTCAAAAGCAGGCGCTGCAATTTATCCTTTTTAGTATTATTCTTAGATGCACTGACTCCCTCATACTGTATATACACATAAGGAACATTAGTAGGACATTAGTTATTATTTACTATTGTACACTTTATATTTGGCCAACTCTTTATTGGTTTCTCAAATGAAAAAAATGGTTGTCTCTCATTCCCTGTTCACTGTATATACACATTAGGACCAGAAGAAGTAGGACATTACTTAAAGCAGGAATTTTACCCACAATTTACTAATGTGCACTTTATTTGTTACTCAAATAGAAAAAATGTTTTACAACATATAACCTTCAAAAAAATACTGGCTAATGTTAGTAATGTTTATTTCTGGGTGGCATCTTGTAGCTTTCCTTCACTTTAGGAAGACATAATCACCATGATCAAATCGGATGCCAAATATTTTGATTTGCACTGGCCTTGGGGAAGTTGTCTGAGTGGTCAAACTCTTTGCCTTCTTCCCCCATCCAGAAAGCTTCACACTTATCCTGATTTACTATGGAGCCCGAAAACCTCTGAATAGTTACAGATAATTGGTCCACATCCTTTGCCTCATTTACATAGGCTACTACAGTACCTTTTAGGAAGACCCAGGGCTCAGCTGCACCCCTTCCACCATGCTGCACTCAATTCTCCTTATGAAAGAATTAATTGCAAACGTACAAAATAGGGCTTAAAAGACACCCCTGATGATTCAACCCCAATAGCAGGCCCTAGCCAATCATTAACAAGTGGGAAACTTTCAGCATTCTTGTAAACTTCTGAGCCAATTTACCATTCTTACCAGGAAGCCATAACGTTGCAGTAACATCCACAGGTACTCACAGTTAACCCAATCAAAAACTTTTGACTGAACCAGCAACCGTAGAAATTGTCCACCCCCCCAACCCTACACCATATCAGTTTGCCCCTGCCACCCATGACTGCACTAGATGTGCTTCGCCCTTTCACTGAGCAGCGCTGAGTGGGGGAAAGCAGGCATTCAGCAGACTCTTTATCCTGTTAAAAAAGATTTTTGCCAGAATCTTCCAAACCATGCAATCGCCTCATAGAGGGAGGGAGCTCTCCTTCCCTTAGACTAGAGTTAAAAACATCTAGCATGTGATAACTCTGACGTTAGACCATCTGGTCCTGGCCACTTTTTTTGATGCAAATATGTCAATTACTTCCCTGACTTCTTCAACTGATATTTGCTGTCTAAACACTCAAAAGAGGAATATGGCTTCACAAGACCAGGTGTTTCCTATGCTTTGGAAGGAGGAAAAGACTGACCTAGGTCAATCTGATAAAGCGCTTGTATATGAGTCTATTCCTTAGAAGAGCAGCCGATTCATCATTCATTGTTTTTAGATTATTCATTATATATATATATATATTTTTATTATTATGTTTATTGTATATTTGTATATGTGATTATTGATCATATTAAAAACATTTTCTATTGAATTGATGCCTGTACTTGGATTAGCATCTTTTTGAGCGCCGATTCTCCCCTTTTTGTTTTCTGTTTCCTATGCTTTGATAACTTCCACAATGCCTTCTTTCTCCTCCAGAAGTCCACCCCTTCTGTCATACAGGCCTCTTACCTCTCTTACCTCAATCGCTTTGGATCAATTTTGGTAGGATCAGAAGAGTGGTAAATATCATAATATCTCTCCAAGATGACATTCAGTCATACTGGATCTGCTTCATCTGGGATTTCCCCAATATCTCCACATTCATAAATCAAGAAGTCCAGTTTTTCAAAGCATAGTAGATGTACCTTTCTTTATCAAGCTTTTTTTCTTACCAGCCTCATAAACAAACTCCGGGCTCTCTTTTTACCGAACTCCCGTCACTCTGATCTACTCCAATAGTGAATCTTGTGCTTCAAAGAATTCTCAGAAAACTTGTGTTGTCTTCTCCTCCTCTAGGAGCTCAGAGTTAAGGTACCATAGACCCCTGCCCTTCTGGATAGTTTGCAACACATTCAATGAAAATCTCAAGAAACAAAGTTCGGAAAACTCTACTACAGTAGCTTAGCACACCGGTATATACAGTACAACAAAGAATGTTCTAGAATACAATAATCAGCAACAGAGCGGAATAACTAGTTGCTGCATATTCGGGTTTGATATGAGATGACAACTTAACATATAAGTAAATAAATTAAATCCATGCCAAGAATCCGTTAAAAATGCCTGCAAAATATCAATAACATATTAACACATATAATAGACATTCTTATTGTTGAAGTATTAACTTATTAATTCTAACTAATTGTTCACTGTCTGTGCTTTTTATTTATGGTAGTGCAAGTGAATGTGACCAACACCCCCATAATATAGACCTGTGCACAGAGCACTAATGAGACATGGCGAATAAGCCAGGAGGTACAGAATAAATGTAATTTACTAATATGTTTTATAATGTGTGATAACGTACTTAATATGCTTCATTCTATGACACTGCCTTATTAGGATAATGAGCAGCGATCCGCAGACTGTCAGGTACCGTTATACTCTCTGCACACTCTATAGTTGCAGGTGGGATGAGCTAAATTTTGCAAAACATGATCATCATTCGACATTCCACAATACCAAAATGCCAAAAGACATTGTGGAAATTTACAAAAGCTTCTAAAAATGAAAATAGGTGATGTTTCCCATAGAAACCAATTTAGATTCTGTCTATCATTTCTGTATTGCATCCTAGAAAATAATAGACAGAATCTGATTGGTTGCTATGGGAAACATCACCTCTTTTCATTTTTAGAAGTCTATTAAATTGTGAACGTTGACAATAGGGTACCCGGTCCCTGGGTCAACAATATCTAGGTTGACCATTAATGGATGGCAGTGACTAGGTCAACACCTGAAAATGGTTGACATATCACAGTTTGGCATTGACAGAAGGTTGACACAAGCTTAAGGTCAACATTGACATTCACACTCAAAAGGTCGACATAAGTTTTACACTCTTTTTGGTTTAGACCGACTTGGCTCAAACTTAACCATCCAAGTGGGCATAGGGTGAGAATATATTAGTGTGTCGAGCACATGGCGAGCGCAGCAGGCCATGAGAGGGGACGTGGTACACTTATACGGGGTACATGTCGACATATGGCGACCTAGATACTGTCGTCCATTAGTGGTCAACCTAATGACTGTCGACCTAGATATTGTCGGCCCTTTATGCCATAACCGACAACAGAATGTTGACAGCTGATGATTATTATTGTTATTATTATTGCAATTTTTTAACTTTACTAAGATTAGAATCTAGTTAGGGTTATAGTGTGTACACACAGGCAGATATGGCTGCCGCTGTTGCCGACATAGTGAACATTGGAAGATATATCGCATGCAGATCGCATGCTTTTTTAGGGCTTGCGAGCCCGATGCGCTGCCGATGTGCGCTCCCGTGTGAGTGTAAGTTGGCCGTCATATAGAGAGGGCAGGCAACACTATATAGTGCAGATCTGCACTATATAGTCTAAATTGTGCCACTGCATGCATGCCGTGCAATGCGAGTCCCGATACGATCTGATTGTATCAGGACTCGCATAGCACGGCATATCTGACCGTGTGTACACACCATTAGACATATGATAAGAGATTGTCACCAACTGATCTACAAGGTCGACAATTCTAGTAATCCCAAATATTAACCTTGTGAGAGACCCCATGAGTAGTTTCTTTCATCTTACATTTGGATCTTTTCACACATCTCTGCAGGAATCTTGTCTTACGTATTCAGTTTACACTTACCTATTCTAGAACCACTTTTGTTTTACTAGGATTGTACTATTATTTTTAAAACAAATTTTTCACTAAGTGAAAAGAGGAGAATGAAATTCAGTTTGTCTTAAATTGTTCTGCTGTTTATCTTTTCTTTCAGTACTGCAATGTTTCCTGAATTCCATTCTAAGGTATACTAACTAATGTAACGCTAAATGTATTTTTTTCTGCTACACATTATACCACCAGATGGCAGTGTGACATGCTGCAGAAAAACAAATGTTTTAAGACTATATTTAAATAGACTGCATTTTCTTATAACTAATGAATCAATAAACACATACCACAATATTACTGAACTGCAAAGTGTAATGCTGAAAGATACAGCAGTACTGCATGAATGTGTTTCTGCTATGTATATTTATAGCACTATCAGTAAGATCCCATTATAATCCTGCATATAAACTAATGCACAAACTTCATGCTGTTACTGAAATTGGGTGGCACAACCATTGACAAATAATGCAACTAAAGTGAAAGTTGTGTTGCTACTTTCTTAAATCAGTGTCACTGGGAAGTTTCTGTTCTTTTTTTGTACAGTACTCCATTGATAGAAACAAAGCGGACATCGATCCCTAAGGAAGCCCGCCATTCACGCTGGCATGTACCGTATATTCTGTAAATGGGAAATATAGGAGGCTCCGCATAGTGCAATATTTTTGGTTCCCAGTGTAGCCAGCACACCACATCAGTGATATACAGTAGAAAATAATTATTCCATCATGATTAACACACTGCTGAGCAGTTTTCTTTTCATACTGTACCCAACAGCTGTTTCAGTGCCTTTAACAAGGAGTTCTACACAATCATACACCTGAACATATGCCTGCAAAGGCACCATTTATCAATCGACACCTGGAAAGATAATTAAATTACCAATCAGAACATGGAACAATGCTGCTGTACATGAAACAAAAAAGCCACCCATCAAGACCCATAGGGCAAAATGAACCTGCCTCATACTGTAAGTAATTAAACAAGCTGGAATTAGTGACACACAGTGCTTCTGTTAGCCATCTCTATTGATAGAACACACCACAACACAGGTCTTCAACCTGTGGCCCCCCAGATGTTGTGGAACTACATGTCCCAGCATGCCCTGACTGTTTTGGCATGCTCTTATAGGAAAAAAATGTGGCAATGCATGTTGGAACATGTAGTTTCACAACATCTGGAGGGCCATAGGTTGAAGACCCATGCACTACAAGATTATAAAAAAAAAACTAGTTAAAAGCCTGTCAAAATAACGGCTTCTGCAATGTACTTTCACTTTGAGCTGTGACCGTTTTTACTTTCACTTTTAAGCTGACAGTTTTATCCCACAACCTCTCCACCCCACCCCCAGTCCCTATCTGCTCCAGTCTTCACAGCTTCTTCTCTACATATCCAACAAGTTTAAAACAGATCGTGTCTTTGCAAAAATTGCTTTCACTTTCTGTTATGACACCTTGTAGCACCCAAAGGAGTCATTTGGTCCATTGAGTGGCCTCTAGTGGTCCGTGGTGGAACATATATATATATATATATATATATATATATATATATATATATATATATACAGGGCTTAAAATGGTCATGCAGAGGTGGGGGAACTAATTTCTCTATGCCACCTATTTACACCCCATCCCCTCCCCCATTAAGCGGTGATGGGGCCAGTGGTCGGGTTTTTGGCATCCCCCTGCAAACTAGAATGCTTTTCTTTGAGAATTACAGTGCAGGGCCAATGTGGAGGTTAACATTTTCCACCTCACCATTGGAGGTGGTTGAACTCAGTTCCACCCTGTTCCCCCTCACTTTAACCCCTGTATATACACTGTATATAGATGATGCACTGATGCAACCCCCTCGACCTCTGAGACAAATACCGGAATTTGCGGGGAGGAATGGGACTAAAATGACACAAAGCAGGAAGCTTCATGACATAAGACCCCGCCCCCAGATGTGTGGCATTAGTGTCTCCTCTCTGGACTTCTGTCTGGCCCCCAGCATGCGAAAGACTGTAGTTGCAGTTTTGCTATTTTAGCAAAATTGCAACTAATGCTGAATTAGTTCATAATGCAAAGCAACATTTAATTATCAAACACTGTTTAGTTCTCCAGTACTGGGATGAGATAAATGTCTCCAAATATCGACAATATACAGTAACAATAACACTTTATAGCAAAGAAGAAGTTGCCATTGTCTTGAAAAAGATCCTTAGGAGTTCAAATGCACAGGCTCGGGGACTTAGATTGTGGAACTTCCTGTTGAGTTCTGGATGTTGGTGTGCTGTGTGACATACCTGCATGCTAGGGCCAACTCTACCATTAGGCAGCTTTAGGGACTGCAAAGTGAATATTGGTATTTGTGGTGGGTGGCAGTAACTGAAGTTTTGCCTAGGGTGCCGAGAAACCTTGTTCCGGCCTTGCCTGTATGCTTGCTGTACAAGGGCTAAGTTAGCAAAAGATCATTTAAACTACTTTTTGGTAATTTGTTTTGGAATGAACAGTAATATTACACGTACCCCTCTATTTTCGGATCAGTTAATATTGTTACAGTATATGTATATCTAATATTCAAATGTGGACACCTGACATTGGATCTAGTTGATGATATTGAAGATCTTCAGATCCCTATTGGGATCTGGCACTGGTTTATAGCTTGCACCACACATATTGTTTAGAATGTATTACTTACTCCCCTAGTACATGACCACTAGAGTAATGTATCTGTTATTTCACATTTTACACTATGAATTGTGTTTTTGATCTTCTAAGTACAGTACCTTCTGAGAAGATCTGTAACATGAAAGAAACAAGATCTAATTCATTGCAAGAGAATAACTGAACTTTTATGAGACCTACTGTATATAATGTAGAAAAGTGACTTTTACTAATATCTCAATATACTTGGTTGGATCTTACCTCTATTGCAGATCCTGTCTTTGCCCAAAACAAGTACTGAGCTAATGGTATGCCACTGCAGCCTTATTGGTGCCTTATTTTGGTATCAGTTGCCGACTATGGGGGGTATGCAATGTGCCGCCGCTATTTCCAACATGGGAAATAGCAGCGGCTCCCTATTCAATGCTGTCATTAACGGCAGCATTGATGCAGGATCACGGCAGAACGGGTCCAACTTCAGAAGTTGTCGGGCCGGTTCTGCCAATAACGGCCGTGGATTGTCTCAATCCAGGCCGCAGATCGACAATCCACGGCCGTTTTTGCAGCCAAGCCCCCTTTGCGCCAATCGGCAGACGGAACATTGAATCCCATCTGTCACTATGTGGTCGATCTGACCGCAAATGGGCCAGGATCACGGCAGTTGGTGGGGATCGACAGCCGTGATCCCAGATTGCATACCCCCCTAAGGGTCAACATAGTTTTATCATGCTTCATCAGTGATAATATCAAGAATAATAACTTATGGGTACACTAAGGGCAGTATTCAATGAGAAAAATTTGCTGTATTTTATGGCGAATTTGTGCTTTTTTCGCGTCGGACGGAGAATTTTGGTCTCAAAAAGTGAACCACCCTATTCAATGTGATATTTTCGCAGTCTTTCTAAGTAATTTTCGCCATGTCTCTCCATGTAGCAATTCTCCATCTTTTCATGGAGAAGTGGAATGTGAACTTTTAAAATAAGTCAAAAAGTCAGGAATTGTATTCTGGGAAGGGGCATGCTATTTTTATTCATGTGCTTATAGCACATTAATATACAGGTTGAGTATCCCGTATCCAAAATGCTCGGGACCTGGAGAATTTTGGATAGCGGATTATTCCGTATTTCGGAATATTTTAATATTTAAATGATGTATTTTGAAGTATCTTGCATTTATGCTGTATAAACACATAAAATACACACATATATATTTTATTACCACATGAAATGCACACAAATATATTTTATTTGTTAAAAAAACAAGGTTTCAAAACATGAAACAAAATTTGTGTACTATCTCAGATATTGAATTTGAAGGCCAAGCAATCATTTTCTTGTACATATATAGTGCCAGTTACATATCATGTCCTCAGTAGGGCTGTTACAAATGTCCCCAGTGAGTTTTTAGCAAAAAAAAAAAAAAATTTTCACTTTCTGGAATGTATGGTTTTCGGAATAATTCGGATAACGGATATTCGGATACGGGATACTCAACCTGTATATTTAATTTTTTACACATAACAGCCAGCAGGGGGCCGGATTCGAGAGCTGCTCATTAGATATTCATATATTCACTGCACCTGATCATTACATATGCATGATCAGGAGCAGTGAATATACCCGGTCCCCTGTTGGCTCTGGGGTGGGGCAGCTTGTGCTGCCTGGGTCCCGGGGAGCCCTCCTCCCCTCCACATACGTTCTGGGGCAGGCAGGGAGACTTCAATCTCCCTGCCTGCCACCGTCCCATGGCTCCCTGCAGTGGACGCTCATCCGCTGCAGGGGTTAAGATTCACCGCGAGGGGCAACGAGCCCCTGCGACAATGAATAGTGTCTAAAGACTCGTGACGGAGAATCTCCAAACATGGAGAATCTCCGTAAAAACACGACGAGTGCATGGCGAGAGAAAAAAACCTCTCGCCATGCAAGGAGAAAATTCTCATTGAATACTGCCCTAAATCTAACCTTAAAATGCTTTGTGTCACATTAACTGCTAGGACTGGCAAAACATGATGAGCAGAGCAATACAAATCCAGCTTGTGGTGTTATTTGTAAAGATGTGCAGGTCCGGATTTACTTGGATTTACCCGGGACTCATAAAGGGATCTTATTGGCTATATGCTGTTAAATGTTTTTGCTCCAGGTAAATCCGTGTAAATCCGAGCAAATCCAGACCTGCACATCTCTAGTTAATTGCCTATTTTTGTACAGTTGCTACACATACATCTGTAGTTGCGGTGGCATTAGCATACATCTTTGTATCAGACCCTCTGTATCCAGGATGAAGGCGAGATGCCGTTGATCGTGGAGTGTGGTCTTAAACTATATGAATCGCCGTGGCATAACTATAGAGGGTGCAGGGGATGTAGTTGCTATGGGGCCTGGCGGCTTGGAGGGCCCCAAGGCAACCCACTGCACCCTCTATAGTTGGGAGCCCAGCATGTAACTTATTGGACGGAGGACAGATGTAGAAGCCAAAGCAGCTTCATGTGCAGACTGTACAAGCATAATAAATGGGCACCTGCTGAACACTTTCGGTGCCGCTGCTAGCTTCTGAATTCTGCACATGACACAGCTTCAGTTCCTACCTTCGTTTTCTGTCTTCCATCCTCCGTTCTCCATAATCCCTCCCCCATCTCCCAATAAGTAACATGCCGGGCTCACAACCCAGATTGTAGCAGTAGTTATAGTAACATCTTTTAGAGTATGAGGCAATATAGAGAAGGGGGCACAATAAAGGGCCTGTGGCAGCAATGATTAAAGATAAAGTAACATAATAGTTGCATCCCCTGCACTAGTGACGTAACTACCCTAGGTGCAGGGGATGTAGCTACTATGGGGCCTGGCTGCCTCTAGGGCCCACAGCTCCCCTCCACCCAGGGCCGCCATGAGGGAGGTAGACCCGGTACTACTGTGCCATGCTCGGGATCACAGCGGGACCCGTAGAAAGAAAATTAATCCACCTGTGAAATGCTTCTGTCAGGATCATTTGTGCGCTACGGTCCCTTCATCCTACCGTTGTGCATCTCTCCATCCCCTGCCTACCATCCTGCGTCTATCTATCCCCATCCTACCACACGGCATCTCTCTTCTTATTCCCTACTGCCCTAATTCTATCTATTCCCATCCTACCTCTCTCGTCCTGCTCCCTTTCGCCTTCCATCTATCTATTTATTACGTCCCTAGAACCTTGCGTCTCCCTATCCCCTCTCTACTGTCCTGTGTAAATTTAGTCCCTCTGTATTACCCCACACCTCTCTCTCCCCTTCAGCAGGTAAAACCTTGCTCTGCACCACATTGTGGTGTGAATGGGGTGAGTCTGCAGTGCTAACTATGTTTTTTTTCCGTGTGTAGGTCGATGTGTTTTTCTCATGGGGGGGCTTTCAAAATTTTGCTATGGAGCCTGCAATCTTCTAGTTACACCCCTGTGCATCACAACATAACTGCAAAAGTGACATGCTTGTGGCCCACATTGTTATACAATTGTGTCCAACAGTACAAAAGGTCCTATGTGTACATTTACACACATCTGACAGAATCCCTGATTTAGTCCTATAACTAATCAGGGATTAAGTTTACATTGTGTTGCTCACCTACTGATGGGATACAAGAAACATGCAAGAATTGTCTTATATACACAAGCGCTCAAACAGTTAAACTGCTAGTCTAAAAAGTGCTGCTGGGATTTATAAGCATATTCCAGGAGACATTCAATTACAATGTTGAAGAGATTAGAAAACCAACTTGTTTAGGAATCGTTGAGCAGAGAAAATGTCACTTCCACTTGTGTACACTGCTAGAATCTACCTGACAGAGAACGTGGTGGCACCTAATGTTATCTGACAGCTTTCCCCAGGTCTAATATTACAACATTCTCCCTGCAACGGAACTAAATTAATGTGACTGTAGGCATGTCGACAGGTCAAGCTGCTAGAAATGCGATAGTGACGGGTTCCACTTCTGACGTTCAAAGCAATGACTATGGTGCAGCGTTTTTGTTTTTATATTCAAAGATGCAACAGAGACAGAAACAATACAGTAAACGCTTATTCCTAGCTATCAGCAGTCACAAGGGAGCTACATGTTCAGCACTTAGACCCTTATTCTGGTTCATTCATTCGGACGTGAATTCCCACAGGGACCAATGTTTGTTCTTCGGGCAACAGCAGGTGGGTTAGGCAGCAAGCCTCCTGAATTTGCTGAGGGAGAGAAATTTACATTTTTTCACTTACCTCTCCCTATACAACTACAGCGCCGCCGGGGGCGCGTGCACACATGAGTGCGCACCCCCCACTCAGCGCTGGTCAGATTTTTTCTGGCAGCATGGAGGACAGTGTCAGCTACAGATTCACTGTATATGTCCTCCATGCCTGACAGTGTAAAGGGGAAAAGAGCCATCAAAAGGGCAATGCCTCACTCCCCTTCATCCTATTCTGAGGATATTATTATTAATAAAAAGAAGAAAGAGTCAGTCAGGAGTGTGATACAGACTGACTCACCAGACTTTGAGGTAAAAGAATTTCCTCAGTAAAAGGCAGGGTCACCCTCCACCTCAGCAAGCCCCATTCCTCTCAGGAAAAGGTTAAAAAATACAGACAAAAGTAAGTATTTTAATAAGGGGACCTGTTCAGGTGATATACCCCTCTTTCCTGGCATTGCCCATAGCAGGCAACCTAATAGTGCTCAGAGCAAGCCCACCTCCCCTGCCCATAACTGGCAAAATTTCCCTGCCCTTAGCAGGCAGCCTGAAGGTACCCGCTCCCAGTATAGAGGGTTACCTATTAAACAGCCACATCATTCCCATAGGGAACATAGTCCCCCTCCCCCAGTGGATTGGGAGTCGGAAGAAGTAACCAGAACATCAGCTTCCTCCAAGCGTGGTAAATACAGTGACATACAAATGGCTAGAGTGGCCCATGCAGGAAAAACCCTCCACCTAAGCTATATGCTACCCACGGGGCACTAAAACAGAATTCTGAGGTCCAGAAGTTTGCTCAGCTAGCATTCACAGCAACACTGATTAAAGAAGATGAGCTAGTGTTGCGCTCTTATACAGGGTTACCAGATGTACTGTACCTGCGTTATTTGCGTCTGGTATCGACCCAGCGTTAATGTCCATAGTGGGCAAAAAGAGACAAAAAGACCCCACTGAATGTATTCTAAAAAATATACAATATAAAATAACGGACGCAGCCGGCCCGCTTTTATATGTGCTGGATAAAGCAGAGAGAGAAGGGGAATCTAGCATCTCCCTAGATCAGGGGTGTCCAAACTTTTTGTGACGAGGGCCAGATTTGGTGAGGTGAAAATGTGGGGGCCGACCATTCAGCCTGACATTCTTTGAATCATTAATCACATCAGAATGGTCCCCCACTCTGCCCCCATTCACTCTATGTCCACCAGCCTGCCCCTTCACTGTATTTCCCCCAGCCTGCCCCCATTCACTGTGTGTCGCCCAGCCTGCCCCTCCTTCACTGTATGTCCCCCATTCACTGTATGTTCCCCACTCTGCACCCATTCACTCTGTCCCACATCCTGCCCCCCTTCTCTTAATGTCCATCAGTGCCTCCATTCATTGTATGTCCCCAAGCCTGACCCTCCTTCACTGTATGTCCCCCATTCACTGTATGTTCCCCACTCTGCACCCATTCACTCTGTCCCCCAGCCTGCCCCCCTTCTCTTAATGTCCATCAGTGCCTCCATTCATTGTATGTCCCCAAGCCTGACCCTCCTTCACTGTATGACTCCCATTCCCTGTATGTCCCCCATTCTCTATGTACCCTATTCTGCCCCCATTCACTGTATGTCCCCCAGCCTGACCCTGCTCCCCCTTCTCTGAATGGCCATCACTGCCTCCATTCACTGTATGTCCCCCAGCCTGACCCTCCTTCACTGTATGTCCCCCCACTCTGCTCCCTCCCTTCTCTGTATGTTTCCCAGCCGCTTGTGTGAGCCAGAGGAAGGAGAGGCAAAGCAGGAACTGCAAGGACAGGAGATGCTTGGGCTCCCGCTGCCGCCCTCCTCCACTCTGCAGGTTATGGGAGCAAGCTTCCCCCTTGCTGCCCACCTTCCCCAAACACTGCTGTCACTGTGATTGTGGAGTAGGGTGATATACAATTGCAGCAGCAGGGGTAGGACTCCAAACAAATCTGACTGTGGCGGTGGCACCTCCTCACTGCAGCAGACAGCAAGTTAAAGGCGTGCTCGCCGGGGCCCCACCTTTAGTGTCCTGTGCTGTGCTTCCCACATCTGATGCTCTGCCGACTGAAGGCTGCGGGCCACTTGAAATGACAGCACGGGCCGCAAATGGCCCCCGGGCCTGACTTTGGGCATGCCTGCCCTAGATGCATTGGTAGCATCCAAACTTGCTCTTTTTAAGGCAATTAGTAGAGCAACGCTGATTATAGGCCAAATTTTTAATCATATCACTAATACCTGCAGATCCAGATGATTCACTACTGCGGGCCTGGCAGACTTGGCTCCAAAGTCACTACAATTCCCGAACCTAAATAACACCCAGCTCTTCGGCCCCCAATTTATAGAAGAGGTAAAAATTTGCCACAAAGCACGTAAATCCTTTTCTGACCTCAAAAAAGGGAATCAACATTTCAAAAGGCACTTTCCTCAAGGGGGTCAGACTTCGAGAGCCGCAGGTCCGTCCTGAGAATTCCACGGCCCGAGTAGAACCCAGACCGGAGGTTTCGGTAACAGATCAAGTGATACTCCCAGAACATCATCTGGAAACAACTGGAACAACTTCAAAAGAGGCCGCAATTACAGTAAGCATACCCACACACCCTACATCTCACAATACTCGGCCATGCTTATGCAGAATGGGAAAACATTTCCTCAGTCAAATGCTTGTAAAAATAATTCAGCTTGCGCTGAACCTTCCCCTAATTCAGTTGCCACACCAGTTCTGTCGCTTTCCTTGTTCAAGGAATTGCAGTCCTCAACTAGACGAGGTCTTGGAATTAGCCCTGGATCAGCGGAAAATAGAACCAGCGAACCCAGCACTTTCAGGCTGGATAAGTCACTTGTTCCCTATATCAAAACAAGATGGCTCTGTTAGACTAGTACTGAACGTCAAAGGCCTAAAACAGGTTCCTAAAAACCAAAAGCCTCCATATGGAAGGCATATCGGACATTCCATACATTCTCACGAGGGACTGCTTCTGCATAAAAATAGACCTGAAAGAGGCTTTCCACTCTATATCGGTTCATCCCAACCACAGGCGGTTTCTCAGATTCGCCTGGAAAGACAGTATATATCAGTGGACTGTCATGGTATTTGGCCTCTCATGTGCACCCTACACATTTACATGGGTCATGAAAGCAGTTATATCCCACCTGCGTCAGCAGAGCATCCTGTGTGTCTATCTAGACATATTACTGATGCACCAGGATATCAATACCATACTAAAACAGAGACATAGCTATCTCTCTTCTATCCTTTGGCTTCACTCTAAACACCCAGAAGTCCATCCTCAACCCTACCAAAATGTTAACATTCTTGGGGTCCAACCTGGATACCCATTCTTTCTCCCTGGCGGTCCCTCCAGAGAAATGGTTAGATACTCAGACCTACATTCACAACACAATAAACAAACGCAGACTAACCCTATAAGATTTAGCGACAGTCATTGGTAAGATGGTCGCCATGTCCCCAGGCTTTCATCATGTCCCTCTTATGTGCAGAGAGATGCAGGGACTCCTCAGGTCTTTAATCCATGCACATTATACCTAGACAGATACGATATTCCAGTCCAGGAGGGCAAAGACAGAGCTGTCCCAATGGAACACTCTTCCTATCCCTCCTCCTCGTCCTCTTATAGATCCCCCACTGTCTATGACAATAACTACAGATGCATTCCTAACAGGATGGGGGGCTTCTCACAAAAGAAAGCAGTCCGGGGAGAAGCCCAGATATTTATAAGCATCTTGGAATTGCGGGCAGCGAAACTAGCTTTGAAAGCCCTAGTTCCCAATCACATAAGGAATGCCTGCATACAACTGTGCCTAGACACCATGACAGCGGTGTCGTATATAAACAGAATGGGTGGAACAAAATCCATTTCCCTCTGCAGGAAAGCCCTACAGATTTGGGAATGGGCAGCCCAGAGGGATATCATCCTGGTGGCAGCCTACATCCCAGGCCAGCTAAACGAGCTAGCAGACTCGCTATCTCGCGAAAAAATTTCCCTAGACTCAGTGGCACTAAATAGCGCCAGTCCCACAAATGTCCAAACTCCATGCTTCGTATTCAGCGAAGGAGTGTGGAGGATGGATGCGATGTCCTTCCTATGGACAGACCTTCCTCAACCGTACGCCTTCCCTCCCCCAGCCCTCCTCCTGAAAGTCCTTCAGAAGATCAGGGAAGACTGGGTACCCCAAATAGTATTGGTATACCCTGTTTGGCCATCCAGAGTGTGGTTCCCCTAGTCAACTAATTATGGAAAGGCCCCAAGATTCCTCTGGGACTATCCAGGGAATGCTTGCAGGGAACTCCGGACATACTGGAGATCATTCCCCAGTGCATGTGGATGGCAATATAACTGGGCACTAATTAATGCTACTAATTAATGCTACCGTAAGATCCCTGCACTAGATGCAGATACTGCACAATCATTAAAGAATTTGATCTCTGGAGAGGCCAACGAAACTCACATACTCTGGGCTCACCACTCCACTTAGCCCTGAATTTCCTAGCATTCAAATACCATAAGGTCATATGGTTCAGCTTTGGCCATTATGATTCCTAACCTAACAGATAACAAACTTTACCTCCGCTTACTTAGAGGCATCCACCTTTCCAGGCTCATTACACCAAAATATTCCAATACCTGGGACATTGAGCCATTTTTTACTTTCTGCTCCTCCCAGGAAACAGTTAAGGATATCAGCTCGCTTTCCTGTAAACTAGCATCCTTACTAGCCCTGGCTATAGCAGCAAGAGGGGCTGAAATAACCCTCATCCACATCGCTGATTCATGGTTGTCCCGCACCCCAACGGAATACCATGTCATCCTTAAAGGGCATACAAAAACCTCTTCTTTTAATGCCCCAATTCTGGAATTTGACATCATAGAAGATCCCACTGAGCCCAGTATATGTGTACCATCATGTTTAGCATCTTACCTTGCCTTAACGGCACCTGTTATAGGCAACATCTCTCAGCTTTTCATCACCTGTAGGAAACCTTATCATCCCGCTAGACCCTCTACCATCAAAGGGTGGATAGTAGCCTCTATGAGGAAAGCGGGTATAAATACAGATCAATTCAAAAGCAATTCTCTGCAGGGAGCAGCTGCGACTAGGGCAGCTGCTAAAGGCATTCCCCTGCAATTGATTATGCAAGCAGCAATATGGTCCTCCGCCCTTACCTTTGCAAAACATTATTGGAGATCAATTGATCTTCAAAATATAGAGTTTCTCAGAGCAACCACGAGGTAGGTGGTAGTCTGCCCACTGGCTGTTGCTAGGTGGCAAGCCTCCCAAAGAACAAAACACTGGTTTGCAGGAATCTATGACTATGCAAACTGGATTTGTTCTAGGGAACAGGATTGGCACCTAGCAACATTTGGTGTAAACCAAGGGTGGGATGGGTGGGAGCTGTTGCTAGGTGCCAATCCTGTTCCCTAGAACAAATCCAGTTTGCATAGTCATAGATTCCTGCAAACCAGTGTTTTGTTCTTGGTCTGGCGTTTCCTCTAAGAAATTTATAATAAGGCGCACCGAGAGACCAAAAGAAGCTGCAAGCAGCTGCCAGTAAGAATCAGAAGTAAACTACATCCTACGGTTAACTGTTAATCTTCATCCTTCACCAGACATTACCCGTTTTAAGTTCAGTTCTAAGGAGACCACTCCTTCCTACATAAAGATCGTTAACCCATCTAGTTAGCCCAGTTACCCAAAAGGGTTGCCTGTTTCAGTTTAATAAACCTTTCCTGGTTTCAAGGCATTACTGGTTTGTCTTTTTCCTTTCATATGACTGGGCCAGGAGTAAACTAAGTTAGAAGGTCATAATGCTGTCCTCATATACTTGGAGGACAGGTTTATCACCAGTAAGCTTCCGAAGAAAGCTGAACAGCACTGGGGGGGGGGGGGAAAGGGGGGCGTGCTCGTGTGTGTGCACGTGCACATGACGCACCGTGCACACACGCACACGGGACGTGCCATGCGCACACGTGCACATGTGCCCCCGGTGGCGCTGTAGCTGTATAGGGAGAGGTAACTGAAAAATGTTTCACTTTCTTACCCTCAGCAAATTCAGGAGGCTTGCTGCCTAACCCACCTGCTGGGTGGCATTCCTGTTCCCTAGAACAAATCCGGTTTGCAGGTCATAGATTTCTGCAAACCAGTGTTTTTGCATATGCGTATGTGCAGCAACATTTCTGCGTATCTGTATACGCTGGGTGCGTGCAAACTCGGCGGGAAATCTGACCGCCGTGTGCATGCTCCCAGCCTTGCGAGCAGGGAGTGAAGAAGGGCCAGGGTCATTACCATATGCATATGCCCTGCGTTTCATGGGTGTTCCCATGAAAATGATGACCATACATATGCTAATGCGGTCATGACGCATGTGCAGGGGGTGGACAGCTGCCTGCCCAATTCCCTGATTTTTTTTGCTCAAATGTATGAGTGGTCTGGATCACCGTTACATATGCATGCGCTTTTGCCATCATTCGATGGTCAGCAACCTTCGAATGATGGGGGAGGTTCCCACTGGCATGCGAATGGATGTTCATGTAAAACATCCATTTGCAAGCCTTGCAAGCGAATTCGGCGTGCAAATGGATGGTGCGGCCTAACCATTTGCAAGGTGGGGTTTGCTTGCGCATACATCCGAGCGAATTAACCAGAATAAAGGCCTTAGTACAGCTGGAATCTAAAAAAAAAACATCAAATGTACATTTGGATTCAGAGTTAAGAGAATTTGAGTCAGATTCAGATCTGCTGGCTAGGCTGCGTATATTCGCTGCCTAGTAAGCAGGTTAGAGCTGCCTCGCCAAATGAATGCACTCTTGTTCTATCACCCTTTACTCCAGTGGCGTAACTATAGCCCCGCAGCCCCCGCGGTGGCGGGGAGGCGCTGAGGGGCTGTGGGCGCCGATCTGCGGGGCTATAGTTACAACTATATATAACAACCCCCCTTACCCCTCCGCATGCCGCCGCCAGTGCCGCCGCATTCAGGGCCCCGGCCGCAGCGCAGATCTTTTCTTGTCTCCTCCTGCAGTACTTCTAATGAAAATAACTATCAGAAAATGGCTGCCCCCTAACAGCAGACAGTTTTTTGGGATGCTAGAGGAGGGGCGGGCCTCCTCTAGCATCCTTAAAAACTGTCTGCTGTTAGGGGGCAGCCATTTTGTGATGATCATTATAGAACTGCAGGAGGAGACGGAGCCGGCTGCGGGACCCTGAATGCGGCGGCGGCACACGGAGGGGTAAGGGGGGTTTTAACTTCACTTGGGAAGGTGGGTGGGAGGGCTAGGGAGAGGGGGCGGCGCTGCCAATATCGGCGGGGGGCGCACAAATTCTAGTTACGCCACTGCTTTACTCATTATATGTAGGAATCAATCTTTATCAGTTGAGGCTCATATCTATTCTGGGTAAGGGAGCTGCTGCTATCCATGCCTGGAGATGTGGGGCAATCCATCTGGCAGGTGCCGGAACCAGCATATGAACAACAAGCGGTGACTTGACTGCACATATGCAAAACCATGGCTTCTATAGATTGCATTCATAGGGGCTGTCCAAAAGGCAGAAAGTGGCATCCCACAGGCAGCCAGCTCTCAGCTAATTACAGTCTGTATTAGCTGTCCCAAATGGAAGAAACTTCCCAGAGGGACTGCCTGTCCTGTGGGTGACTGGCAGATAGCACTTCCAATAGTAAGTCACTGCCAGTCAGAGTGACTGACATTCAACCTATTTAATGTCGATTCATTTTACGACTGTTGGAATAAATAATCTGGAATAGTCAGAAAGTCTGTGGATCAGGGAAAACATCCGATGATAGTTTAGAACGGTTGCCGATTCGACAATCCAGCGGCCGTTTTCGACAATGCAGATGTTACGTTAAACAAAGCCGAATCTGCACAGGCGAGTCCCAGCCAAAAATGGCTAGGATTGAATACTGCCCTCAGACTGCAACTGGCACAGATGAGATCACTCATGTGGACAGATTTTATTGGTGGAGCTCCAGTCCTGCAGCCCATAGGTTATTTCCGTCACTAACCTTTACCACTAACCTGCCAGGAATAGGGTAGAGTTTCATTAAATATTGAAGGGGTGGGTGATTTAAAAAATAAAAAATAAAAATTGTACGGTGTGAACCTAATACTTTGTGGGCCTAATTCAGTTGTTAAGTTTGCAGAAGATACAACTTTTGTGTGCCTCACTGCTAATAAGGATGCTAGGGCATTTCAGAGTGAATCTGCTCAACTTGTGTGGAATGAGGAGAAGCTCGGTGTTCACATTTCTGAGGAAACATACAGGGTGAAATTTGATAGGATGAGAGATTCAGAAAGTAAGAGATTTGGTAAGAAATATCCAGTTTTTTAAAAGCGGCAATCATTTACACTTCAAAATCAAACTGGTTTAGCAGTGTAAATGATTGCCACTTTAAAAAAAACTGGAGATTTCTTACCAAACCTCTCACTTTCTGAATCTCTCATCCTATCAAATTTCACCTCAAGGATTGAGCATATTTCCTCTATGGTAAAAAATGTTTAATAGTGCCTACATTTCCTGTGGGCTGCCAACCTGTCTGTGAGAAATCTTTGTATCATTGTGTCATAGAAAGCATTTTGAGTTGACAAACTGGATTACAGTTTGGTATAGGAAGAGCTCAATGGCTGGCTGCACGTTTTTACAGCAAGTGGTAAGATCTGCTGAATATGCAATTACTGTAGTATGAGGCTGCCCTACATGGAAGATTTTTCTGTTAAACGTAACATGAGAAAAGCAAAGAGCATTATTATAGATTGTAATCCTCCTAACCACAATGTGTTTTCTATACTCCATCAAAAACATGTTTTATATGCATTAAATCATGGACATATCTGTTTAAAAAAATAGTTTCCCCCCCCTCAGTAATTGTCTGGATGAATTTAAGTGAGTGTACTTAGGTGCATTATTATGTCCAATCTCTGCTATTATCGGGATTATGGTTCTTATAGGAAATGTATTTTATTGTCAATACTGTACATTTATTTAGTACAAATCTGATTAATTCATAATGGGCCAGATGTACTAAGCTTGGAAAGTAAAAAAATGGAGAGTGATAAACCACCAACCAGCTCCTAACTGCAAAGTCACAGGCTGGGTTTGAAAAATGAGAGGTAGGAGCTGATTGGTTGGAGGGTTATTACTCACCATTTTATCACTTTTCAAGGCTTAGTACATCCCACCCGCTGAGTTTATTTACTCCTGCTATAATACATATATGGATGAACACAGTACATGAGGCTAAACTGAGAATTATTTGAGAAGTTTAATTTAATTTAAAATGAGTGGCATTTGAGGGCTAGGGGGTGTCACTTTTTTTACAGCATTTTTGCACAGATAACACTTTTACAAAGTGCATGTGCAATGATTTTCCTTCTACTGGCATATGAACACACTTTTACTTTGTGCAAAATGCTTCCAAAATGGGAGGTGTGTACCCTAAATGTTTCTTGTAGGACTACTGGGTTGTACTGCTGCAAAACCAAGACATTTGTGGTAAAATTGGGTGTTCTTTATAAAAGACATCTTGTGGTATATGTTCTGATTGAAGGAACCTGAGTGATTTTGGTAATATACTGTAGTTACTACATTTAAAGCAGTCATTTGTTCTAAGGGAAAAGTAACTTGGTTATGCCTAAAAGAAATTGCAGCTTTAACTCAGCCAGGTACCTGCAAATCAGAATCTATCGCATAAACTCTACTGTGTGCACTGACACCATAGTGTGTTTGTTTCATTCTCTAAACATCTGCTGTTTTTGGTTTATTACAATAATATAACAAGTAAAAAAGTAACAATATATGTTTATCTATAATGTGTTTCCCTTTTTTACAAAGGCAGTAATTAATATGGGACCAACTACCTCTCAATAATTAAAACAAAATAATTACAGTAAATATTTTAATACTTATGGCCAGATGTATCAAGCCTCAAAAAGTGATAACATGGAGAGTGATGAACAGCCAGCCAATCAGCTCCTACCATGGAGAGTGATGAACAGACAGCCAATCAGCTCCTACCTGTCATATTACAGGCTGGATTTAAAAAATGACAGGTAGGAGCTGATTGGCTGGTTGTTTATTACTCTCTATTTCACTTATATACAAAAGAAGAAAAAGATGACTCTCTTTGTTGGGGCACAACTTTAGTTAAAATATGTAATTTTTAATGATATACGTTAAAATTTCGGACTCACTGAAAGAACCTCCAAAACTAGTATGATTTATAATAGTCTCTTTAGGGAAGAGCAAGTGATATTTTATCCATGTATATATGACAAAGCAGAAAAGAATAGTGTGATGGTATGTCAAAGTGTCAATGAAAAGTGAAAAAGGTAAAAATATATATGTGTCAGCCTCGGTCAAGCATAATCTCAATATGGGGATATTCTCCCATGAGACACATAGATAGCCTGGCTGATTTTTTATTTTTTTGATTTGTTTGTGACAAAAAAAGTGGTGAACAAGCACAGGCGAAACGCGCGTCCAGGCAGGAGTGGCTGACACGGTGGGGAGGCTGCCATTTGTGGCATAAAAGATGCAGAGCTTCTCATATGATAAGTAACTTTGGATGACATTTGGCTGTTATTTGATAGAGTGGATCCATGCTTTTCGTTGCACCTGTATTGAAACTGTGCAGTGGGAAATATAGACTCACGACATTTATGTGGGAAATTGAACAAGGAGGGATATATGTAGAGAGGAGTTGTATAATACGTATTTACGCTTGATGAAAATCCACTATAATATATATTTGGATAGAATTAATTCTCCTTCTATTAGGGGACTCTCATTGAATCCAGTGACTGCTTAATCCCCTGCGCTGGTTCTAACCAACAGGGGTGACACGGGATACTGGAAATCAACAGCAGATCCACACTTTCCTTCCTTCAAAATTGTTCTCATTACCTTGGTCTCAATACAGATCACCCCCTCATTCGGCTCGTTCACTGTCCTAGAGACACACGGCTGAAAAGCAGGAATGATTTGAGACCAGAGAGAACAATCTGTATTCATTCCCACTCTCCACTCTATACTTGTATTCAGTCCATTAATGCATTATCTAAGCACTGCACATATCTGTATAACTGTGTATAAATCAAACATAAGCCTAAGCCACCCGGTACCACAGTGACATATACTGAGGTTACCCACCGTGACAGCCTTAACAAATATGTTATATTTCGCCATAAATGTATGGTCCCAGATGATATTCTTCTTTTAGAATTAATATTAAAGACTTAATTAAAGTCTTTTTTCACAAATTTCTTTCACTTCTTTTTTTGTCACAAACAAATAAAAAAAAAAAAAATCAGCCAGGCTATCTATGTGTCTCATGGGAGAATATCCCCATATTGAGATTATGTTTGACCGAGGCTGACACATATATATTTTTACCTTTTTCACTTTTCATTGACACTTTGACATACCGTCACACTATTCTTTTCTGCTTTGTCATATATACATGGATAAAATATATCACTTGCTCTTCCCTAAAGAGACTATTATAAATCATACTAGTTTTGGAGGTTCTTTCAGTGAGTCCTAAATTTTAACGTATATCATTAAAAATTACATATTTTAACTAAAGTTGTGCCCCAACAAAGAGAGTCATCTTTTTCTTCTTTTGTATATAAGTATCTGTATCATGACTCATGGGAGCACCACCAACTTATGGAATGCTTTAGGACATTAAAAGTCCATAATTATTGTGATTGTTGGTTCATAGAAATTAGAACAAAATATTAAGTCAGTGCTAGTCTCATTTTCCCGTGTGTATCAATTTTGAAGCTTGATACATCTGGCACTTAATATCCGCCACTGCAGCTACTACATATATTTTAAATTGAAAATGTTCTATACAAAAAGCAATATGGTTTTTAATGCCTTGAAGGCACCTCGTCCAGAATGTGCAGCTCTGAGAGCTAGGATCATCTTCAAGTCAGTGGCATTACTACAGAGGGTACCCTTTTTTTTAAATTGTGCCTCCCCCTGATCCTCTCCCCCTCTCCTCATCTTCTCCACTCTCCCTCTCCATCTCCTCTGCTCTCCCCCTGCACCACTTCCACAATTGACTCCCAATGCCGAGGAGCGTGAGCTAGAGACCCCGCACCAGGTAGTGGGAGCCGGTGACCTTGTGTTGGTGTGCAGGAGGAGGAGACCTGGGTAGAAATGTAGTTGACCTTGCATTTGGGAGCAGCAAGAGACCCGGCACCATGTCTGCTGCAGGAGGAGACCCGTCGCTGGCTCTCGGGAGCTGCAGGAGGAGACCCGGCGCTCAGGGGCTGCAAGGAGAGACCCGGCACCCGGGAGCTGCAGGAGAGAAATTGTGCCAAAAACATGTTCATCCTACCCCCCTGAGCTACCCAGGACCTTCCTTTCATATGCGATGCATCGCATATGACCCGATCCTACCACCAGGAAGGTGAGTGAGTCAGAGGTCAGATGGGCAGCAGGTCTGACCTCCGACTCAGGTCTGATGCGCACAGGACCATGCATCGGACCTGAGGGGGGAGTCAAACATCTCCAATTTGGGCCAATTTTTCATCAGGATCAGGTGAAGTTGCCCCAATTCAGATTAGTGAATGGGCACCTTAAGCCTAACCCTAATCCTAATGATATATTTTTTTTGCTATGTCAACGTTTCATAAATTGAACCTTTTCAGATTGTGAAATGTTAGATGTTGACAAACTGTTGTTGCACTGAAGTGCAAACGGAAGAAAGAAAAGAATCTTCAATGAGGACATTCTTACAAATGAATTGTTCAATAAGATAGTTAAAATGTATCCTTTATTGTATAGATTTGAAAACTTGGATCAAAGGGCAGTAACTGGCAAATAGGTTTTGTTTTTTTCAAATATTCATTTTTGTATTTAATGAATTCATATTAATTAATGAAAATTCAGTAATGCATCAGCCTAGCTTGTAAATGGTACTGTATCTTATTTTACACAAGTCATATTTTTCAGATATAATTTGTATATTGTATCATCCTCTCAAAGTAGGCATTGGCTTCCCAGCTTAACCAATATACATATTTAATCTTATAAGACAGTTCTAACAAGATATCTTTGTGTTTATTTGTATTTAAATAGAATAATTCCAAATAACATTATTGCTATGGGTGAGGGGCGCTGGGTCAGTAGTGTAACTTACTGCGGTGCTTGGGGTCAAAGTTTTTACTAGGGCATCAAATTGGTTAGGGCCAGCTCTACCTAGCAAAGCTTTCAGCCCAATGTTCTTCTCTGCAAGAAGAAAATTTACATTGACAACTGTGAATATAAATCTATCTACCAGTTTAGTAATAAAGACTTCAACACTCTTAGAGACAATGGGCCTAATTCAGCATGGATTGCTAGTTAAGCAGTTGCTTGCGATTGAAAAGCTACTGCCCAGAAAGAAGGTATAAATTGCTAAATTGCTAATCCATCACAAATTGCGATACATTTGCAGATCCATTTTCAAAAAATGAAACATCGTACAGTTTTTTCCATGTCTGAGGCTTCCACAAGTCTGCTAAAAAAACAAGTTGAAAGTGGTCATCGCGTACGTCAGAGACCCACCTTGAAAAACCTTGGCACAGGTACCTTTTTCTAAACATCCAAAAAAGGACATGTTCTATGACTTCCTGTCATTAAAACGGTCACTGTGATGTGACTTCTATGCGTACGGAAATTTATTCACAATATTCTTACATGCATTTGACCTAACTTCATGCAGGTTGTGATTGCATATGGATCAGTAAACTACAATATTACCTGTACTGGTCTACTGTTTTTGTTTCATTATTCTGTTTTTGTCTATTTTACTGTGGATTGTGGGAGTTATTTAGAGTTGATCAATGTCATGAAAATTTGCAATCCATTCAATTATTGAATGGGTGCGCATGTGTGATTGTAGCACACATAGAATGTAGCATGCATTAGCAAGCCAAGATTGCAACAAAATATCGAATGGATCTAATCACAATTTCACTGACAGGATGTCGACGTTTGGGGGTGGTAACTTGCCATTTTCTGTGAGTCTCTGAAAAATGCAGACATGACCAGATGTTATAAGAAAGAATTTGTGACATCAGCACTGGCCTTGAAAAAATCATTCAGGGGTAAGTGATTCACAATTCACTTGCAAATGTAAAAGCTGGGGGTTTCTATCTGTGTGATTGGTGCTAGCCACTCACAATAATATGCAACCTTGCTGATGAGTGATCAGATCTAAAATCATGGCTCTGTATTCCATTGTTATTCCATTTTGACATTCCTTTTATAATATTTTTTCCAACTTGAATCCAATTCCAAATGATTGCTTTCGTAACTCTTCTCCTGCAAAAAAACTATTGATATATTGCAGAAATACCTTTTTCTATAACTGTTTACATATACTATTCACTTGTTACAATGTGTTAAGCCTTAAACTACTATTGATATTATTATTATTAACAGTTTCGTATATAGCGCAGCATATTCCGTTGCGTTTTACAAAGGAGACAGTGATACAGCAAACAGGGTATTTACAGACAGTCAAAAGGTAGGAGGGCCCTGCTCGCAAGCTTACAATCTGTAGTGGCCTTTATTTTATTGATATACCAGTGGCTTATTCACTTTACTTGTGAATGAGTGTGTTCTTACAACTGTTTGTTTAGGGAATCAGGTAAGGGTTTCCAGAGGCAAATTTTGGAGGAACCTTCAGATCCCTACAACTTGCTACCTTATCTAATTCTGGAGCAGAGATTGTATTGAGAATTAAACTATGAAATATAAGACCTGTATAGTTGTGAAGTTTGTAACCTTTCTAACCGCCTAGTCCATGATGGTGTGGATGGGTGCTGGGGTTACAGATGTTCGCTCTTTTACACAATAGAAGTTCAATAATGAACCCACAGATCATGGTTGGCCATGGCAAATTTAGTTTAAGGATCAAGAAATTGTTAGGGTCTTTGTGTCTATGCTCACACTTCCCTGTTATTGAAGAAAACAACAAGCAAATCTGTATTAGAGGCATTCAAAAGTACAAATATTTGTAGAGAAGATGTACTTATAATTAGCATTTGTCAGTTTAAGACAGCGAGTGTGATGCTTGTAAATTAATAGGAAACTCTAACCTTGTTGAAGAAGCTGGTTCAGTTGTTTGCCTCTGTATCCTTGTGCGACGTATGATGTGCTCTTTCATGGACATCTGGACCTCTGCTGGTATATCTGGTGAGGTGTGGCTGATTTTAACTGCTGCCTCCAGGAAGCCAAAGTTGCTTGCATCCTTTAGCTTGTCTGCCATGGCTTCTTTATCACTGGTGACCCCACTGAAGGTAGAGACGCTCTGCGGTGCAGACGGATTAGACGATACTGCCTTGTTCCTCCAGGGCACCCACCACAGCTTCCAAAAGAGAAAGAGAAAAACTGCCACCAGGGCCAGCCCACACACAATAACTATCACTGCAAGGAGGCTGACGGACAGGTCTACAGGAGCAGAAAATCAGGAAGTGACATTGACAGACAAGAGGGAAAGGACATGAGACAACATTGGGTAAGCGGAGAGACAAAGGGGGAGAAAAAAAAGAATGGTTGTGAGAAAAGCGGCAAGGTTTGAAGAAAACAAAAAGATGACAAAACTAAGTTATCAAGATTAGCTAAGTGGGTGTCTGAGTGCTCAAATCGTGTGTGAAAAAGACAATGCAAACTATTTATGAGCATGGCATGAACGCTAATTTATATGAGTCAACGGGTTGGTGGTTCTGCCCTAAATAATATCTCAGTTCTGCTAAGAGTAATTTCTAGATTATTAATCTAATAATTCACATTTATTATTGTTTTATACTTATTATACAAGTTTATACATTATGTGGGTTAGAAAAAGAACTAATAAGAATTTCAAACCCAGAATAATTTAATCTTTCCTTCTCTTGCAACATTGTGGTGGGAGTAATGAGGACAGTTTATAGAAAGCACAGTCCTTCATTGGTAATATTAATGTGGATCATATTACATGCCCATGCTACATGAAAGTAACAATGAGGTGGAAGGAGGAGAGAAAATTATTACATTTTGGGGCATATCTGACTGCAAAGCCAATTGTCAGTGTGGGGTTTGTGATGTGCTTTAATTTCCCAGCTATATTAGACACAGGGGGTATTCAATGTGACTGGGGAAATAGCGGCAGCTCCATATTCAATGCTTTCTTTAGCGACAGCATTGAAGCTGGATCATGGCGGAACTGGCCCGAATTTAGAAGGTGTCAGGCCTGTTCTGCCGATAATGCCAGAGGATTGCCGAGATCCCAGCCGCAGATCAACAATCCACAGCCTTTTTCGTGGCCACACCCCTTTGTGCCGATCGGCAGGTGGGACATTGAATCCAGCCTGTCATTCAGCTGTCGGGCTGAACGCAAACGTGCCAGTATTGCGGCTGTCGGGAAGAATCGACAGCCACGATCCTAGATTGAATACCCCCCACAGTGTTAAATGGAGGATTATCCATTCAAAAAATTACTTTAAAAATGAAATTCTATTTACTCCTTTTCAAATGTACAGTAATACAAAATAAAGCAAACAATTAAAATCTGTTTGTACACTGGTTCTTAAAAATATACTGTTTGGGTATCTAAGAATAACTTGCATAAAGTACTTTAGACAATGAGCAGTGCTTAGTGTAAGAACACTGTTAAGTGTAAGAACACTTACAATAAACAGTTTTAATATTTAGATTTATTTTATATTATTCAATGTTTTCATGGAATAAATAAAAGTTAATCAATGGATAACCTTCACTGCATCTATAGGCAATAAATTAAATTAAAGCTACATTAACTGAATTTTCAATCTGAAGGGCCTGATCTAAGAAGCACAATCCAGTGCAGAGATTTTTAAAAATAAAAAAACAAACTGGTTTTGTCTTTTAACATTTGATGCTTTAAATCTCACTGCAAAAAATGTATGAAAATGTGCGAATTTGAGAAATCGCTGTACATTATATTTCCCATTTAATGGTATAGCAATTATAGGAAATTGAAAAAACTCACTGGACCTTTAGAGCTATGATTGGCAACATTAGAAAGTGAAATAAAGGTATTATGTCATCACAGAACAATCCAATTTCTATGCTATATTGTAAACTACACATGTGAGACTCATTTCCTTATGGAGAACAACATTCTTAATACACTTATCCTTTGAACTGCTAAAAGAGACAGCTTTGGTTTTCCTTTTTTCGCTGATTTTTCTTTTATTACTGTGCTAATAGGATTTTACGAAACATGATTTCTATTGTATAGACTTAATGACTTAGCAAATCCATTGAGGTTTTTAACCCATAAACACTGAAACATATTCGCTGAACAGAAACTGGTGTATCAAGGTGATTAATGTTACAGTACTTTATATCGATTATGACTAATGATTTAGAATACCATTTTATATGGATTCAAAAATCAAGGGTGCTCTCCAAGTATTCAATAAAATTTATGTATTCCTAAAACAATTAAGAAACACATAAAATTCAAGTACACTATTCACTATATGTTATTTAAAAACATATTTTAATAAATGAAATAAATTTGCATTCAGCTATGAATTATTTTACTTAAGTGATTATTCTACAATTGACACATTTTTAAAAGATATAGCTCAGAAAGGCCCATCTAGGCGATATCTTTTAAAAAATGGTCTAGTATGTATGCTCAATGTTGCTAACAATGCGCACTCCCATGCATCATTAACGACCCCCCACCCCATCAATTCAAATATATCATCAGAGACTGCATGCACAGTTGCAGACCCGGAGACATCACTGAACTCTATCGGTAGCCAATAGCTGCATGGTTTACCTAAAGCTAATTTGTGAAAAATTGGTTCATTTTTTGGATGAGGCAGAGGGGATTTTGTTATGTTCTTAATATACCAAAAAATCAATAAGTCGCGTTTCATTTTCTGTCCAAACTATTGAATCCTGTATTGAGTCAGCATGGATCGCAAAAACAAAATCTTTCTATAAATGGGCAAAACCATGTGCACTGCAGGTGGGGCAGATGTAATATGTGCAGAGAGAGTTAGATTTGGCTTTTACAATCAATGCTGAAACAGGCCCATTTTTTGGTTTGGAAGCTAAAATGCCAATAGCTGCTGTTGCCAAATTCATTACAGGTGGTATCCGCAATCTGTCCAACTAAGACATAATAAGGGTGAACATTATGCATTAAGCTCAGCAGCCGACCAGATGGACGACAAACTCAGCGCTCTCACTGCTCACGCGATACAGCCAAGGATCCTTGCAGGATCACCGGTGGAAGAAGGACATCAATACGTCGGACCAAGCTTAACATCAGGAGCCTTTGATGATCTTGTACACGTTTGCTTTTTCTTTATATTTTTTATTTTTTTTCTTTAAAAAAAAAAAAAGAAGAAGATAGAAGCAAACGTGTACAAGATCATCAAAGGCTACTAAATTTAAGCTTGGTCCGACGTAGTGACATCCTTCTTCCACCGGTGATCCTGCATGGTCCTTAGCTGTATCCTGTGAGCGGTGAGAGCACTGACTTCGTGGTCCATATGGTCGGCTGCTGAGCTGTATCTCCCCCGGTTCATCTGCGGTTGATTCCATGCATTTTATCTCTAACCCCCATGTATGTGAGCATTATTACAAGTAAAAAAGTGTTTTATATATTTGCCTCATTGGTGCGCCTCTTTCTTGTTTTTTGCAAGTACTTTTCCTTGGATCTGTGGTAGGATCTGCTGAAGAGACTGCACACACGGTGGACAAATTGTGGATTTATTCCTTGCATTAAGGACTTTGTGCTTGGTATACTCTCTCTCTCTCTCTCTCTCTCTATATATATATATATATATATATATATATATATATATATATATATATATATATATATATATATATATATATATATATAGACCATAGAAATGATCGCACAACACTTTTAAGAAATTATTGGATGACTGTGCCAGGTCCAAATTCAATACTTAATACATCCCTGCAGGTGAACAGAGAAGACCAGCACCAGTCCATATTATGATTTTCAAATATGCAGATTTATTGTCCAAAGAAGGACATCTCAATGCTCAATATTCCAGCATAGTAAAAATGACACCCAACAGGCAGATACTCATCATTTAGTTGTCCTCATTTAGTAGTCCTCGACGGCCGTTTCGGTGCCCACAGCACCTTTGTCAAGAGGGGTCATCAACCTAATAGCACCTAGAGATGCCTTACATATGGCCTCACCACGCCAACTCACCTGATCCAATCATCTCTGATTACCGGCAGCCTTGACCCACGCTCCGCCGCCCGTCCACACACGCTCCCTGCTCGGTGACGTCATACCGGAAGTACCTCACGGCAGACGGAACCAAAGCTTCAGAGCAATGCGAGGGGGACAAGAAAGTGGTTCCAGGGTGCCGGAAATTGTCATCTCAACAGCGTGCACGTTGCTATGGTTACCCGATGCCACAGCAATCACCATGCGCATAAAGGCTGCAAACCACAACACAACTCGCACAATACATATGCATATATTAATAGAAAAAAGTGCCAATTACGCATCTAGATACTGCATATACATGCTACAACGTTAAAGTGCAAAATAGTGCATTACAATATTATTTACAATGAATGCAACAGTAGAAAAAAATCTAAATACATGATATAAAGATCTAATGCCAAATAATCGCTGAACCATGCAGCATCTGCTGCACCACAAGAATAATCAATGGATAATATAATAAATACCACGCAAAGCCAAATAGGTCATAGGCTCTATTCAGTGACATATGGTAAGTAATTATATCCAATTGATTATTGTATCAAATCGATGAACACATACAAAGAAAACAAACATACAAACAGACAGACAAACATCGGTGCAGTGTGACTTGCTTATCAACAATCCGAAACTAACGCAGCAGTATTAGATAAACGGTACCATGGTAAATTCCTCATTTAACCCATTTGGCTGCATGGCACTTAGTTCATATATCCAGAAGTTCTCTTTCCTCAATAACCATTTGTGCCTATCCCCTCCACGTCTCATAGGGGGCACATGATCTATAGGCATGAAAAGAAAGTCTTTGATGGAATGTCCTGCCTGGACGAAGTGCCTTGCTACTGGCGGGGTAGTTGACTCAATTTACTGTACGCCTTGTTAATGGACGACCGGTGCATGCCAATCCGCTCCTTGAGCATGCGGATGGTCTTCCCGATATAGATTTTGTTACAGGGACATCTAAGTAAATAGACCACATATTTCGATTCACAGTTCATGCGGTATTTGACTGAGTATTCATGACTATTTCCTCCGACAACCCAAATTGCCTACGCCCACTTCGACCTTACCTTTCAAACCTAAAAGTGTGTTTGATCCCCCTTCTCCCAATGCCTCCATCGAGACAGTTATGAGATTGGTAAAACAAGATGGGATGCAGTTTAAATCCCGGCGGTCGGGATCCCAGCGTTCAGAATCCCGACCGCCGGAATCCCGACACTTTCTCCCTCCGTGGGTGTCCACGACACCCCTGGAGGGAGAATAAATTAGCGTGTGAGTGCAGCGAGCCCGCAAGGGGGGGGCGATCCACGTTCCCCCCTTGACGGGATTTCGGCGGTCGGGATTTTGAACGACGGGATCCCGACCACCGGGAGTTCATACTGAATCCAACAAGATGTTATGCCCATCCTGAAAAAACCTTGCAAATATCATTCCAATCTTACAAGAGATGAGACCTTGGCAGTGCAAGCATTGCGTGATAATCCAGAAATCATAGTTCGCCCCACCGATAAAGGCGGGGGAATTGTGATCTTGGATAGAGATTATTACATTTCAGAAATTGAAGGTCAGTTATTGGATGGTGATTGTTATCTTTGATTAACGTATGACCCCACTCAAAAATATAAGAAGGAATTTGATTCCATTATAAAAATGGGGTACGATAATGCATGGTTGGATGAAACTACCATGCATTTTCTCATACAAGATTTTCCCATCACTCCACTCTTGTATTGTCTCCCGAAAATACAGTCATTGGTCTCCCCACCAGGGCGACCAATCATCTCATCTATGGGTTCATTGAGTCAGCCGGTGTCTCAATTCGTAGATTTTTTCTTGCAACCTGTCGTTCAAGCAAGTCCGTATTTTTTACGAGACACCACTGACTTTTTGAACAAACTACAAGCATTTGGTCGGCCAATCAAGGATTGTATACTGGTGACCCTTGATGTCACCAGTTTATACACAAACATCTGTCACGGGGAGGGCATCCATGCAGTGCGAGATATCCTCAGTGCCAGTCAGGGGCGTAACTATAGCACTGCAGCCCCCACCACCGCGGGGGGGCGCTGTGCATGTGGGGGCACCGGGGGCTGCGGTGCTATAGTTAAACCCCCCCTCAATCCCCCACAGACTTACCTATCACGCTGGTCCCGGCGGCTCCGTTCTTCTGCTGAGGACCACCACAAAATGGCCGCCCTCATATAGCACACAGTTCTCGGAAACTGTCTGCTGTATGGGGGCGGCCATTTTCTGGTGGTCCTCAGCAGAAGAACGGAGCCGCCGGGACCAGCGCGATAGGTAAGGCTGTGGGGGATTGAGGGGGGGGTTTACATGGGCGGCGGGGCGGCAGGGTAGGGGTGCTCGGCGGGGTAGGGGTGCTCGGCGGGGCGGCGACGGGGGGGGGGCGCCCCCCCTAACGGCGGGGGGGCACCCAAAACGTAGCTACGCCACTGGTGCCAGTCCTTGTTATAAAGGACCACCCATTGAATTTCTAATTTTGTTAATGGAATTGGTTTTGAATAAGAATTATTTTTTATTTAATAATTCCTTTTTTCTGCAGCGCCGTGGGACGGCGATGGGGTCAAACATGGCCCCATTGTATGCCAATCTATTTATGTATCAATTTGAAAAACATCACATTATGTCTAATTTGAAATATTCGAAATTCATTAATTGTTATGTTAGATACATAGATGATTTGTTTTTTGTTTGGACTGGCACTGAGGATATGCTCAAGGAATTAGTGTTTTTCCTGAATTCGATTCCAGAAAACATTAGGTTTACTTGCAACCACAGTAGCAGCAGCATACTGTATCTAGATGTACATATTGAAATATCTGCGGGCTCATTTAAAACTTCACTGTACAAAAAGTCAACTGATAAAAATACCTTGTTATTGGTGACCAGCTTTCACCCACAGCCCCTCAAAAGAGGGTTACCATATTTACAGTTTCTACGCGCAGTGCGCATCACATCATGCGCTGAAGACCTGCATCAGGTCCTGGATGACATGTGCCAGGGGTTCATTGATCGGTTATATGACCCCAAAGAGGTGTTTGAAGCTAAAAACAAGTGCTTACAATTGAGCAGGGAAGAGTTGTTGACCCCCCCAAGCAGAAAGAAGAGGGTGGTGAAAGGTTGCACTTTGCCAGCACCTATTCAGTGGCTTCAAAGTCCATAAAAGCATCAATAATGAGGCACTGGCATATATTAAGCACTGACCCAATTTTGGGAACTACCTGCCGGACACCACCACTCTTTTGCTACAGACGGAGTCGAAACCTTACATTCTCCGACGTAAGTCAGAAAGTCAACCAACCTGCACATTGGCTTGTTAAACAACCTGGCTCTTTCAAATGTTCGGGCTGTGTAAACAGCCATTACATCCTTAAGGCAGATAAGTTCTTACACCCCAATACAGGCAAGGAATACTCAGTCAAATACCGCATGAACTGTGAATCAAAATATGTGGTCTATTTAATTAGATGTCCCTGTAACAAAATCTATATCGGGAAGACCATCCGCATGCTCAAGGAGCGGATTGGCATGCACCGGTCGTCCATTAACAAGGTGTACAGTAAAATAGAGTCAACTACCCCGCCAGTAGCAAGGCACTTCGTCCAGGCAGGACATTCCATCAAAGACTTTCTTTTCATGCCTATAGATCATGTGCCCCCTATGAGACGTGGAGGGGATAGGCACAAATGTTATTGAGGAAAGAGAACTTCTGGATATATGAACTAAGTGCCATGCAGCCAAACGGGTTAAATGAGGAATTTACCATGGTACCGTTTATCTAATACTGCTGCGTTAGTTTCAGATTGTTGATAAGCAAGTCACACTGCATCGATGTTTGTCTGTCTGTTTGTATGTTTGTTTTCTTTGTATGTGTTCATCGATTTGATACAATAATCAATTGGATATAATTACTTACCATAGCTCACTGAATAGAGCCTATGACCTATGTGGCTTTGCGTGGTATTTATTATATTATCCATTGATTATTCTTGTGGTGCAGCAGATGCTGCACGGTTCAGCGATTATTTGGCATTAGATCTTTATATCATGTATTTAGATTTTTTTCAAATCACTGTTGCGATCATTGTAAATAATATTGTAATGCACTATTTCGCACTTTAACGTTGTAGCATATTTAAACTGCAAGCTGCATATTTAAAAATCATAATATGGGCTGGTGCTGGTCTTCTCTGTTCACCTGCAGGGATGTATTAAGTATATATATATATATATATATATATATATATATATATATATATATATATATATATAGGAAGAGATATAGGCCGCGCTAGTCCTTTCAATACTTCCAATATGTATTCAAGCTGTACGGTGCAGCTCCTCCAATGGCCGATCCCACGGCACAATACAGTACATGCGAAAAAATAGGAGATGCGCACAATGAGCAATAAATTCAATTCCTTTATATAATAAAACAATAGCTCACGTACAGATAGGTTTTTAGTAATCAGCTTGCCAGCATAAATAGCAGCATAGGGTGCAGTCTCTTCCACGTTGAGTCAAAGCCGCAAAGCTCTCGATCCACCGTCGATAGGACCACCCACGCAGACGTCACTGGACACGCCTCTACGCGTTTCGTCACTTGATTGGACTTCGTCACACCTCCTGACGAAGTCCAATCAAGTGACAAAACGCGTAGAGGCGTGTCCAGTGACGTCTGCGTGGGTGGTCCTATCGACGGTGGATCGAGAGCTTTGCGGCTTTGACTCAACGTGGAAGAGACTGCACCCTATGCTGCTATTTATGCTGGCAAGCTGATTACTAAAAACCTATCTGTACGTGAGCTATTGTTTTATTATATAAAGGAATTGAATTTATTGCTCATTGTGCGCATCTCCTATTTTTTCGCATATATATATATATATATATATATATATATATATATTATATACTCTGCAAAAAATTGTGTTGGTAGCTGCTCACCTACAAAAGCAGAGTCTGCTGTGAGCCTCAGACCAGATAGCATGCCTGGTATCAAACATTGATGTGATAGCTATGTGTATTGTAGCCATTTTCAGCGATAGTGGTAGGACCTGCAGAACAGTGGGGTCCCTTGACGGGGGCTGCAGGCTTAAATGCATTGATCAATTCATGAACCAAATCTCCACTATTTATTATCAGTTAATTTAGTGTGTGCAGAGCCCCTCCAATGTCTGTTTAAACAATGTGGTCACAAGCCATAGGGCACCCCAAAACTAGGAAAGGTGAGTGCCGATGTTAAGTGTATATATTGTTTATTAGATTAATTTTTTTAATTAGTCTTATTGTGGTCACATTCTCTCATGCACCATGTTTTAACTAAGATTCCATAGCTTATGTTAGCCATTTCCCTAGATGATTAGTGACAGGTGTGTTGGTAGCTGCTCACCTACAAAAGCAGAGTCTGCTGTGAGCCTCAGACCAGATAGCATGCCTGGTATCAAACATTGATGTGATAGCTATGTGTATTGTAGCCATTTTCAGCGATAGTGGTAGGACCTGCAGAACAGTGGGGTCCCTTGACGGGGGCTGCAGGCTTAAATGCATTGATCAATTCATGAACCAAATCTCCACTATTTATTATCAGTTAATTTAGTGTGTGCAGAGCCCCTCCAATGTCTGTTTAAACAATGTGGTCACAAGCCATAGGGCACCCCAAAACTAGGAAAGGTGAGTGCCGATGTTAAGTGTATATATTATATATATATATATATATATCTATCTATCAGGGTGTAGGCGGCGGCACTCACGGCGATGGAAATAAATCAAGCAACTACAAATGGAAGCTTAACGTTTCAATTCTCAAGTGGAATTTTCATCAGAAGCTTCTGATGAAAATTCCACTTGAGAATTGAAACGTTAAGATTCCATTTGTAGTTGCTTGATTTATTTCCATCGCCGTGAGTGCCGCCGCCTACACCCTGCTACTTATCCCGAATACCTTGGAGGGCACCTGGCTTATACTTATCATTGGAGGGGAGAGTGCCGATACTGGACTTTGTATATATGTATATATATATAGACTGTGTAATGGAAAAAACGTCACTCCAGGCTCTTGCTGCAAATAAAAGACTTTATGCGTCTGTGTGCCTACGGCGTTTCGAGCCTTATGGCTCGTCTTCAGGACATATATATATATATCTCGGACAATAAATAACCAAACAGCGGCACTCCACGAATTGAAGGTGATGAATTTTAGTGACCGACATTTTGGGGTGTGAATGCCCCTTTATCAAGGTGTACAGTGCACCTTGATAAATATATATACAAATGCTAACGTCTGGCACATCCACCGATACAATTGCTTGTCCGGGTGCCCTCAGCGAGGGTAGATAATAGACTTTGTGGAATACTGTGACACTCCAGTCGTAATGTAGTTGCAATAAAGGGTTTCTTTAACACAGCAGCATTTCAAATACAAGCGCATTGTTCCTCAGCCTAGTAAATAGGTAAATGCCACCTACCGCCGAAAAAAGTAACCATAAGCTGACATAACTTTCGGGGTGGGAGCTGACATCATATGACATTAGCCACCCTCCCTGAGCAGGCATCAACATGCCTGCATTCGCAGCGGAATGCCCAGCGGTTTCACGGGATGCCCATAAAACGCAGATGTATCCCTGCACCAGCACCTTGTCTGCCCCCTCCCTCCCCTGCCCATGCAAACGAAGGCGTAAGCACAGCGCAGGCCGAATTCAGACCGATCTAGAAAACCTGAATCGGGCCCTTAATACATCTGAACAGGGCCGCCAAGAGAAATCCTGGGCCCTGGTAAAACAATTTCCTGGGGCCCCCATGGACAGAGCTCCCTGCACACTCTGCCGGTGATGCCTTCCCCAAGCCGACCCGGCACTAAAAATTTACGTAATGCCTATTACACATGTCACACACCCATTACATATTATACTACATGCCATAATGCCCATTACATGTTATGCCACACACCATAGTGCCCAGTACACATTATGCCATACACTGTAATATGTATTACATATTTTAACACATACCGTAATGCCCATTACACAATATTTCATGCACCATACAGTAATGCTCGTTACATATTATGCAACACACTAATGCCTATTACATATAACACCACAAATTTTATGGCAAATAAGTTTTGCTTACCTAAATGCTCGTTGTTATGAGTTTCATGCTTGATGCCAGGGGTTAACATGCTTGTTGCCATGGGTTTACATGCTCTGCCCGGAGTTACATGCTCTGCCAGGGGTTAACATTCTCTGCCAGGGGTTAACATGCTCGTTGCCATGGAGTTACAGTACATGCACTGTCAGGGGTTACATGCTGACTTCCAGAGTTGGATCTCAGCCCCAGCAGCATGCAGGGAGGCAACAGACACAGAGGGGTAGATTTATGAAGCAGTGATAAGGGAGGAGAAGTGATACAGTGCCTGGTAATTTATCACTGGCCAATCAACTCCTATTTAAACCCAGCCTGTAACTTAACAGTTAGAAGCTGATTGGCCAGTGATAAAGTACCAGGCACTTTATCACTTCTCCTCCCTTATCACTGCTTCATAAATCTACCCCAGAGATCCCAGCGACCCACCTTCCACCTTGGAACACAGTAGGGATGCCAATCCCGGGGCATTTTTTCAATCCCGGGATTCGGGATTGAAAAATGCTCAATCCCGGGATTCCCGGGATCCCGGGATTGGCTTCCCTAATAATAAAAAAACACCATGGGCGCCCGAGCGCTGGGTGGGTGGGCGGTTGTCAGGGAGCGCTGGGTGCCGGTGAGCGGGCGAGCGCTGGGTGCCGGTGAGCGGGCGGGCGTCAGCGCTGGGTGCCGGTGAGCGGGCGGGCGTCAGCGCTGGGTGCCGGTGAGCGGGCGGGCGTCAGTGCTGGGTGCCGGTGAGCGGGCGGGCGTCAGCGCTGGGTGGGCGGGCAGCCGTGGATGTGCGGCTGTGCCCTGCGCAGCGTGACCTCGCAGCGTGACCTCGTCACGCTGCGCACTGCGGGGTATGGGAGAAGCCGGGCAGCGTCTGAGTGCTCAGACGCTGCCCGGCATTAAACTGCGCATGCGCAGTTTAATCCCGAAATCCCGGGATTGGAAATTCCAATCCCGGGATTGAAATCCCGGCGTTTTGGGGGCCAAATCCCGGGATCCCGCCGATCCCGATCCCGGGATTGGCCACCCTAGAACACAGTGACCTGGACATGGGTGGGGAACCAGGTCTGGGACTGCTGGGCTGGAGACATGGCACTGGCACCTGCTGTAGCTGGCAGCAGCTGGGATGGGAATGTGGGGAGCGGGGCGGGGCAGGCCGGATGCTATGAAGTGGGCGATATTCCCATGGGAAGTGGCCTCTTTCTGTCACAGCTCCTCCCGGCACCCAGGGACTACATACCCGAAGTATTCAAGTATGCTCCTGTCGCCAAGCCACGGTAAACTCCCGAGTCATGTGGCGGACTCTCAACAGGCCCTGAAGCCAGAGAGCAGAATGGTGCTCAAAAGGACCTCTGTGATGCTGCCACCCCCACGCCAGCCCATGACCGTGCTCCCTCTGCCCTCGCTACATAGCTCTGGTGCAATCAGACCTGGTGCACTTGCCACCAAATTAATAAAAAAAAACCTGTGTGTGTAAGTCCGGACCCAGGCCCCCCTGACAGGACTGGGGCCGGGTAAACTGTACCTGCCACCCCCCCTCTCGTCAGCCCTGCATTTGAAACTACTTAAAAAAATCCCTTAACTAATGACAAAAGCAGTGATTTAATAAAGAAACACAAAGCTTCTTATTAATATTTTTATCTTTTTAATGTGGTTTGTAAGGGAAAGGGACTCACAAATATACCCATAATATTATTGGTTATTAATCATATATCTTATACCAAGACAGAAAAATCCTGATAATCCCACTGGTCTGTCTGTCTCCACTACTATGTTTTTCACTTTACAGCATAAGGTTTGTAGCGTGTGTCTGGTGATGAAATAAGAACTGTACATTGCATCCCCTGCTGTTCTCCCTCCTGAGGACCTGCACACGTGATAACTCAGACCATATCAGAAAGAAACAATACAAATTATTGGCTGGGTGCCTCTGATAATTACAGGCAAAGGTAAAGAAGAAACTCTGCTTCTTTATGTCCGCCCCTCTCCTAATAGCAGAACAGTGTTCTTCACCATTCCCTTGCTTATGAAGGCCATGAATATGGGTTTATTGAAAAATATCATAGTTGCAATAACAACCAATACACAAGTGAAAATCGTAGATGTGGGCAGCCCATTTTTCTTAGAGGATGCACCATTGGCCCCATAAGACATACTTCTGGCTAAACCATACAGCATTGAAGTAACATGGTCCCCAGTGGTAAACAAGTCAATATGCATGCTGGTGTTGGTTGTCTAATGGTGTGGGGTGTGTTCACATGGCATGTGTTGGGTTCACTTGTACAGTACACTAAGCACATCATTGATTGGTTTACTGCTATATTGCATTGCTTAGTAATCATTTGCAGCCCTTCATGGACTTCATGTAACCAAACAATGATGGAACAATCGAGCAGAATAATTTGACTTGTCATCGAACCAAAGTTGTCCACAATCAGTTCAAGGTGATTCTGGAGAGTGCCAATGAATAGTGTCATGTAGTGCAGGGGGGGCCACTTAGCACATATAAACATGCATGTGATCACATATGTATAATACACAGTGGCGTAGCTACGTTTTGGGCGCCCCCCCGCCGTTAGGGGGGGGCGCCCACCCCCCCGTCGCCGCCCCGCCAAGCACCCCTACCCCGACGCCCATGCAAACCCCCCCTCAATCCCCCACAGCCTTACCTATCGCGCTGGTCCCGGCGGCTCCGTTCTTCTGCTGAGGACCACCAGAAAATGGCCGCCCCCATACAGCAGACAGTTTCAGAGAACTGTGTGCTATATAGGGGCGGCCATTTTGTGGTGGTCCTCAGCAGAAGAACGGAGCCGCCGGGACCAGCGCGATAGGTAAGTCTGCGGGGGATTGAGGGGGGGTTTAACTATAGCACCGCAGCCCCCGGCGCCCCCACATGCACAGCGCCCCCCCCGCGGTGGCGGGGGCTGCGGTGCTATAGTTACGCCGCTGATAATACATGTGTTAGATGGTTCCCCAGAGATCGGTAGAGCTGAATAAAGCATTATGCCCTGGAATCTGCATGCTTCACATGCACTTCTAAGACTTCCCCAAGACTCCTGTGAAACTAGTCGACGTGAGTCCAGGGTCAGGCTTAAGGGTATTTGAAGCACGCCGATTCCCAAACAACACATTTTGCCCACTGTATTCAGCGCTACTGATCCCATGGGAACCATCTTGCACATACAGTATATTACATACATGATCACATGTATTTTTACTGAGTGGTCTCCCCCGGAACTAAATGGTCAGTGCTGCCTTCGCTGCTGATCAACATCTCTCCAGAGGTCTTCCATTCGCTTGTGGAATCAATACCATTTCGAGTTGCTGCAGTTCAGCACACACACACACACACACTCACACATACACTTAATACTTAATATGGTAAATGATACAATGTCTGGGCTTACTGTATTACATTGTGTGTTTACAGTACAGTGCTATTAACAGATCCCCTAGGTCTACCCGCTTTGTAAACACCGAACACCGAGTTCCCGAAAGTCTTTAAAGTAATCTATAACAATATACTGCGCAGCCTTGTTAAACTTTTTAACTTATATCCACATTTTTCACTCAGATTCTTATTAGACCCTGAAGCTCGGCCTCAAAATCAATAGAAGAGAAAAAAAAATCACCTGGGGTTTTCGCATTAATATTCAACAAAGAACACATTGCAATTGAGAAGTTGGAACACTTTCTAATGCAACCTGATGAGCGGAATCTAAGAGATCTGCTGATTTGTAATCAGGCTGCAACCTCAGTGCATCCTCAATATGTGTAAGGGACACTATTTTTCTTGCTCTGCTCAATAAGACAAACATATCACTAACACTGTTTGTATTATTTGCTTCCAGGAATTGAAAAAGCAATATGTATTTAAAAAATGCAATTTCTGGCTGCTTTTGAAGGCCTGATGTTATCATTATAAATCTGCACAGGGAGAGCAAAGCAGGGAAATTTGCCGTTTAAAGTCCTATGCTATATCTTGCTCACCCATCATTTAATCCCTACAAATAGTAGAGGACATCTGTATTATTAAAAGGGAAATCTAGCTAGGTTAAGCAGAAATGCAATCAAAAGAAAAGGCTAGCTCAGTACCTTTGAGGGACGGCTACGGATCACTTTATTAATCCCATCCTAATGTGACTCACTTAGCTTTTAATTTGGAATATATTTTATGTGTGGTGACTTACTACTGTTTTCCCATATGGAATACTGTATGTTCACTTGTGGTATGGCTGCACCAATCATCCTAAACAGATGATGGTTACATGGAGGTGGCTTTGCTGTACTGACGTCATCTCTCTATGGGCCTTATTCTGGTCGATGCGTAATTTTCCGAATTCTTTCGGATGGCGTTTTTTAGCCGTCTGCGCATGCGTGGGCAACGCTATGCGCATGTGCCACGCAAGGTCTCCGTACTCGTTCTGACTAATACCGTACAGAAATGTGCACCGCATTCACTCGTGAAATATGGGCGTAATATGGGCGTCATTCGGAAGTACACAGGGGCGTAGTTTCAAAGTGGGCTAAACTGGGCGTAAACATGGGCGTACACGAGGGAGTGCACTAATTCTGGTAGGCATGCATTCGGACAGAACACCGACTGCACACGAACAAAAAGGCAGGAAATATGCGGTCTTCATAAGCAAGTATTGCTTTGCGGACACCACTCGGTCATGCGCTAGGCATTCGGAACGCCCAATCAGTATGGCCGCACCTGAACCAATGTCAGCTGAACACAATACAATCCACTCCTCTACTCATTACTCATTAATTACACTCTTTTAATTGCTTCAATTGGAACCATTGCAGCTTAAATGGACCATTACTAAACACACAAATATATGCTGAAAGCACAGCTGCATTTTTTACACACATTTACACTGTAAGCAATGGACAGAACTTGCTATCACTAATATAAATGTATATGTCACTTTTACATTCACCAATAACAGCACACATTTGTGGATAAAATGAAAAATTTATTACAGGAAGATTTAAAACATAACATTTTAAAAGCATGTTCTTTGGCACATGCCAAAAATTAAAGTTACCATAACAGGAATTTTAAATCAAAATAAAAAAATAAAAAAAAATAATGTATTCTTTGCATACATAACCACAGCAGAATCATTAGGAACACATCAGGTGGCTTCACAACAAAAGTATAGCACCAACACTTCAAGTACAGCAGACAGTAATGGTAGCCGAAAGAGGGCAACAGGGGAACCAAACAAAACATTCGAACCGAGGGCAAATGTGGGTACCCTGTGCACGGGATTGGGTTGCACACAGGAAGCTGACACACACAGCTAAATGAAAGATTTGGGAAGACATAAGGGTGGAGATTAATGCGGACACAAGTTAATTTGCGGGACTTTTTGGCCGTGGTAGGGCCCTTGCCACGTGCAGCAGCTCCTCGGCCACGGCCACGTTGGGATGGTGGGGCAGGTGGAGCAGATGCTGTTGAAGGGGGGGATGGTGTTCCCCTTCTGCCAGCAGGGAGTGCTGGTGTTGGAAATGCACCAGAAACGACTGACAATAGGGCCCTATTGGTGGTAACTAGCTCCACCATAAGCTCATTATGGTGGAGGAGGAGGTCATTTTGGCGCAGGGCTTGATCTGCCAGCACCTGCAGGCTGGCAGCTATGGCCTGCTGGGTGCCAGCCATGGCCTGCTGGGTGTCAGCAATTGCCTGCTGGGTGCTGACAATACCCTGCATGACCTCCTCGGTCCTACGCAGCCGCTCTGATGCTAACTCTCCCTGCTGGCGAATCTGCCCAAGCATCTGCACCCACCTGTCCAAATCCGGAGGGCCGTTGGCTGCTGCTGCTGCACATGGCTGCCACTGGTGGCAGGTGGCACTGACTCCTCCGCCTCCTCAAGAGATTCACGACCAAACGGTGGGGATGCTGCTGAAAGAGAAACTTACAATTACAACACATTCCTTGAAAACTAGTACAAACTACTTATGCCATGCAAACAAATTAACTTCTAAAACAGCAGCAAAAACTGGGGCCTCACTGGGGCCTCACTATCCATGTTGGGGCCTCACTGGGGCCTCACTATCCATGTTGCTCACCCCCCCCCGGACCTCCTCAATTGCTATACAGCCCTCAGCCATCTCCTCCAGGGGGGTGAGCTTCAGGTGGCCTGGCATGGGGCCAGCCCCAGAGGTGTGGCTGTGTTCCCACCATTTGGTCATTTTCTTCTTGAGGTTGGTTTTGAAGTCATGCCACCTGCAACCAAAGTTTACATATTACTATATGTCACTCCTGATGTTTGATGTAGCAGCCATTGCAATCTGCTACAGATTACAACATGTGCTTCATTCCACATAACTTACATTATGTTAAACTATAAAACCAACCCTTAGAAGATACATTCACACTCACCCTACAATAACTATAGACTAAGTGACATGGCAATCATGTCTGTTGCTCCTAGCAACGTGACCGACCATTTACCAACTCCATCTAACATCTATTAAAAACATTACTGGTCTTGTTCTGCTCAAATGTAACACACTTGAACTTGCCTTTTCTTCACATGCTCCACCTCACACACTTGTGGAGCTACCGCATTAATCTCGACAGTTATGTCCTCCCAAATCTTCCATCTCCTTGTGTGTGTCAACCTCTCCTGTGGACACTCTATCCAATCCCGTGCACGGGGAACCAGTATGGCAAGCTCCTGTGGTTCGAATGCCATGTTCCTGCTGCTTGGTTCCTCTGTTGGCCTCTTTAGGCCACGCCCACGGCCACCAGTCGCTGTACTTGAAGTGCTGGCCAGGCTACTCTCTTGGGAAGCCACCTGCTGTGTTCCCAATGATTCTGCTGAGGCAGAAGACGGGCCAGCTGCAGATTGGGCATCTGTCGATTGGCCTGCTGTTGATGGCCCAGCTGCCTGCTCACCTCCCAATGGCTGGTCTCTGGTGAGGGGCACATAGGAGGTGCTGGAGTCCAGGCGAGCTAGGAGGCCCTGATACTCCTGTTCTCCCTCTGATTGAGAATCAGACATGTTTGCAACACCATTTTGTTTTTCTAGCACACCTTTATATACAAATTTCTGTCATTGGCGTACATCAGCCACACCCTGCATTCTTTGCGGCAGCGTTCCGTACGGCAGCGTTCCGTACGGCAGCGTTCCGTACGGCAGTGTACACCGTGCGGCGCTTAGGCCACGCCCATACCAGCGGACAAACAAAAGTACAAAACCAGGCATACTTTCAAAGTCTGATTTTGTACTTGGCAGATTTGAACACCAATAAACACCTACAACTTTGGCCAGACATAAAATCTATATGTGAATGTTTATTTCTACTGTGCACTTGTTTGGTATGTACAACAAATGACACTAACCCATTCCATATGTTCATCCAGTCCACAACTCATGCATTAGTAATCACTGCTTGCATCCAAATCACATGTGATAGGCCTATAAATATTGTCTTGATGCTAGGTACATAAATGGCACCATGGGAAAGGGAAAAGGTAAAGCACTGTTTTGTATGTTAGTGGTGTATTGCTTTCTGACCACTAAGGCTGACTAATGTAGTACCTTTTACAGATATGTGTAACTGTATATTGTGGCACACTATTTCACCTGTTGTTTTCTGCCATGTTTGGTGATTACATTGGTTTTCAAACTTCTTTCACCCTGTCTGTTTTGAATATACTAAGTACTGCCAAGGTTAGCTCAGCGATGCCAACCTACAGCAAGTGTTGTTTGGCTATGCAATGTTTTAGCCGTTTGTTACTGGCGCATACACGCTGTTAATGTTAAAATGATCAATAAAGTTATTATAAAATTTCACTGTGAACAACCAATTACAGGACATGATTGGTTGTATTGTGCCATTGCTAAGATGGCGGCCTATTGCAGAGCAGCCCCATTTTCAGCTGCGGAGCTCAGGACACTGGTCTCCGTTATGGAGAGAAGGCTGGGCCGTGCGGGGCCTTTCATCACAAATAGGCAGAAGCGTAATGCTTATGCAGCGGCCCGCCGCCAAATATTCGCCCGCACCCAGGTGCGGAGGAGCATCGCCCAGCTGGAGCGGCGATGGTCAGACCTCCGGAGGCGACAGCCAGATTTGCTCCAGCAAATCAGGGGCAGGATTGCTCAATGTGAGTGTTTACACAATAAATGGACATTTTTACATGATTGCTTACATGAACTTTTTTAAGTCAATAAGGTAAACTGGCTGATCATGAGTTTAACATGCCATACACTATATGTGTGCTACTTCCTCTTTGACATGCAGTCATGTGGATATAATATGTAATTCTATAGGATTATTGATTGTGATGCATACAATGGGCCAGATGTCACATCATAACTGCCATGTCACAGGCTGTGTTTGATAAAAGTCAGTAAGGAGCTGATTGGCTGGACATTTATCTCTACTTATCACCCTCACATTTATCGCTTGTTAAGGCTTAATACATCTGCCCCAATGACCCCTAATTGGCACTAATGTTTATTTTCTCCAACACAGCACGGGATCGAGCATGACAGGCCCGGGAGGAGGCAGAGGCGGGGCAGGCCCGGGAGGAGGTGCTGGAGGAGATGGTGGAGGAGGAGGTGGTGCCGGAGGAAGTGGAGGCGGAGGAGGTGCCGGAGGAAGTGGAGGAGGAGGTGGTGGCAGAGGAAGTGGAGGAAGTGGAGGAGGAGGTGGTGGCGGTGGAGGAGGCCAGGGATGAAGTGGAGGAGGTGGAGCCGGAGGAGGCCTGTGAGGTGGTGCAGGCGGAAGAAAGTGGTATGTATACATAATGCATCATTATTCATTTTTTAGACTACTATTTGCTATGTAGCACTGGTGATTCAATTGTGTTTTACTATAGTATAAAGTCATAAAACAAACTGGGTACCAACAGACACACTTAGGGGTTAGATAGGGTGTCAAAGTCATCCCTTTCATCCTGGACACATCTTAATTACACAGGTTCTGGGGATGGCTTTCAGCTCGATTTTAACCTCTTTGACATGCAGTCATGTGGATATAATATGTAATTCTATAGGATTATTGATTGTGATGCATACAATGGGCCAGATGTCACATCATAACTGCCATGTCACAGGCTGTGTTTGATAAAAGTCAGTAAGGAGCTGATTGGCTGGACATTTATCTCTACTTATCACCCTCACATTTATCGCTTGTTAAGGCTTAATACATCTGCCCCAATGACCCCTAATTGGCACTAATGTTTATTTTCTCCAACACAGCACGGGATCGAGCATGACAGGCCCGGGAGGAGGCAGAGGCGGGGCAGGCCCGGGAGGAGGTGCTGGAGGAGATGGTGGAGGAGGAGGTGGTGCCGGAGGAAGTGGAGGCGGAGGAGGTGCCGGAGGAAGTGGAGGAGGAGGTGGTGGCAGAGGAAGTGGAGGAAGTGGAGGAGGAGGTGGTGGCGGTGGAGGAGGCCAGGGATGAAGTGGAGGAGGTGGAGCTGGAGGAGGCCTGTGAGGTGGTGCAGGCGGAAGAAAGTGGTATGTATACATAATGCATCATTATTCATTTTTTAGACTACTATTTGCTATGTAGCACTGGTGATTCAATTGTGTTTTACTATAGTATAAAGTCATAAAACAAACTGGGTACCAACAGACACACTTAGGGGTTAGATAGGGTGTCAAAGTCATCCCTTTCATCCTGGACACATCTTAATTACACAGGTTCTGGGGATGGCTTTCAGCTCGATTTTAACTGCCACTGAACCTGTGAAGTTAATCTGTATCCTGGATTAAAGGGATGACGTGCTCATCTAAGGGTTACATGTCCCTGCTGCAAGCGTACAATCTGTAGCCTCATATAGGTGAATAGAGTTTACAGTTGATTGATATTTCTAAACTAGATTAAGTATGGCATAAATGGAGTATGGACAGGCGTGGCTTAGAATGGAGTCACAAGTGGTCAGTGCCCCTGGGCCCTCCTCTAGCTAGCCACCCCCTGTGGTTTGCATGTATTTTTGCAAACATAATTGTTGGTTGATTTTGTCTTAATAATGATTTTGTGCATGGGAGTGGGTTAGTGCTGCAGCTTCACCTACCTGGCATTGGGGGTTATTCTAGTTCATTCTTTCTGACAAAATCCTTCTTAGATGGACAAAACCATGTGCACTGCGGGTGGGGCAGATGTAACTTGTGCAGAGAGAATTAGATTTGGGTCGGGTTTTTCTTCAAAGTGAGATCTATATTGCAGTGTAAAATCATGCAGTCAGTTTTTTCCCTGCACAAAAACAAAAAACTCACCCAAATCTAATTCTCTCTGCACATGTTACATCTGCCCCCCTGAAGTGCACATGGTTTTGTCCATCTAAGAAGGATTTTGTCAGAAAGAATGAACTAGAATAAACCCCATTATGACAATGATTTATGGAGCAGACCATCAGCAGCCAAGCCATCCATGATTGCACAAATGTACTGTGCATTCCTGAGAGTTGACTAAGTCCCATGCCACGTTGCATCAGAGAACAGACACTGAGCGGTTTTTGATGAGTTGTTATTGGTGGAGCTCATTACATGCTTCTCATAGCTTAGTCATGGGTGGGTTGGGATTCAGAAGGAGCACTATGACTGTGAGGTGTTCTACAGAGTAAAGGGTAGAGGGACAAAAACAGGCTTTACATTTAGTATGTATGCATGTATGTATAGATGTATGTGTCATATATATTTATATATGTCTATATATATATATATATATTCACACGTCACCTTGCATTTATTAGATTTATGTATGACTATGTTAAATGTATTCATGATTATCATTACTAATTTTACCCCCTTTAGCATACCCACAGATGAGCCTACCCAAGCAGATGAGGGTGTACGTGGGGCCCTCCTGAGACTCAGGGAACACCTGCACCTGGTCCTGGCAGATCTACAGGACCTAACTGACCTGCTGCTTTGAATTTTTTTTTCCCATTTTTACATTTAAATATTTTGTTTAAAAAATAAATAGTTGATTACAGTTAGAAGTTGTCTGTGTGTTTTTTTTTACATTAAACAGTATATGTGTAAATTGTTTAGAATATTTTTAAGTAGCAAAAGGTACATACTGTATATAGATGTATGTTATTGTAGTGTGCAGATCCTTGCAATACACAAATGTACTATAATTGTAGAGCAATTAACATTATCCAAACAACAAAATACACACACACACACTGTGTTCATAACTGTTGTTAAGTTTCCTTTAGTATGTGTTAGTAATAATTAGTACATTGTATAATATTGCATTTCACGTGCAATTATGATATAATATGCATACATAAAACCTAGATAAAGGGGTGACAATGAATAAATAGCACTTCACATGATGTAAGGGTTAATGTCTGTAATGAATGTGGTAGTAATGTGTTTAAGTATGTATTAGGATTTAATTGATTTCAATTCCAAACAAATACTTTTTAATGAGGTTGCCTAATTGCATAAGTGGGTCATTTCGGAGTTCAGATAATAGTGGTGAGTTTTGCGAAAATAAACCAGATCGGTGCGTACGGGCAGGTTCCCGTCCGTTCTGACGCGGTAAGACCGTGCAAACGCTGTAAGACCGTGCAGAATATGTGTGTGTCCACCACACGCAAGGTTTGGATGTCGTCCGTAAACACGCCCTGTTCTTAAAGTGTGAGTCCGTCCGTATGCGGAGGTCCGGTGGGCGTTTCTTCGTACGATGTCCGCACAGCGTGGCATGCGGACCGCTCCGAAAGAATTCGGAAATTTACGCACCAATCTGAATAACCTCCTATGTTATGTGAAAGCAGTTACAATTCCAAGAGGGAAAAAATGATAAGTTTTTATTTTTATTTTTAATAAATCATGTTCCATCTATACCTATGATAAACATCTGTAAATATATTTGTTTAAAAGCTTAAACGCAAAACAGATGGGGAGTGAGCACAGGTGAAAATTGTAGGTATATGGTGCATAATTATTGCCTACTTTAGTGATCTCTCCTAGCGAAGTCACTTGGCAATTAACAGAGACTAGACTGTACTATTTCCATCGTTAGACTCCATCTAAGTCTAACATCGTTAGACTTGGCATCTTATAGAGACTAGACTGGACTATTTCCATCGTTAGACTCCATCAAAGTCTAACATCGTTAGACTTGGCATCTTATAGAGACTAGACTGGACTATTTCCATCGTTAGACTCCATCTAAGTCTAACATAGTTAGACTTGGCATCTTATAGAGACTAGACTGGACTATTTCCATCGTTAGACTCTACCTACTTGTGGCATAATGCCACAAATCAGAGCTCAGTGAAGAGAGGGCTAGGTCAAAATAACACAATTATCATTATGACATGATATTGGCCAAACCTCCTACCCATAGACCCATAATTGACAGTGTTATTCTATCCTTCCTACCAAATTCACAAAGAAGGTAGGAACACCTACTCTTTCAGGAACCCGCGAGAGTTCCCCAGAATGTCCAAGAAATCCTGGGAGATTAGGTGAATACTGTATTTAATATGTCTGTCTATACCTTGTGGATGATGTATACATAATGTTAAATGATATGATTATTTTTATTTCATTCAGGGGGATTGGACTGGGTCCAAAATTATCTGTGCAAGAAAAGATTTAGCATTATGTAAAAAAGCTCCATCATTCTCTTAAATATATTCCTGCCTGTCCTTCATCACCTCTAAGATATAGCTCATGAGGTTACAAAGATGTTTTATGCAAAAGCTAAAGTACTGTTAGATAATATAGAGTAATGACTTTATTATCCAAGTGCAAGAAGCTGAAAAGCTGGGATCTCGTGATAATGAGATAGTATAATTGCCATTAGTAAAAGGTAGCTGCTGTTTACTGATCACTACATGGCATACTTGTATAGATAATTGGTACTACAGTTATGTTCTGCCTACTGTACCAATTAAGACCTTTATATGTATTTGCAGCCATTTGTATTTTCAGTCCACCCTTATGCAGTAGAGTATGTTAGTGCAATCATAAATTGTTCTCATCGATTTATCATAATTGCTCTTAATGAGAAGATTTTCTACATTCTAGGCTATTACTTTGATATTATTAATCGGAAGGATCATCATTGCTAATGTATCTCAGTTAAAGTTCAAAAGAAAAGCATATTATTAGGCAAGAGTGTACTGTCTTGAGCTAAATTGAAGGCGAATATGGCTGAGACGGACAATCATAATAAATGCCTTTGTAATTAAAATTTCTAGATCATCTGAAGGTGGAATTGGTGATGCAGAAGGGAACCAAGGGGTTGGTGGAGGAGGCAGTGAGTATTAGGATGTGTTGGATTATTTAAGGCCCAGAGAGAAGGTAAGGCTCTGATCCTTGACGTTTTGTGGTCTTGCTGTAAACAACAACATTAAAGACATTGGGCCTAATTCAGACCTGATTGCAGGGCAGCAGATTCGCAGGGCCAGTGATTATTGATAGACTGCGCATGTGTATGGCCTGTAGTACGCATGTGTGAGGTCACTCTGCTATAAAATCCTGCTACTTTTTTTTGGTCACTGGCCAAGCACAAGTTGGTTGGCAGAATCAATCGGCTTTTTGGATGTGGTAACTGGCCATTTTCTAGGAGTGTCAGGGAAAATGTGGTTGACGTCAGCTCCTTCTAGCTTATTCTATTGTAGCCACCAAGAAATTCCTGGGCTATGCACAGACTGCAAGATGTATTGCATGCGATCCTGCTACCGAGACGATCCCGGGTGGCTTAAGGGGGTCGGATTGCCCATACACTGCTGCCATACATCACAGTACTGTATAGCACCTTTAGTAGTACAAGAGCAGCTACATCTGTATTTGTATTTCTTGTATGGTTTTAATTATATGCATTAATGTGTAAAATAAATTGATTTGGTTTTATTATGCTACAGTATATCACGTTGTGAGAGCATGTTACTTGCAATGTTGTACAGTAGTGTATATGAGCACTAAAAGTAGGCAAGTAAAAGATAGATAGATATATAGATAGATAGATAGATAGATATATAGATAGATAGATAGATAGATAGATAGATAGATAGATAGATATATGAATTTATATATAAAACAAGTACAGTATATAATATATATAATTAAGAGAAGTAACTAACACATGTTTTAACAGATGTACAAATCTGAGTTGGAGCTGTTCAAACTGTAGGTTAATACGATGTTAACATACTGTAGGTTTATAGTGTGTAAGGTAGCAAATGTGTGCTGATAATCGGGATAGTTATTGGGTCACCACCAACTAGGTCGACAAGCATTAGGTCAACATGCAGGAAGGTCGACATGACTTAAGGTCGACATGCAGGAATGTAGACTTGGCTGAAAGTCGACAGGGCCATTAGGTCACCATGTTGATGGTCGACAGTCAAAAGGTCAGCATGGGGTTTTTGACTGTTTTTTGAGCAGACACCGTGCCCTAAGCATGGCGAGCGCAGCAAGCCATGCAAGGGAACGTGGTGCTAATTATCAGTGTCCATGTGAACTGTGTCGACATTCGGGTAAAAAAACAGTGCAAAACCCCATGTCGACCTTTTAACTGTCGACCTTCCCCATGTCGACCTAATGACCCTGTCGACCTAACCCATGTTGATCTTCAGTCTTGTCGACCTTAAGCCATGTCGACCTTCCTGCATGTCGACCTAGTGCTTGTCAACCTTCTTGCTGGTGACCCAATGATCCATACCCTTGATAATCATGGCCCTTATTCTGATCGGTGCGGCCGGATCCGATTATGCGGCCAGGACCGTGCGTGCGAAACCCCGCCTTCCATACGGATCGCCAACTCCGTCCGTACGCGGTAAGAAGCTGGCCGAACGGACCGCACGTGTATTTTTCACGGAATACGCCTCCTCCATCTCAGGGAACCTCCCCCATCATTCGATTGTTGCAAACCATCGAATGCAGGACCGAGTGCTCCACCAGCTCCCGCAACCTCAGACCACACGGACATTTTTCCGTGCAAAAGCCGGGATCTGGGCGGGCAGCTGACATCCGGCGATGTCATATGTCCGCCCCCTACACGTGCGTCACGGCCGCATTACCATACGTACGCCCAGCGTTTGCATGGGAACGCCCATGAAACGCGGGGCGTATGCATATGGTAATGAGCCCAAATAGCCCTTCACGCCCCTCTCCACCCCCTGTTCGGAGTGTTCACATATCATGCGGGATTTGGCCGTACTCCCCGCTCGCACATGCGCAGAGACGCCTCTGCACATGCGCAGACACAAAACATCGGCGGGCCGAACGCACGCGGATATATCCGCACCGACCAGAATAAGGGCCCATGTACTGTAGAAAACACTGTACACTGTTTCCAGTACATTTCCTCTGGTTTTGCATAAGCAGGTTCATTAATAATGTCCGGCAAGTTGGTCTACAAAAAATCTTCAATAGCTGTAAGCAATTATAAATGGTTTGCAGCATCTTGTGACATAGGGATTATTTATGACATGACTTGGATTTTTACCACCCAAAATGCTAAACAGACAACCTAGTGACATACCTTCCAACAGTCACGATTTTAGCGGGACAGTCACGATTATTAGGGCCTGAAGTCTGAAGCATAATGTGTAAGGAGCATTACTACTGTGCATTCCTACTATGTGACATTGGGCCTTATTCTGGTTGGAGCGGCCGGGCCGTACGCGTACGTCCCGGGGTTTTTTATGATCTGCGCATGCGTACATTCGCTAATGCGCAGGCGCGAGCACTCCACAACGCTTACGGACGGGTCTCTACGTGCGAAAAAACCTATACGCGAGTGTACGGGCATTGGGGGCGGCATAGGGGCGTGATGAGGGGAGCGGCCGAAATAATGAGGGAAAATTGGCGTAAATATGGGCGTACACGGGGGTGTGCACCAAAAATGAGCGGTGCTACTACCGCACGATCGACTAAAGCACCGTTCATTTCGGACACAAAACAGGCGTCCGCCAACCGCCATCTCAAACCACCCCTACAGATACCGCATGCCAGCGTGCGCCTGGGTTAGCTAATTTACGCGGATTACTACCAAACACATACACCTGAATGTAATAACCAATGCTGCAGTCTATTAAGTCCAAACCATTATTTCACTACCTGCAAGCCACACACAGCACTCTAACACATTGGAAGCTTATCTTTCTATACTTCTCTACATTTAAAGGTTTGTTTAATTTAAGGTAAGAATCTTTGTAAGACCTGCTTATATATGCTAAGGTAGGTATTTGTTAAACAGTTAGACACATTCACTACGTGCTTTCATAGACTTTACACAGTAGCACACTCAATCTACACAAGTCGACATGTGTCAACGTGTTCACTCTAATACAAACATAGGTTTTGTATTTATGATACAATAACATAAACCACATGTAACACCTACAAAGGATGTTTCAGCAATGTTTTAAGCCCATGGCCACTATTTTGCACATGAATTAATTCAATCAATTAATTAATTTTCATAATTATAGTTGAAAGGCAAGATTTTCAGGTCCATATATATGAAGGGTATGTCAGCGTACACGGACGTACGCTCACTCTCACGAGCGGTGACATAAGCTGACTTTTCTATTGAAAACAATAGGGACCCGTCCGAGCAAGCTGGCGTACGCTCAGATAGCCGCAAGAAGTCAGTGGGAAGACGGCCGAGAGACGTCCGTAAACGGTGGTGTACGCTCAATTGTACGCCAGTTGTCGGAGTGTAAGGGCTGGGCCGTCCGTGTACGTTGGCGTACGCTCATTTGTACGCCACTCCCCTTCTACGTTGTTTATGCCCGTACGTATGCGCTGATTTGTGGGTGGACTTAACCCCAACGGCCGCGTACGTATAGCGTACGTTAATAGTGAACGTACGCACGTTTGGCCGCTACGATCAGAATAACCTCCATAATGTGTAAGGAGCATTACAGGTTGAGTATCCCGTATCCGAATATCCATTATCCGAATTATTCCGAAAACCAGACATTCCAGAAAGTGAACAAAATTTTTTTCTTTTGATAAAAACTTACTGGGGACATCTGTAACAGCACTACTGAGGACATGATATGTAACTGGCACTACTCGGGACATCTGTAACAGCACTACTGAGGGCATGATATGTAACTGGCACTACTGGGGACATCTGCAACAGCACTACTGAGGGCATGATATGTAACTGCCACTAAATATGTGCAAGACAATGATTGCTTGGCATTCAAATTCATTGCCTGAGATTGTACACAAACTTTGTTTCATGTTTTGAAACCTTGTTTTATGCACAAATAAAATAGATTTGTGTTTATTTCATGTGTTTGAAGTATACAGTATGTACAACATAAATGCAAGATACATCATTGAAATATTAAAATATTCCGAAATACGGAATAATCCGTTATCCAAAATTCTCCTGGTCCCGAGCATTTTGGATAAGGGATACTCAACCTGTACTAGTCTGCAGCATAATGTGTAAGGGGCATTACTACTGTGGCATATTGTGTTAAAAGCACTACTACTATGTGGCATAATGTTTAAGGTGCATTACTACTGTGTGGCATAATGTGTAAGAGGCATTATTACTGTGGGCATAATGTGTAAGGTTCATTACTACTGTCTAGCATGATGTAAAGTGCATTACTACTGTGTGGCATACTGTTTAAGGGGAATTACTACTGTATGGCATAATTTATAAGGGGCACTACTGCTTGACTACTTGTGGCATAATGTGTAACGTACATTACTAAGAGTATTTTCATTGTTTAACTGAATCCTGCACAGAAGAGATTTGTCACAGGAATATGATGGACAAAGCAGTGATCCAAAATGATTCTGTCTATCTTCTATCTGTTGCATACTTATTGCACTACTATCTGTTGACACTAATTGACATAATCTGATTGTTGCTATGGGCAACATCGCCTCTTTTCATTTTTAGAAGCTTTAGTAAATGTAAACCCATGTTTCCTGAGACCTGCCCATGCACAGAGTCTGCTGCGCTCAGAAAGATGTTGGCCACATGGTGCGTGCAAATGGGCATCTCCTCTCTTATTATGCCCCTGTTACAGGGGGCGGTATGCTCTATGCGAAAAATTGGGAGGGTCACCAAGGTGGCCCAAGGGCGCCTGAGAGGAGTTGTTTGGCTGGAGCAGCGGTCTCGAAACTTGGGAAGTCTGACCCAAGGAAAGGTAAATAGAAAAAAAGGGGATTTGAGACCGCGCTCGCTAGAAATGCATGCAACAGGTGTAGTTAAAACATTTATTAATGAAAAAATACATATAAAAACTGTATAATAAAATATCAAATAAAAGAAATGAAATTATCACAGATAAATATAGAGAGCAGGGATATTCACCCACAGTCCGGTTGGAAAATTGTCCTGTATCCGTTCCTGGGTTGCCTCCAGGTGAGTGTCCTGTACAGAGGATACCGGTATTGGGGGTGTAAGTTGGGAGAGGTGGTTGTCTCCAAACCAGGGAGCTCCAGATGTTGAGTGGTGCTCTACCTGGTGGGCTTTGATGTTATTGCCGCTTGGGTTCCTTAGAGAGGAGGATGTTGGTCTCCTGACCAGGGAGCTCCTGTTGGTGGGTGGTGCTCTACCTGGTGGGCTTGGTGTTGTAGCCGCTTGGATGCCTTGTAGGAAGGATATCTATCTCCTGACCAGGGAGCTCCCACCAGGTAGAGCACCACTCAACATCTGGAGCTCCCTGGTTTGGAGACAACCACCTCTCCCAACTTACACCCCCAATACCGGTATCCTCTGTACAGGACACTCACCTGGAGGCAACCCAGGAACGGATACAGGACAATTTTCCAACCGGACTGTGGGTGAATATCCCTGCTCTCTATATTTATCTGTGATAATTTCATTTCTTTTATTTGATATTTTATTATACAGTTTTTATATGTATTTTTTCATTAATAAATGTTTTAACTACACCTGTTGCATGCATTTCTAGCGAGCGCGGTCTCAAATCCCCTTTTTTTCTATGCGAAAAATGCGGTAAAAACCCTGTTATCTGGGTTTTTACGGCATTTTGATATGCAGTAAAACCCACGGGTTTTCGCTGGGGGGGGGGGGGGGGGGTATCGCCAGCAAAAGCTGGTGATACCCCATAGATATTTCTCATTCAGTGTGCAATTGGGATACAAACTGTTTTTTGTCCTAACCAGATTTACCCCTCCCTGTTGGCACCTGAATGACATTACCTCTGATTGTGCAGCTTGCCAATAAAAGTGTGATACCCCATAGAAGCCTATGGGCTTGTTTTCGCAATCCCCGCCGCCCCACACCAAAACATGTGTATGATTCTGCATCCCGCCAAGGTAGAGGACAATTCTTATCTGAACAAGATAAACTTGTACATTTATTACTTATCTGAAATAGCAGGTGGCCATAAGAGCAATGCAGTTTTAAAACCTCAAAACTATTTTACATTTGAATAGTATTTTATATTGTTCTGTGTTTTGCGTTATCCAATTATTAAACATTACACATCATAATCTGGAGCTTACTGTTTATGCCGTAAAGGTGCCCTGCAATACCATCAGCAAAGTGATTGAGGTGTGTTATGTTATCAATGAGCTCAGTAATTAATTAAAATAGGGCAGTGCAGTCATCACTTTGTTACCTTATGTTACCCATATTGCATCAAGCAAAATACAAGTTTTCAGAGGCAGATGGGATGAAAATGAAGATAATGAAATGAGCTTAAATCAAATAAAGCACAACATATCCAGTCTCGGAGGCCTCTATCCCATGCCGCTGTACTTATTAGCAGAGAAGTTACAATCCTGCACATCTGCTCTTCAATATCATTTAGTGGAGATGATCCATTAGCTTAACCCCTTTCCTTCTAAAATATGTGTAATTCACACTGGAGTATGAGAAAAATAAAGAAAAAAACCTTCTACCATGAAAATATTTCCTAAATTGGTTAGTATACGGCTTGGAGGAGCTGAACATACATCTGGAGGAGGAGGAGGAGCTGATTGGTTGGCTGTTTATCACTCTCCATTTTATCACTTTTTAATCTGGGCCTGGTTCCAATTTGCATGCAGTCAGAGCCAGCCATAGCCATAGGCAATACAGGCAAATGCCTAGGGGCACCTGGACATGCTCAAGCTAATATCAATGTGGAGTAATTGGATATTTATTAAATGCTGCTTCTGATCAGATCATTCTGACTGGAGCTGCAGGGGGAAATGGAAAGAGATGTATGGGTATATTTACTAAGATGGGAGTTATATTAAAGATGGCATGTTTTTAGGGCAACCAATCAGAATCTACTTCTTGTTTATTTACTTCTTTATCATCTTCTTGAAGATCATAGATATAATCTGATTGGTTGCCCATAGCAACATCCCATCTTCAATAGAATTCCTATCTTAGTATATAAACCCCTAAGACCCTGAGCTCCCTGCATCACTCTGTTTTTTAGGAGAGATTGTAGGTATCCGCAAAGACTTTTATTATCTTATTTAAGATCAGTCTTTTCCAGATTTTCTAAATTATACTCGTTATTATATTCTGGAGGTGCTCCCAGGAATAATTGTTACTGGTACAAAAAAAGGAAGAAAAAAAGATTCCCAATTCAGGGCCCTCTCACGACTGATATATTGTAGTAGATCCCGTGGAGAGTATCCACAGACAAATTATTATTAGCATTATCTAAAATTGCTGAAAGCCAGCGAAGTATAGACAAACATATATAAGTGCAAGGAAATGGAAATAATGTGGTTAAAATATATTGCACTGTGTTTGTAGTTTATTCTATTCCTTCCTCCATAAATGTATGTTATCACAGGAATTGTTAGCCAACTATTATGTTATGTCTGCCTTAGAAGTAGGATGTTAATGGCACACAATAGAAGTTGTTCCATCCAATCTTGTCTGGTTTATTTTCAGTCAGCTTCCAAAATTGAACAATGTTGCTTTTTAAGTTCTATTTGTACACTAAAATACAATGTATCTACTGTATAATTAGATACCTTGAAGTGATTTACTCCCTGTCCACTGCTGGATTACTTTTGTAGATTGATTGCATTTTTATATAATGTGCACTGCTATCACTTAAAACAAAGATTTTGATTGTATATGGTGTGCACCTCAGTATATCAGCCCAAACCCTGATCTGCTCTAAAAGGTGCACTGCAGTGAACTGACGGACTCCGGGGCACAAATCAATTTAATATTGTTTGTGCTTATTTATATGAAACAGAGGCTGGTGTGTATACATCTGAATTGTGTATTATAGCCAAGCTCTATACTGGAGACATTGGAAGTCTGGCTGTCGCAATGATATCGAAGTGTGCACTGCAACGCGCTGCCACACTATGAGCTGGTGCCTGTTTTATGGCTGAAAGCCATAACAAGACTAAGGGGCAGATTTATTAAGCTTGGAGAAGAGATAAACTGGAGATAAAGTGGAGAAAAGGTAAAAGGAGATAAATCGCAGCCAATCAGCTCCCAACTGTCTTTTTCAAACACAGCTGATTGGCTGTGCTTTTTCTCCTTTTACCTTTTCTCCGTTTTATCTCCAGTTTATCTCTTCTCCAAGCTTAATAAATCTGCCCCTTTGGGGCAGATTTGTTAAGCTTGGAGAAGAGATAAACTGGAGATAAAGCGGAGAAAAGGTAAAAGGAGATAAAGCACAGCCAATCAGCTGTGTTTGAAAAAGACAGTTGGGAGTTGATTGGCTGGTGCTTTATCTCCTTTTACCCTTTTCTCCGCTTTATCTCCAGTTTATCTCTTCTCCAAGCTTAATAAATCTGCCCCTAAACATTGGATGTTGTAACAAGACATCCTCCAAGTCATCCTGTACATAATAGCCTTGAGGTGCAGGCAGAAGAAAAACTAAAGAGAAGACCTGGCGTTAAAAGAGATAAAAGTAAAACATCAAAGAGGTAAGTGGCTGCTTTTCACAATCTTTGGATCTCTTCACAGCAGTGGACCAGCATATGGTAACGAGGGGGTGTGCTGGGGGGGGGGGGGGGGGTGTCCCCAGGTGCCAGCTGCCATATGCATCTGACAACACAGCCGATTCCACAGACACCCCCTCCCCTCCCCCAGCACTCCTATAACACCCCAGGAAACAGCCTTTTTTTGTGCTAATATCTGGCCACCTCACAATCACCACCCCAGTATACCCACATGACACTTTTCTGATAGTGATAAGCAGCCAGCCAATCAGCTACTACCTGCCATGTCACAGACTGTGTTTGAATAATGTCATGCAGGAGCTTATTGGTGGTTGTTTATCACTCTCCAATTTATCACTTTTCAAGTGCATATGGCCCACTGTCTGAATTGATCATAATAGCACCTTTGTACAAACACTCAAAGTAACACATGCACAACAGGGATTTCCTGTGTTTTTATGCATACGCAGTGGCAAACAATCATTCATTCATGTGAACATTGGCATTGTTTGCGATTTGTGTGCGTCTCAGGCCCATTGTCTCAGTGGATTTTGTGGCACTGCAATCCCTATTATACTTCCTGAATGTCACCCTACAGTAATTTGTTTAATCTAAAATACTGAACCAAATAAAAAATCCCAGAAATTAAGAATATTGCTGAGCTTTATGAAAGAATCACTTTTGCACTGTTTGATAGGTGTCCCCCTAGTGGCTCATACTAGTACTACAAGTTAAAAATAATGATTTTGGGATACTTAATCAAATAATGTGAAGAAAAAATCACGATTAGATGTATGGCATGCCAGGTGTCAGTATAAATATGGTATATCTTTCTAAGCTAATAAATTAATGAATGACCATGAATATAAAACCTACAGTATAATTATACAGTGATGCTTAATTAGGGACGACATGAGCTTTAAAATTGTTAAACAGCATCAAAGATGCTGAAATTTATGAACAAGAGTCATTGTTTGTGCTACAGATTATTCTGTTTTGCACAGGATAATTATTGCAGCTCGTCATGGAAACAAAAATAAAGCCATCGCTTATATTACACAAAGACCTTATGTTTTGATTAGAACACAATTAATGTGTGCATGAAAATTGGATATTCTCCAGTGGTTATGAAAAGTAAGTACAAAAACAAAATAATCTATTGCAAGTACTTGCTGTTTTTTTTCCTGTAATGTCTTCATTAAGTTTAAGTGGTTGTAATGAAGAATTTAGGAAATTTGGTAGTTATATTCATTTTCATATTAAGTAGTGCTCTGCACAGAGCCTGCCAAATGCAAGTAAATAAGCAATGTCTTCACTTTTTTTAACTCCTCAAAAACAACATGGATTGGCAGCATGATAAGATTATGGCTAAAGGCCCCATATTCTACTGCAAGGTATTGAATTAACTCCTCACGTTATACCCCGGCAACTACCTTGACAAAGACCATAATTGGTAGAAACTAGTTGGTGAGCAGCTTGACGATATTGCTCGTGGAGAGAAGGAGAAAGACCAGACTCCAAACAGACCAGAGTCCCCTGTATTATCACACAGTATCCAGCTAAGAACTTTTGGACCTGTGTGCCCGCCAAACGCTGCAAGCGCAGGCAGCAGAGGCGGAGGAGTGTGCCGGCACTTTACATCAAAGCCGGACACTCTTTAAACGGGACCCGGGACGGGGAACCACGCAAGGGAAATAAACCGCAGTGGCAGTGCGGCCCTCCATTCCGTGTTATACCAGACACCGGGGATCCCTTTTGGGGAAGAGTAAGGACTTAGGACCCAAGTGGCTGTACGGTTCCTTTGTCCTGAAAGTACCCATCCAGATACACTGCACAGTAAAGATCTGCAGGTGAGCGCAGAAGTAGGAAGGAATAACCGTAGTGGCAGTGCGGCTTCCAGAACCCAAAGCGCAATACCGTGAGTCCGGGTGGAGCTGAGATCTGGGGAATCCATAAGGACTAGAGAGGTAACCGTAGTGGCAGAACGGCCTCCCAGCCCTGAAACACCCCATACACCCAGATAGGTGTACCCACCATAAGGACCTATAGTGCAGTCTGGATCATACAGGGATACTTGCATCTCCAAGAATCTGGTGAGCTACCTTTAAATTGTTTTCTCTCCTATGCAAAGAAGAGAGTGAGGGGCAGATTTATTAAGCTTGGAGAAGAGATAAACTGGAGATAAGGCAAAAGGAGATAAAGCACCAGCCAATCAACTCCCAACTGTCATTTTCAAACACAGTTCATTGGCTGGCACTTTATCTCCTTTTGCCTGATCTCCAGTTTATCTCTTCTCCAAGCTTAATAAATCTGCCCCTGAATCCTTTTTTTTAAATATACTTTTAGACTGTTTTTTGTGTGATTTTTAAGGAAAGTTTCTTCCTTTTATGTGACTTTTTATTTAATAAAGCATTCAGTATTTTTTTTACCTTGAAACTACGGAGTGGACTGCTTCTCTTTGGGATTTCCAGTAAATTTATTCATATTGTCCAGCGCTGCAGAACGGTTCCCATTCCACTTGTTAACATTTGTACCTGCTCAGCTGGATCGCATAGGATACAACATTTTGCATACGGTGTATCATATGTGATCCCAGTCATGGCTGTGGGGTCAGAGAAATCCTTAAGGCAGCTATGATGATCTCCAGATCTGTTGCGCACATATAAAACACATATAGCACTTTTTACACTATTTATTGGCCCGATGGGTTGAAATCATGTGAAAAGGGCCATATCATATACTGTAAGTGTATAGGGGCCTCATGTTCTTGGTAAATAAAAGTAGCACATCATTAGGACTTATAAAAGTTATATCAAGGACTTATAAAAGTTATATCAAATTAATATACTCAGGAATAAATGTAAGGTTAGAATGTGCTTTTATAGAATTACTATTGACATAAATAGAGATGAATGATACCTTACGATTATGTCCAAAATTTTTATTAAACAAATATACAGTATACTAATGGTGTACAAAAAGCAATACACAAAAATGGTGGGCACACTGGGTGTACCCCTGCGAACACAGGCATGACCAAGCCTGGTCGGAGCAGGCGGAAGGCATCACATGATGCCAGCGCCTGCCCTCAATTCAGCCATCATTGTGCAGTATAAAAGTCCAATCTTATTTTATATGAGAAGGGAGGAAAAAGCATTGGATGTTGATCAACCATTGAATGATTTTTCATATGTGCGGACACATGCGAGGGGATATGTGTTTTGCATTGTGGTGTGGAAATTCGGGCGACGGGGTGAGTGCTTTCGGTGGGGTGGCGTGTGCCTGCTCGTATGCTACGAAGATATGCAGACTAGCTAGCAGGTCTGAATGACCCCCCTATGTACCATTGTACTTCTTTTATGTATAAAAAGTCGTGGCTCCTACTGGTTTACTTTGGGTGGGCTGCATTGTCTGGCCCTGTAGCGCCCTCTGTTCATTCTCCCATGGCCCCTGGAACACCCTCCGTTTATTCTCCCATGGTGCACTGACATAAGTGGTGCACATACGCGCGCCGCGCTCTCCTCAGTGTTGGGGAAAAAAGAAGAATCCCCAACAGCGGAGGCGTGCATACACACTGACTTCTATTTGCAGAGGACACCACCGCTGGACTTATACAGCAGCATAGGGCAGCACAGCACAGGACACCACCGCTGGACTTATACAGCAGCATAGGGCAGCACAGCACAGGACACCACCGCTGGACTTATACAGCAGCATAGAGCAGCACAGCACAGAACACCACCACTGGACTTATTCAGCAGCGTAGGCCAGCACAGCACAGGACACCACCACTGGACTTATGCAGCAGCATAGGGCAACACAGCACAGGACACCACCGCTAAACTTATACAGCAGCATAGAGCAGCACAGCACAGGACACCACCACTGGACTTATTCAGAAGCGTAGGCCAGCACAGCAGAGGACACCACCGCTGGACTTATACAGCAGCATAGGGCAGCACAGCACAGGACACCACCACTGGACTTATTCAGCAGCGTAGGCCAGCACAGCACAGGACACCACCAATGGACTTATACAGCAGCATAGGGCAGCACCGCACAGGACACCACCGCTGAACTTATACAGCAGCATAGGCCAACACAGCACAGAACAACACCGCTGGGCTTATACAGCAGCATTGGGAAGCACAGCACAGGACACCACAGCTGAACTTATACAGCAGCATAGGCCAGCACAGCACAGGACACCACCACTGGACTTATTCAGCAGCGTAGGCCAGCACAGCACAGGACACCACCAATGGACTTATACAGCAGCATAGGGCAGCACAGCACAGGACACCACCGCTGAACTTATACAGCAACATAGGCCAGCACAGCACAGGACACCATCTCTGGACTTATACAGCAGCATAGGCCAGCACAGCACAGGACACCCCCGCTGGACTTATACAGCAGCATAGGGAAGCACAGCGCAGGACACCACCGCTGGATTTATACAGCAGCATAAGGCAGCACAGCACAGGACACCACCAATGGATTTATACAGCAGCATAGGCCAGTATAGCACTGGACACCATTGTTGGACTTATACAGCAGCATAGGGAAGCACAGCACAGGACACCACCACTGGACTTATACTGCAGCATAGGGCAGCACAGCACAGGACACCATCGCTGGACTTATACAGCAGCATAGGCCAGCACAGCACAGGACACCCCCGCTGGACTTATACAGCAGCATAGGGAAGCACAGCACAGGACACCACCGCTGGGCTTCTACAGCAGCATAGGGCAGCACAGTACAGGACACCACTGCTGGACTTATACAGCAGCAAAGGGAAGCACAACACAGGACACCACCGCTGGACTTATACAGCAGCATAGGCCAGCACAGCACAGGACACCACCGCTGGACTTATACAGCAGAACCACTGGACCTACTGTATATGCAGAAGTTTGCAGACACACAGCTCCTTCCACTACCCTCTACAATGCTGGAGTGAAGATGGCGCCGATTCGATAGGATCCAAAAAGCAGGATGATGATGTTTTGTCTTGATCTGGGATCCAAGTCTGGCAGGAAAACTGGAGCCGGGCTCGGATCCCGCATGAGATCGTGAAGTTGGGGAGGGCTCGGATCTCAGAGATCCGAACCCGGTCATCCCTATGTTACATGCTAAAAATTATTGTAAATAATTACATTTTCTAGACCAAGTCATTGGCACTGGTGAATTTTAAGCAAGAGATACATTTAAACTGATATCCTACCAAATGAACGTTAGAAATGTCAGCATTAACACTACAATTTAAACACAGATGTTTTTTTGTGCAGCAGAAGGGATTATTGATTTACACTCAGTCAATAATTACAAAGGTCCTTAATCTGTGATGCTCACTTTATCTGGTCATTACTGTCAGGGCTGCTACTAAACAAAGACAAAACTGGGGCAGTTTGTTACTTGTCACATAGGCAGCATTGGAATGATTTATTTCTTTATAGCTATGATGAAGGAAAACATTAATTGTTTCCAAATCAATGCACTGTGTAGTGTGTAATAAATAATAATAGGATACAGTATGCTGCAAATACAAATATAGTGAATAATGACTGCTCGGTTCATGGTGTGGTAGTGATTCACAACCATCAGTGTGTCACAACACAATACTGGGTTGGAAACAGTATGAGTAAGTATGGTAATGGAGGAAATCTGTAAAACTGTATGTGCAGTGTATGTTAGTTGTAAATGACACAGGAAAGCTGTTTTGTTTGCTTTATAAACACATGAATTGCACTATTTTAATACAGGTATGGTAAGAAAAAAAATGTTGGCGTGTCATCGTAACACATGAAGGGCTATGAACCACAGGGCTTAAAGGACAGTGGGGCAGGTGTATTAAGCCTTAACAAGAGATAAATGCAAGAGTGATAAGGAGAGATAAACGCCCAGCCAATCACCTGCCAACTGCCATGTTACAGGCTGTGTTTGAAAAAAGTCGGTACTTATGTATTATCTGGACTCCCATGTTAAATGCACCCCATTTTTTCATACCCCTATTATCCAACTACGCATGGAGTTGATTTTATATAGTGTGGCGAGCGCAGCGAGCCACCGTGCCCGAAGCGTGGTGAGCGCAGCGAGCCCCGCGAGGGGACGCGGTCTCATAAGAAAAACGGGAGTCCAGATATTACATAAGTACCAAAAAGTCAGTAAGGAGCTGATTGGCTGGATGTTATCTCTCCTTATCACACTTGAATTTATCTCTTGTTAAAGCTTAATACATCTGCCCCAGTGTCTGGTTATGATGGTTTAGAAATTCCAGCATCAGTACCTCTAGCTTGTTTTTATTTTATTTTATACTTAACAGTTATGTTATTATCAAGCATATAACTACTGCTGACATACAGTAAGGGATGTATATATCTGCTCACTTAAAATACTGTACTCTGTAAGTAGAATGCCAGGTACTGTAATATTATCTTTTTGCTAATGATAAATCTGGGTGTCTCTCTCTTATTACATACCCTGCTATAAGCCACTGTAAAGCTGATGTCATCTTGAGTGATTTTGCAATAGGGCTAACAACATAGGGATTAGTCTCAGCTGTTCTGTTCTTCAAGGGGATGGTATTGCCATATAAGATGAAGGAGGCGGTCTAGGTAGGGAATAAGAGGGAAGCGTGGCACCAAGAATTGCACTCTTGTGGCAACACTCTTTGCTGCATATTAAACAGATTGCCCTTTCAGGATCCCAGACTGCTCACTTCACTGGGAAACTGACCCGAGAGGCTGATAGACTGTCTGAGCATGCAGGAGATCTAGGCAAGGATGGTAATGTATGTGTTACATTTACTGTATGTGGTCAGGGCCGTCTTTTCGTATGGGCTTAATGGGCACTTACCCAGGGGCCCCAGGTGTATTAGGGCCCTATGCTGATAGCTGAGGATCCCCTTTTTCCAAGGATACCAGAATTTTGAAAATGGGCCCTGGGGAACTGGAGATATCCAACTTCAAAGCAGCAGTCCACATCCGACCTGTTAAATGCAATTCCCAGTCATATTTCTCAGATTCTCTCTGACTTAGAGTTTTTCTGAGAGTATATTCCAAAAGCTCGGACTCTCCCCTTTCTGTCGACACTAGGGGCTTGTGTCTGTCATGCCCAGAACCAGAGATATCAGCTTTCCAGCAGCTGGTCCCTGCTCCAGCTCCAAACGTCTGGTGTGCAGTTTTATATTTTTGTTATTTTTGCTCTGGCTCCTGATCTCTGATCCCCAAGTTCCCAGCACCTCCTGAAAGTTGGGACTCTAGGTTTTTATACTATTGAAGGCTAAGAAATCTATTTCCTGATAATGGCGATATCTGCAGTCAAACAAGCTGCCCTTCTACCAGAAAATAACGAATATTAAGTCCACTCCATTATCCAACCCTCCCCTGCGTATAAAACACCCCCTACCTCCCTGGAAGTCATTTACAAGGGACCCTTCATTCAGCTCAGTGCCCCCTTCCACACGTTAGTGTTCTCCCTCCCGCTACCTCTGCAGTAAAGGAGTAATTAGCAGAAGTTACTGCTCCAGGTCCTACATGTTGAATGGAAGATAGAGCACCCCCTGCCACCCGTGGGACATGATAGCACCCCCCACTCCTAGGAGGGGAGAATGGGTAAGGGCCCCAGTGCATTGCGTTGCCCAGGGGCCCACACTGCTGTTAAGATGGCCCTGTATGTGGTACATTTACTGTGTGTGGTACATTTACGGTACGTGGCGCATTTAGTAAGAGTCATTGTCAGTGGTGTCCCTAGCCGGTTTTACAACCAAAGCGGGAGGGTGTCAGTAGAACAATAAAAAAAAGGGTCAAGGTATATTAGACCTACAATGTCTAGATCTACAGTCAAAAGGTCGACCACTATTGGTCGACAGGGTCAAAAGTTCAACAATTAAAAGGTCGACAAGGTCAATAGTTTGACAGTCATAAGGTTGACACGGTCAAAATGTCGACATTCAAAAGGTTGACCTGGTCACAAGGTCGACATTCAAAAGATCGTCATGGTCACAAGGTCAAAATGCAAAAGATTGACATGGAAAAGGTCGACATGAGTTTTTCGTGTTTTTTTGGTGTCTATGTCAACATAGGTAGGTATGGACACTGTCTAAGTGTACTGCGTCCACTTGTCATGCTTCGGGCACACAATTATATTTTCCCACCAAACCATAGTGGTATGAAATACCGCCTGTCGACACATGCCAGCTCAAAAAAAAAGTAAAAACCCCTGTCGACCTTTTTCATGTAGATCTTTTCCATGCCAACCTTTATAACATGTCAACATTCTGACAACAAATAGTTGTCAACCTTTTGACTGTTAACCTAGACACTAGATCTAATGACTGTATACCTAAAAAAGATGCTGTCAAAAGTTGTCTGTGTGGCCCTGCGGGTAGCGGTGTGGCCTCATGGCCAAAATCACCATTGTTGGTCTGTCTGATCTGCAGTGTTGGCTGCCGTCACAGTGTGATAGGAGTAACTATTGTTAGTAACTAGGTAGGAGGCCTGAGTGTCTGGACAGCTCGATGAACTGTGAAAAAATGTGACTGTCTGGTTTTAAAATGTGTGCAACATAAAGGGCAATAATCCATGTGGCTGGTGAGGGGGGTTAAACGGCAGGGATCGCCGAAAACAAGTGACCTTCGCCTTTTAACCCCCCTCGCCAGCTGCTCACCGTATTCAATGTTCCGGGGGAACCTTCGCTGTAAGATGACAACAAGGATTCCCCCAAACAGCGAGGTTCGTGGCTAACGCAGGGAGCCCGCCGCATTTAGCCGCAAGCCTCACTGTTCTGGCGGCCGCAAACGTTTTTTTCATGTCGCTGTAAAAACCCAGCGAGGTGGAAACGGAGTGTGCAGGAGGTCAGCTGAATACTGACCGTGCCAGCTGTGACAGCGAGCAGTCAGCACTGCTCGCTGTCACAGCTCACAAAAAGCATTGAATACACCCCAAAGTAGGCCAGAATCTATGAATTAATAATAATGTAATTATAAAGCATAACCAGTGCTATTTTTGTAGTAAAAGAGGTTCAGGAACTGTGGGCGGGACAGAAGTGGGCAGTGATGTGGGTGGAGCTACCAAAGGGGCGGGGCATAAATTGGTGCTTAAACTTTTTTTTAACACATAATGCCCTATATAGCAGTGCCATATATACACATAATGCCACCAGTAATGCCCTATATACCGACCAGCAGTGCTAGCTACACAATGCCCCACAGCAGTGCCAGATAAACAATGCACCCCAGCCAGTGCTCCCTAGCATAGGCGAATCTAGAAATATGGTAATGGGTGGTCCCAGATCCAAACAATGCAGCAGTGCGGACCTTTGCGTGGCGAAGCCGCGCGGCGAAAAAGGTGTGTGTCCTCATGGAAAGGAAGCGTGCCATCACAAAAAGGTGCGTGGTATTACACATTAGACCACACACCGTAATGCCCATTACACATTTTAGCAAACTCCATAATACCCATTACAAAAAGCAACACGCCGTAATGACAATTACACATAATGCCACACACCGTAGTGACAATTAAACGTAATGCCACACACTGTAATGCCCAATACACATAATGCCAACACCGTAATGCCAATTAAACATAATTCCACACACCATAATTCCAATTAAACATAATGCAACTCAGTCTGTGGCTGCCGGCTGCTGCAGCGGCTTCCAGCGTCCGGGTCTCTCAGCGCCCAGCTCCCCCCTAGTTACGGCCCTGGCCAGGCCAGTCCAAATACATACCGACACAAAAAAATTAGGAGACATATCCCTCAGAGAGCGCAATGGATAATTATTGCTAATTTATTTTAATTAAAGATCAGAATAAATAAAAATAAATAAAACACCACCTCATAAAGGACAAAGATAAAAATACATATACATATAATTAAAAACAACCACTATCTCCACCAGAAGTAAGCAATCGATCCTCTTTCAGTTAATTGATAATGGCTTAATATTCCCTTATATTTTCGGCAGGCCAGCACTTAAATTGATAGTAAATATTATGGGATATGGTGCCTTGTATATGTAGAAAAAGAGGGGAAACAAAGTTATCCAGTGTTATGGGACATCAAAGAACCAACAGATTGTAAAATTCCAATTATTATGTCAGGGGTCACTCACACATAGCTGGTACTGAGGTTGTTACCGTTAATGTATATGAGCCGCTGTCTCCCACGGAATTGTCCACTGGGCATCAAGGGGACACGGCTGCCGCCGGATCAGTTCAGAGTGTCGCCTGGATGTGAAAGCAGACAACCAACCAGGGTACTCAAGCATGCACGGGAGTTGATGATAACACTGTACATACCGAATACATACTGGCCCGGGGTGCATGATGTGGCACGCTGCACCAGCACGCCACTGGCTCTGTCCCCGTCGCTATCTTTATTCAATACTCCCGCGAGCCAGGAGCTCGCGGCCGGCAGCCAATCTGGAGCGGTATTAGTAGTATTGGTGGCCTCTCCTGATTGGCTGCCGGACCGCGAACTCCTATTGGCTTGCGATCCAGCGGTATAGACAGGGACAGAGCTGCTGGTTTGCTAGTTAGCCAGTGATTACTTTTCTGCCCGGCTGTCATTTCTTTAAATTGCGGCTGCCGACAATCTAATGCAGGGCTGGGCAACACCGGCCCTCCAGATGTTGATGAACTACACATCCCAGCATGCCTTGTATCAGTTTCAGCATGGCCACATAGCAAAACTAATGCAAAGCATCCTGGGATGTGTAGTTCATTAACAGCTGGAGGGCCGGTGTTGCCCAGCCCTGATCTAATGGGTGGTCCGGTGCACCCCCGGACCACCCCCTAGATTCACCTATGCTCCCTAGTCTGTGGCATTATACAATGACCCATTCTCTGGGGTAGGTACGGTGTGCCACTCCAGCTGCTGAGGGACTACATCTCCATGCCCTGCCACCATTTTAGCATACTCGAACAGCAAATGTGTGGCAGTGCATGATGGAAGGTGTAGTTCAACATGATGCCAACCCCCTACCCTACTCTATCTCACTGCTGCACTGCCAGGACCCCACTGTGCACAAATCACGCAAGTTAAATACTGTGCACTGTGTGATACTGTGCACTGTGGATGCAGGCCACATTTTACGACAGGCCAGTCCCCACCTGTGTGCTCTCTCCCAGGAAGGGGGGGAGGGCTGCCTGCACGCTACATGGAAGGAACAGCCAGTGTTTAAAGATCCTTCCAGAATGATTTACAATCCCCCTCTACCTGCTCCGACGGAAGGAGGGGGCAGAGGCAGCAACATGTGTTCTCTGTGCCGTGCAAGTCCTGCTTGGAAGGAGGAGGGAGCAGAGCGCAGCTCACCACAGAGGGGTGAGAACTTAAAGAGACTGTCTGTCCATCAACTTGGTTGCTGCGGTGAGGGGGCGCAGCCAGGCTCCGTGTAGCCTATCAGGACAGGCGCTGCTCGTGTAATGGTGAAGGGGTTGTTCCCAGAGAGGCTGTGGTTCGGCTAGACAGGTGTGTAGTAGTCTGAGGCTGAGCTCTCTGCATTTATGCCGAAGTCTAGAGGTTCCGGAACCCCGTTCCTGATGACGTCATTTGTTATCCGAACTTCAGGAACGGCGTTCCGGACCGTTCCGGCAGAAATATAGCCCTGAGCATAACCATGAATAATTCCTAGGTCCCTAAAAAGTTATAGTGAAAATGCAAAAGAAGGTGCATTATACTGTATAAGCCAAGGATAAAAGACCGCAGCTGAGGCCTACTGGGGAATATAGCAGAGACACAGATGTTACATGGATATGGTTAAATTACAGTCCCTGGAGAGAATTGTTATTTACTGAAAAGCTGAACTGTCTCTACACACAAGAGATAATTGGTGTCAAAGAAAAACAAGCCTTGGTATGCAACATGTAAATTCACAGGAATGATTATTAGTCCAAACTGGATCAAGGAGTAAATGGCAGAATGACATAAGGATGGGGAGCCAATCATCAGCAAGATAGTAACACTACTCACTGGTTATTATTATTCCACAGCATTACTCAGCAAGGTGCTGCTGAGGTAGATGTACAGTAATAAAAGTCTTACATATTCTCCCATCTTTATTGAAACTTCATTAAGGAGTGTAAAAATAATTGAATATACTTATGGTTTTTTTTATGCTACGTGTCATGTTTTCATCTAGAAACTAATATCTGGTGGATTAGCTGTAAATATTGTGGTATTTATCATGTAGAGTAATTGCGTTTTGGCTCTCGGCCTAATTCACAGATGGATCAGTAATTAGAAAGTTCTCAAACTGAGAGGTTAACTGCACATGAGTACCGATAGATTGGCACATCGGCAAGGTGAAATAGTGACTAAAAAGCGCATGGATCGTAAATGCAATGTAGCCACGGTTTGACTGACAGGACTGACAAGAATTTGTGGGCTGGAACCTGACAATTTTTAGGGTGTGTCTGAAAAAAACACAGGCATGCCCAGGGGGGATTTGAGGATAGTCTCTGGTGTCAGTACTGACCACTTCTAGCCCGTTTCAGTCGCAAATTAGTAGGAGCTTCAGACCTTCTCAGAGTTGCACAGGCGGCAAAGTCTCTTCGATGTTCCGGGGTTTGCGTATGGATCTGCAAGTGAATAGTGGTTAGTGATCCATTTGCAATTAATTTGAAAATTTGCATGGGAGGTTACACTTTCTGTCTGGGTGGTGGCTTTTTACTCAGTCAACTGAAACATCTCTAATTATCAATCCAAGCTAAATCAGGCCTTCTCTTCAATATAATAAACTCTGCTTCATCTGTGTGAACAGATCCTGTAATATGAGTCTGTGCTGTCTAGATTGTCCTCATACTCAGATTTTACTATACAGTATATGTTCCTTCTGGGAGAGGAGGGGACTTTGAGGAGGGGACAACAGAGTCACCCACTGTACAATATAATGAATCAGGAATTGTGGGTTATTCAGATCCTGTACTTATTGCTATTGGATGCGAAAAGTACTGATCAGTATGACCCATTCTGCATGTGTCCAAATAGGTCTTGTGAAGTAGTAAGGAAGCCGGAATCAAACTGTTTGTGATTGACAGCCTGATGCTATTTCGTGGGTAGTCGGTGATAGCCTCCGTATGTTAAAGAAAAGTTTAGTTTAGGGGGAAGGAAGAAGCAAGGGATCTCCGTCATTGGATGAAGGTTACCCATACCTCCCAACTGTCCTGATTTTCCAGAGATTGAGTTCCGTCTTGAAAAAGTCTCCATTACCACGTAGGAGACGAAACGCATTGACGTCATACCACTGAGACGTTTGGAGCCGCCCGCCGCCACCTATTGTCCCGCTGTATACACAGCCTTTTAGCGCTACACGGAAGAACAGCGCAATCATCGTTAGCAGCAGTATCGCCGTCTGAACATTAGGACGCTCCGTCCTTTCAGGAGAGCAACACCACCCGCCGGCGCCAGTGCATCTGGCGACCCACAGAGGAAAACTACCGGCCCCTAACATTTTCCTCCTTACGGTGAACGGAGCAACCATCAGACTTGGCAAACGCTATCTGTGGGTGAGATAAAACCATTAACCCCCTGTTTCCAATCACTGCATACCATCACTGCTGCATACCTACTGCCTGCTATTTGCAAAATCAACCATCTGCTTGCTATAGTGCGTGCCACTTACACGCCAGAGTGACTGTTACCTTTATTCATTTCATCCTACCAAATAATAACTTTTCATCTGACATTTATTCCATTATTCATATTAACTTATTTCTACTAACAGCATTTCTGAGACGCATAAAATCCATCTAACAAATTTCATCATTTTTTATGTGGCTTACTAACAGCGGAGTGCCTCCAATTTAACAAACGTCCATTTCTAGCCCCATTTAAGGACTACTATCTATCAGGCTACAACCACCCAGCTGATATATTTATCCTATGAAAGATTTTTTAATAGAGTGTCATTATTTAGTGTGTTTTTTATTTTCCTTATATATGTAATTTTTATGTTCCTGATTATTTCCCTTAATGTTTTATGTATTATTTGATATAATATATTAAATTTATACTTTTTTTAGCAGTGTGTCCGTGTCATTCACTGCACGTTGGTCATTCCCTCTATTTTAGAGTATATATACAATAAATTGGGTTCAGCAGCGCAATACATACCAATTACCTTTCCACCCACTGTACAATATAATGAATCAGGAATTGTGGGTTATTCAGATCCTGTACTTATTGCTATTGGATGCGAAAAGTACTGATCAGTATGACCCATTCTGCATGTGTCCAAATAGGTCTTGTGATGTAGTAAGGAAGCTGGTATCAAACTGTTTGTGATTGACAGCCTGATGCTATTTCGTGGGTAGTCGGTGATAGCCTCCGTATGTTAAAGAAAAGTTTAGTTTAGGGGGAAGGAAGAAGCAAGGGATCTCCGTCATTGGATGAAGGTTACCCATACCTCCCAACTGTCCTGATTTTCCAGAGATTGTATCCTTTTTGGGGGGCAGTCTTGCATCCCGCCTGGGGCAGGCAATGTCTCGTGGTAGGGCGGAGGCAGTTGGGAGTCCCCCCTGCTGCTCTGTAGAGCAGAGCAGCAGTGAATAGACACTGTGCTCATGAGCACACCTTCTATTCCAGGAGACAGGTGGCCTGGGGGCATGGCCATCAGCTCTCAGAGTGTTGGCCATGCCTCCTCAGTGTTGAAAATGGGGGTGCAGCCTCACAGGAGTGATGTGATTTGGCCTCTAGTCCATGCCCCGAAATTTCAGGCATGTGCCTTTGGTTTCACAGGCCACATTATGTATGTTTGGAGTTATGGGTTAACTGGCCTCTGCAACAGGCATTTTGTGGAGCATCATGGGTGTCCTAAGGTGCGAGGCTGGATCACTGCAGTAGAAGGCTTCTGTAATAGATGCCTCCTGCTGCATTACCATACAGCGCTATCACTGGATAGCAAGGAAGCAACAGTGATAGCACTTCTGTCCACATCTAAATCAGGCCCATAGTGCAGTGGGAGATAAAGGCATGATAATAAAATTCACTGCAAATTATGGGATCAGTATTCCAACTACATCACTTACAAAGTGTCCAGATTCTTGGAGGTTTGTTGTCTATTCTCCAACCTGGGAGAACTCCCTGAAACTCATGAGTCTTCTTGACACATGGGAACGAACGAACGAACGAACGAACGAAAGTTAAAACCCACACTTCATTCCCTCCAGTGTCCTCCTCAGGTTCTATAACCAAAACTTTTACACTCTGCAAAATTAACTTGATATGTGTGATCTTAAGCAGCAGTTTCGCTAATCTTTACCTTCTGAAGCCAAACCAAGCTGTATAAAGTTTTAATGGTACAGGTTGAAGTAAAGATGTGCAGGTCCGGATTTACCCGCATTTTCTAAGATCTCAAAAAGGGATCTTACTGGCTATTCAGTGGCGTAGCTTGTGTAAGGCAGCCCCCGCCACTGCTTGGGGGAGCGGGGGCTGCGTGGGCGCCTGCTCCCGCACGGAGAGGCCAGACAGAGAAGTTGGGAAGCTGAGCAGTCCTCATGATAATTATACACAGCCGGCCACCGCGCTGTGAGAGGAAGTCCGTGCAGCTTGAGGAGCAGGAGAGCCGTCACTCAGTCAGGGCTTCCTGATGCTGGCCCCGCCCACCACACTGATGGGCTCCGTGCAGCAGGCCTCAGCCCTGCTCTCCCTGCTCCTGCTCAGCCCTGCTCCCTGCTCAGCCCTGCTCTCCGGCTGCCCTGATGCTGGCCCCACCTACCATACTGCTGGGCTCCCTGCACAGTGCTCCTGTAACCTGCTGCTGCTGCCGCCCTGATGCTGGTCCCAAACACTCACCACACTACTAGCTCCCTGCACCTCCAAGGAATGGGCAAGCCAGGTGAGTGTTGTATAGTGGGGGAGTGAGGGGGCTGTGTTTTATCTACTGTAATGTGTGCCTTGTCATACTGTGGTGCTGTGTGTGTTCTGGGGGAGTGGGGTCTGTAATATGATGGGAATCTGTACTTTAGTGTGTGTGGGGGCTGTTTATCATGTGGAATGGGCTGTGTATAATGTAATATGTGGGGGGGGGGGGCTGTGTATAATGTAATATAGGGTGGACTGTGTATAATGCAATATGGGGGGGCTGTGTATAATGTAATATGGGGTGGGCTGTGTATAATGTAATATAGGGTGGACTGTGTATAATGCAATATGGGGGGGCTGTGTATAATGTAATATGGGGTGGGCTGTGTATAATGTAATATGGGGTGGGCTGTGTATAATGTAATATGGGGTGGGCTGTGTATAATGTAATATAGGGTGGACTGTGTATAATGCAATATGGGGGGGCTGTGTATAATGTAATATGGGGTGGGCTGTGTATATTGTAATATGGGGTGGGCTGTGTATAATGTAATATGGGGTGGGCTGTGTATAATGCAATATGGGGTGGGCTGTGTATAATGGAATATGGGGTGGGCTGTGTATAATGTAATATGGGGTGGGCTGTGTATAATGTAATATGGGGTGGGCTGTGTATAATGTAATATAGGGGGGCTGTGTATAATGTAATATAGGGTGGCCTGTGTATTATGTAATATGGGGAGGGCTGTGTATAATGTAATATGGGGAGGGCTGTGTATAATGTAATATGGGGTGGGCTGTGTATAATGTAATATGGGGTGGGCTGTGTATAATGTAATATGGGGTGGGCTGTGTATAATGTAATATAGGGGGGGCTGTGTATAATGTAATATAGGGTGGCCTGTGTATTATGTAATATGGGGAGGGCTGTGTATAATGTAATATAGGGGGGCTGTGGGGCGGGAAGCTTCCGGCCCGGCCCCACAGGAAGCTTCCGGCCTGGCCAGTCTTTTTCAAGGGACATGGGTAGCCACAGAGAGGTAATGTGTATGGGGCATTATGGGGGGGCGCCTAAAAATATTTCGGCTTGGGGGAGCATAATTTATAGTTACGCCACTGTGGCTATTGGCTGTCACCTGTTTTGGCTCCAAAACAGGTGACAGCCGGATAGCCAATAAGATCCCGTTTTCAGATCTGGGTAAATCCAAACCTGCACATCTCTTGTTTAAAGGACTAATGCTTTGGGTTCAGTTTACTAAAGTATCTAGAGATGAAAAGAGGTGATGTTGCCCCTAGTAACCAATCAGATTCTGTCTATTATTTTTCGATCGTATCCTAGAAAATGATAGACGCTTTAGTCAATGTTCTTCTTTGATTCTCCAGTTCTAGTGCTCAGTGCACCTAATATCCTTTTCAGGAACTAATTGGGAAGTATATCTTTATGTCTGTTGTACAGGTTTGACGGTTCTGCTTGCGAACTTTAAAATCATTGTTCTACTAATAAACTGTGCTACTTTTTTTAACAGCAACCACTGTATTCACTAGGGGTTTGTCTGTGGTGGCAGTTGAAATGCCCATGGCCTAAAAAAGGATTTGTAAGTCGTGACTCAATTAGTGTAACTAACAAACATCCAGTTAATTAAAGAAAATCCATAGTTTAGTGATTTCTATTCCTTGAAAGATTGATTAAACTTTATTTTTGCTGAGAACTGCTAAAATGTTGATTTTCCTTCATAATTTGTTTTTATTATTTAGCTTTGTTATTTAGCTTAGTAATTGAGAGTTAATTCCTTTGCTCATGCAAACATATGTTTGGAAAATTTGATACTAGTTATTTAATCGTTACTATGGGCTTAATTCACACCTTTTCACAAGGCACCTTTATTCTCAAATAGACAAAACCATGTTGCACTGCAGGTGAGGCTGATGTAACATGTGCAGAGAGAGTTCGATCATCATAGAATTTTTGTTGTTTATGGTTTTAGTTATCTGCATTGTTTCATACTTGCCTACTATCCCAAAATGGTTGTGAGGCTCCTGAATATCGTGTGGCACTTCTGGCCACCTGCAAAAGAAAGCAAATCTCTCAGAGCAGGTCAGCCGCCCAGACCCTCCTTATTTCCTCCCTCATCGGCACGCACACCCAGCATTCCTGGTGATGCTGCAGTTCATGCTGTATCATGTCATCATAGGCCCTTCCCCAATTTACAATCCTGGCATTGTCAGTATTAACACTGTTGCGCATCCACGCCCCCGTACCACCCACCTACGGCAATGCCCAGCGCCACACAGCCAGAAAGTTGGCACATTCATTTTACTTTTGTTTTTATATTATCACAAAGAGAAATTAGGATGTTTATTCCAATTTGTCATCTATATGTGTGCAGGTACTGTAGGCTTATACGAGTAGGAATCTGCATGTGTACGTTCCAGTCTGGAGCATACACAGTTTGAAGACATGCAAAGTATACTCCACTGACATGCATCCGTACAATGCTGCATCAGCATCAGCTAGCTAGACCTTTTTATTTTACATCTAGTCATAAAGATCCAGTTACCCTCCACACATGAATACCATATGAATCACACAGGCAGAATACCATCTTTTAGTGTTATCTTGACACAACTGCAAATCTGTTAAAATGAACATTATGGGCCTTATTCTGGTCTGTGCGGACGGAGCCGAATATGCGGCCAGGACCGTGCGTACTAAACCCTGCCTTTCGTACGGATCGCTCACTCCGTCCGAATGCGGTAAGAAGCTGTCCGAACGGACCGCAAGTGTATTTCTCATGAATACACCTCCTCCATCTCAGGGAACCTCCCCCATCATTCATTGGTCGCAGACCATCGAATGCAGGACCGAGTGGTCAGGCAGCTCCTGCAACCTCAGACCACACGGGCATTTCTCCGTGCAAAAGCAGGTATCTGGGCGGGCAGCTGACATCCGGCAATGTCATATGTCCGCCCCCTACACGTGCGTCACGGCCGCATTACCATACGTACGCCCAGCGTTTTCATGGGAACGCCCATGAAACGCGGGGTGTAAACATATGGTAATGAGCCCAAACAGCCCTTCACGCCCCTCTCCACCCCCTGTTCGTAGTGTACACATTTCATGCGGAATTTGGACGTGCGCCCCGTTCGCACATGCGCAGAGACGCCTCTGCACATGCGCAGACACAAAGCATCGGCGGACCGACCGCACGCGGACATTACCGCACCAACCAGAATAAGGGCCTATTTTCCTACTTTATCACTGACAGCTGCAGATCCCCCTCATCTTTGGGCATTAAATATTTTGGCTACAGTATTTCATCACAGAAATTCCAACCTTGCTACTGTATATGTTTATGTCAAATAATGGCTTCACTTTAATTCAATTTAAAACCAATGTAAAATCATGGAACGAATGATATTGTAAAACTTGGTTATAATTACAAATATTGGCTTATTTAAAAAAAAAAGAAAAAGAAAATGCACTTTGATTTATAGTAACCAATCAACTGGTGCGCTCATTTTTAATTTGGGGTAATATGGAACATTGAAGTCAGTTTAAAAAAAAATAATAATAATTGATGGTGTGCCCAAGTAATACCTCCTTATAAATGTCATGCAGACAAATAATTAGTGGCATCAAAAATATTGTAGCATATCTGCATAGAGGAACAGTATACAGAGGAAAACAGTGGTATTGCTCACGCAGCTACAGCACCTGCAGAGCTTGCACCAATGAATAATCTTAACAGGGCTGTTATTACCCAAAGCAAGCATTGTTGCTAAAGTATAGCTCCCAACTGTCTCGATTATCATGAGACACAATTTTATGCACTGCCCATACCCGCACAGCGACAAGTGGGAGTGGTCTCATAATCATGGACAGTCCCGCTTGGCCACTCCACCTTTTCTGAAATGTTTATAGCAAGGCCGCGCAGGAGTCCCGACTCTGGATACAAGAATGTTGAGACGTATGCTAAAGTCACTCACTGAAGTCATATGATTCACACAACACTATAGATACCTTAAAGGATGTTTGCAGTCTAAACTAGATATCGCCACAAGGGCTCATGCAAATTCGGTCAGGGGCCTGATTCAGACTTGATCTCTCATTTACAAATTTACGATGACTGCAAGTGGTTAGCTAATGCTAGGACAGAGTGAAAACTCGCCCTGTGTAAATCGAAGAGAGAATTGCCAAAATTTTGCAATCCACAATCAGTCATAAACACAGGCCGCTGAAATGATTGCTTTGTTAAACTGTGCATGTCTTGTTTATACAACATAAGAGTGGGTGGGAGGGCCCAAGGACAATTCCATCTCAGACCTCTTTTCTTTTGCATAATGTGCTCTTTGGCGCCTAGTTTTTAAAACTGCCATCTTGACTGCCACTGCAGTGCCACTCCTTGATGTGCCAGGTGTTTGTGCCACCCACTTCTGTCACTTAGGTTAGACATCCAGCTACCACAGTTCAACCCTGTGGCCTAAAAACAATGATGTGAGCTGTTCAGAATAGACTGGAAAATATTGGAAATGAATACTATTGAGGTTAATAATAGCATAAGAACAAAAAATAAAAATTCTGTGATTTAGTTATTTTTTATGATTTAAGAAAAAAATCAAGATCCAAACCCAAAACCAAAACCTACAAGTGGGGTTTTGGCAAAACCAATCCAGATCCAAAATACGAAGGAGATGACAATCCAAAGCCAAAACACAAAAGACGAAAAATGGCCGGGTACACGCCCTACTTATAAGTTATATTACATTATCAGGGAGCAGAATACAGTAGTTCCTTTTTGAAGCACATTCTGCCAGACAGCATTTGCAAAAATATGAAACATGTTCCTTTGTATTTTGTTGTACGAAACTACTACATTTGCTCTGTTGCTTTAACTCAATACTGTAATACCATTTGTTTCTCAATAGTTTTGAGTTGCTTTTGAGTTGCTCATTAAATAAGTTATGAAGTTCTAAATATGTTAATTGACTGTCTATATTAGCATAGAGTCTATCCGTGTACTCCGGTTTCCTCCCACAATCCAAAACTATACTGGTAGGTCATTTGGCTTCCAACAAACAAATTTACCCTAGAATGTCTGTTTGTGTGCGTGTACATGTGGTAGGGAATATAGATTGTAAGCACCACTGGGGCAGGGACTGATTTGAATGTTCAACTATTCTCTGTAAAGTGAATATGTATGCGCTATATAAGAAACTGTTAATAAATACATTTTCAAAGATATGAACTAAAAATGACCTCTGACGAATTTCCAGCCATGGATAAACAGGCTTTATTGCGTGCTAAAAACATGTATGTCTGGATCACTTGACGGCCACCAAATCTGGTCATGTTAAAATCAAAAGGTGAAAGGGACAAGTGTTTGGTAAGAGCAGTGAGATCAGAGACCAAGCAATTATTGCACACAAAATCAAGCAGCTACATAATCTATAGAGACAGATGGAAGTCAAGTGAGGTCTTGTTCAAATACATTATTGTTTAATGTGTAATCATATTCTATCTGTGTTTTCTAGATACTGTACTGTACATTAGAGATGTGCGCAGGCCTTGTCTTTTGGTTTTTGTGTTGGTTCTAATTCATTGTCGTGTTTTATTTTTGGCAAAACATCCCTTTAAGTGTTTTAGTACAGATTTGCGTCTTAACTCAGTCATTTTGGATTCCTTTAAAAATGTAAAATAAAATTATAAAGATTAAAGAAAAAAAATCAATAACACAGCTAAAACTCCCAGTACAAAAAGATTTCCAATCCAAAACCAAAGTTTGGATTTTATATCCGAACTTTCAAACCAAAACAATACTCGAGCTGGGATTAGTTTTACTGGAAACCCCAAAGTGATTCCAAACTGTGACGCAGTGCGCAGAAATTGTGGGGCCCTGGATTTAAAAAATATGCAGGGCCTCCTTTCCCCTTCCTGAACCTCCAGTATACCTGGTGAGACCTCCCCTGTGTTTGCAGCATTGACCGCACTACTCAACCTCTACATTGCCTTAAGGTAGATGTGAACTTTGTTTCTCACAAATTATATTTGATAGACTCCAGTCTGATTTATTTGCTGGTATACGGTCCCTGGGTCAACAGTCACTAGGTCGACCACTAATGACCTGGTTGACACTTGGAAATGGTAGGCATACCATAGGTCGGCATTGACAGAAGGTCGGCCCAAAATTAAGGATGACTTGCCCAGGCACCATAGTGGAGGTCGATTAGAGCCTTTTTGTGGAGCGGCTGTGAGGATCCTGTAAGTGGCGGAATAAGTGCCAAAGGGGGACCGCGCGCCATCACCTGGACTCGTACCTCAAGGAGATTATCTGGAGGAAGACTCTTGGTGCGGAGGACCCCTTTAAGCACATTCTGCACGCGCTGACCCTGCTCCCCCAGGCCGACAAAGTCGACACCACAGAGCCTGAGTTGACAGCGTCCACGTCAGCAGATGCTTCCACTTCAAGTGCTGATGATAGCACTGCAGTTCTGGAATAATTACTTTTTTACTAGATTTTCTTCTTTTTTGTGTCTTTTATTGTTCTTCAAATTAATTGTATTGTTATGTAATCATTTTTTTCCTCATTCAACTTATTTATCTTTCACTAAAAAACAGTCAGGTGTGAATGTGTTCCTGAAACAATCCCACCATCCACGCCATCCCGGAGCGTGGAGAGCCCTGTGAGGGTACGCGGTATGCGTCCTCCCGACCTTTTCATACCCCCACTATCCACGTCGATGTGGAGTTGATTTTATATAGTGTGGCGAGCGCAGAGAGCCACCGATCCCGAAGTGTGGCTAGCGCAGCAAGCCCAGCGAGGGGCCATGGATAACTTCACATATAAACTTCACGGATAACTTCACACTATATAAAATCAACTCCACGCCGACGTGGAAAGTGGGGGTATGAAAAGGTCGGGAGGACGCGTACCGCATCCGCTAGCCACGCTTCGGGATGGCGTGGATGGTGGAATAAACAAGGTCGACAGCTGTTACGTCGACTAGTGTCACTGTGAACAGGTTTAATAGTGTTTTGCACACTGCACCCCTATGTACCCCTATACCCAACTAAATTTAGACGCTTTAGCATCAAAATTTAGGTTCACCCTTCTTAGCGGTTTACATGGAGTCTAAATTTAGACGCTTTAGTGTCTAGTTCAGATGCCCCCTTTGTTAGCGGTGAGCCAGGGTGTTTACTTGAGATGCCCCCGTTGTTAGCGGTGTGCCGGGGTGTCTATTTCACTGTGGAACTACAAGTCCGACAATGACCTGTCAGCGCTGGTCTCCCGCATGCGCTGCTGATAACATAGAATACAGATGTAAGGCAGCTGGTAAGCTGCAAGAATTCAAACACGCGCTACGCTGATAACGTAGCTGATGGAAGTTTGGCAAGCTGCCAAGATTCATAGTGTGCGCACGCTGCTGCTGTGAAACTAAACAAGTACCGTTTCTTATATAGCGCAAACACATTCACATCAGACCCTGCCCCAGTGGAGCTTAAAATCTATGTTCCCTACTACATGTACATGCACACACAGACATTCTAGGGTTAATTTTGTTGGAAGCCAATTGACCTACCATATTTTTGGATAATGGAAGGAAACCGGAGCACCCGGAGTATATATATATATATACAGCAGTTATATACATACAGTATATCTGAGCAGTTAGAGCCATGGTGCAAATCGAACCCATGACCTCAGCGCTGTGAGGCAGTAATGCTAACCATTACACCATCCATGATGCCCCATTAGGGTTGCATAACCCTCAAAGTCAGAGGTCGTGAGATACAAAATGATTCAGTTAAATTATAATTCTCTTTTAATACTTTCCATTTAAATAGACTACAACATAGCTGGTATTGATGGCGAGAAAAGGAAGTGCAAAATCCTATCTATTGAATCCAGTTACAATTAAACACAACAGACAGTTCTCAGATAAACAAAAATCGTTGATGTCAACAGAAGCACTGAATCCAATTTTGTGTTAAAAACAAACATAAAGCCAGAAATAGACCCACATTACTACATTGCCAACAGTCAGTAGCTTGGGGCCCTGTTTTATTTCCCTATCTCTTCCCTTATTCTCTGCCAGTCGCTGCTCTGCAGATACTTATTATAGATATTGCTATACGCAGGAGTCAAAGTTGAATGTTTGAAGTGGCGCTATGGAAATATTAAGTGAGTGCCTAAGCCCCATAAGCTTTAGTTCTGTATCTCCGCATATTTAATATTGAAACTCATTAAGTAAAATAATTATATCTGTGATCATTACATGGCTTACATTGATATCATCAGTAATTACGGTTATTTGTTAGTAATCTTAGCAAGTTTAGGCTCACCAGCAGGTAAGATCAATGGTCTTCTTGTAATGATAGATGTATATTAGTATAGATACCACAGATAGGGCGCTTGTTTTTTAGGGTATACTGTACTTCACTTAACTATAATCTTTCACTACAACATTTATGTGACAAGAATTCAAGTATTTCAGAACGATAAGGTAAGACATCTGAAGACATGCAAAGCAAAGCAGACGTAGAGCACAAGCTGCGCTGCACAGAAGGGGTGTAGTAACAAATTAGCCCACCTCTGCAGAGTGCAGCATCTGATAGGAATAAAGACAGGGACAAGGGGCCTTATTCTAGTTCACTCTTTCTGACAAAATCCTTCTTAGATGGACAAAACCATGTGCACTGCAGGTGGGGCAGATGTTACTTGTGCAGAGATAATTAGATTTGGGTGGGGTTTTACTTCAAAGTGAGATATATATTGCAGTGTAAAAATAAAGCAGCCAGTATTTACCCTGCACAGAAACAAAATAATTCACCCAAATCGAATTCTCTCTGCACAGCTTCGGAAAAAAAAATCCTTAAATTTGTCCAAATGGTACAAACTGGGAGGTCAATAACAGCTATGTAATTGATTGCCGCTTTAAAGACAATGTTAAAACTCTCCCAAAATCTCTCTTTTACAACCTACAGTATTACATTTGGCCCCCAGTGTCAAAAACTAGCACTCCAGTACCTGGGAGTACAATCTTCCCATTCACGTTTTTCTTTTTATTTGCTTACTAACAACTTTTCAACATTTGATACAAGAATATTAAATCTATTTCTACTTCATTCATACAATCACACATCTGCAGACAAAAGCAGGTGTCACAATTCATTCACAGAAACAGCACTGACAGTTGCATACCTCCTAACATGTCCGTCTCCAGGAGGGGCACAATGCGCTGCCTCTGGACTTCCCTCTTAATTTATGATTGCTGTAATGTGTGGTGAAACTCCTTTCTTATCAATGAACTTGTTCAACACAGGGGATGGCAATCATACATTTAGAGGGAAGTCCAGGAGCAGAGAATTGTGTCCTTCCTGGAATGGGTCATGTTGGGAGGTATGGAAACATGACTGCTAGCTAGTAGCAAAAGCCTCTGCACACAAATGTAAATTAGGCCCTAAATGTCTGGAGCCATGTATTACAGTTAATTCCAAGGAGAGATGGTCTAGCAATATGATTTTACAATTAAAAAATTATATTTCATAACTATGTCATCATACTAGCTTACAGTGGGCCAGATGTATCAAGTTTCAGCAAGCAATAAAATGGAGAGTGATAAACAACCAGCCAGTCAGCTCCTAGCTGGCTTTTTTTCAAACCCAGCCTGTAACATGGCTGGTAGGAGCTGATTGGCTGGCTTTTTATCACTCTCCATTTTATCACTTTTTGAAGCTTGATACATCTAGTCTAGTATGAGAAAAACATGGACTCATTTGCATTTACATAATTGTTCTCCATTCTGTAAGTTAAAATATTTTCTGAGACTATAATAACCACGCACAAAACAACTGATATTGTCAGCCCCATACAGTATTAACTCTAAAGGGGACCCATTTGCAGCAGGTCCCCTCCTCTGATTAGTGCATATTACTTTATGCTGGTAAATGGGGCATTCCTCCTCTGCAGCGCCATCTTCCCAGTGATATTTGAGAGGATAGTGCAGGTGTAAAAGACAGTAAAGACTCTGGTATAGTGCTAGAGCCTTTGCTTTCACTGTGAAGTTCGATATTCCCGAAAATGTCACAGGAAAGTGGAGGACCGACTTTCTGAAACCCTGCTGCACCCAATGTGAATTATTATTATATGGAGATTTTGGGTGAAGATAAAGGAACCAAACAAAAAGACTGAGAAAATCCCTCTACATATCACTTTTCAATACTGTATATACGAAAAGGACATCTCTGCCTGCTACAACAGGCTACAATATCACACCGGCATAGTGACCCAGGAGTTACTAAGGTGAGAAGTCACCATCATGTGTTTTTTTTCCTACTGTATGAATATACAGTAAATAGCTTATTTGTCAGTTTAGACTTCTTTTTACAATATAGCAGTTGTTCCCAAACTTTTCTGAATCCAGGCACCCCAGAGTATCAAAAAAAAATTCACAGCACCCCTAGGCCAAAAGTTTGTTACAGAGAAATTCAGAAAACATTAATTTAAATAAGTTGGTTCATCCCAAGGTTCAGTAATGTTTGAGGAACAGGATCTTCTTTTGTTTGTAAACATATTTCAAGATTGGAAGCCCCCAGCATTGCTTTTGCCTATTATATTGGCCATAAATAATTTGCTTTGATCCTAGACCATCAACCCAGGGTACCTCAGCAAGTGTTCTTTGGCACCCCAGGGTTCCACGGCACACAGTTTCGGAACCACTGCATTAAAGTGTACATATTATTTTATAATACTTTGCTGGAAGTAATAATGAAAAAAACTACAATGTGACACTTGTCCAAAATTTGTGTAGTTACAAAACGATACCCAACATCTGAAGTAGTATTATTTTTATAGTTTCCTATGAATGATGCTTTTAAAAAAATTTCCTATTCACTACAACACCACCACAACATACTCACAGTTCACATAAACAGGAAAAACAACAGCAATTGCAATGAAAAATAAGGCCAAAACAAAATAAGATACAAAATGTGTAGAATAATTTGTAGCACCTTAACTTGTGTTTACTTTGTGTGAATTCACAACACATACTATACTATAATATACTATACTATATAAAACACCCTTATTAACACACATGTTAAGTATTAAAAAAAAAGCAACAACAAAACAATTGCAGAACCTGAAACCAGTGTGTTTTTGATAACGTTTGCTTGCTTACTGAAAAGACAAGTGAAACAACATATGAACTTATGAGTGCTTACCTTCAGCCAGTTCTCTTGCAAAAGAAATGTGATCACAGTTTTCTTAAAACTGTTATCAAAGTTAGACTGTAATGAAGGCCCATGAGTCCTCTACATTACAACTGTGTAACTAATTAAGGCTCTGGAGTACATTGTAATAGGCAGTGGCAGGATCTTTGTTTAACAACATAATGCAGCTTTTGTGTGGTAATACATTATGCATGTTTTGAAGGGAATGTTTGGTTTGAAAGCTGGAGGGGTTCCTCTAATATTCCCAGAATGAAGCCAGAGGCGTTGTTTTGATTGGCACAAACTTGTTACCGGTTTAAGTGCAATATCTCATTAGTGTTTTAACACCGGTGTTAACACAGATCCGTTCTTGAGGCATAAGAAAGGGCACACATTTTCTGGAGGCATAATAAAGGGCACACGTTTTCTGGAGGCATAATAAAGGGCACACGTTTTCTAAGTGCTCATGTACTGCTTCGGGTGTGGAAATGGTTTGACAGTAGTTTTTGAGCTATTTCGCCTCTTACATTTAAAGCTAGACCTTAATGTACTTAAACATGCTTCAGGAAAACTGACTTGCTAGCTGTGTCTGTCTCTCTCACAAGAGGTCGTCTGCCTCACAACATAAGGCAAACGCACCAGGAAGGAATACTAAAAATACATGTTGGACATCAATATTAGACTGCCTTGTGTCAAACATGTCAAAGTTGCCCTGAATCAAAGGGCTACTAATAAATCCTTACATTGCAAGCAACATCCAGATGTGACCCTTTACAATATTCACTTCAACGTACAGCAGCGCATAGACATACAGAAGCTCATACCCCACTATGCTATGAGTTGTACGCATCATGCGCAACAAGAAGGAACACAGTAGAACGTGAAATAATAATAAATCATTAATACTGTACAATACCGATTAAGGGAGGTATTCAATCCCGGGTCACAACTGTTGATCTGTCCCGACAGGCGTGACCCTGACCCGTTTTCATTTTGCACGACCCCATATCGCCAGGCGGTATTCAATGTCCTGCCTGGTGATCGTCGAAAAGGGGTTGTGTCCACATAAATGGCCGTGGATTGTCCTGATCACATTGACAAAATGGGCCTGACAGCTTTTAAAGTCAGGCAAGACAGCATTGAATAGACGCCCGCCACTATTTCCCCCGTCGGAAATAGTGGCAGGGATTGAATACCCCCCTAAAAGTTTTATAACAGCCCCATTTTCTTATTGAAATATAATCAATTCAAGGGTACGTGATGAACTGCTACAATAATTGAAATAAGAATGTAAATTTAATTTATCTTTTTCAAGGGAACAAGTATTGGGCTAGAAATTTACAGCTGTTCTGTAAAAATAACAGGAGGCTAGCCTGGACCATGAATGAAGCGGTATCCGGTTGATAGATCAACAGCATCTATGTTGACAGTTAAAAGGTCAACTATTATTGGTCGGCAGGCAATAGGTTGACACATGGAAAATGTCAACATGGTCTAGGTCGACTTTGACAAAAGGTTGACACAAGCAAAATGTTTACATGTTAAAAAGCTCGACATGAGTTTTCATGATTTTTTTCCCTAAACCGACTTGTTCTAACTTCACAGTCCATGTGCGCATATAGGAAGAATATAATAGTGTAATGAGTGCAGCGAGGCACCAGGTCTGACGCTTGTCGAGAGCGCAGTGAGCCATGCAAGGTGGATGAGGTACATTAATACGGTGCCCAAGGTCAACATAGAGACCATAAACATGAAAAACTCATGTTGACCCTTTTTCTGTGTCAACCTTTTGTTTGTGTCAACCTTTTGTCCATGCCGAGTACTAGACTATGTTGAACATTTTCATGTGTTGACCTAGACACTGTCAACCTATTAATCCACACCGGAATATTAGTTATGGCCCTGCTCCAGGCTATGTCAGACCTATCTACAAGAACAACAACAAAACATTATGCTTTATGGAGGTTATTTGAATGGCCGACACAGTCTTCAGATTGTGGGAAGATCTTGCTGAACAATGCTAAGTATCAGGGGTGCAAAAAACATGGGATTTGGAAACATTCAAGATGGTTTGAGAAACTTTTGTTTATTTGATTTCTTTTTCAATGAATCTTTTGAGCACATCTTCTTATGCAACTCGTTTATCTCAACTACTGTCTAGTGCTTTTGTAGTAGGACTGGCCCGATAAGGAAGACTGTAGCACTGGTCAGCTTAACAAATGTTGTGACAATTGAAACTATGGGCTATCGAAAAAGCTAAATCTTTCTCAAATGGGCAAACCATGTTGCACTACAGATGGGGCAGATGTAACATGTGCAGAGAGAGTTAAGCCATATACACATGGTTAGATATTGGCTAAATGTCCAATTTTGACTAAGCAATTTTGGCTAAATGCATTGAAGATTTTGACTAAGTGATTTTGTCTAACTAATGATAGTTTATGATCTAGTCAAAATTGCTTGACTTAGCAGGGCTGCATATAACCTCTGCCCGAATATATGGTAGTTGACTGGTCCTATGACTGGTCTTATTTCAGTTTTATAACTACAAAAATCAGTAGCTAACTAGGTGGAACATGAAATTCTTAATTTTCTCTTCTCTTTCCATTTTCTGGAGTTCGCAGATGTGTGTACCTTTGTCTTTTTATTACCTTTATGAAAATACTGTAGTTAGTATGGCGGTTGCAAAACAAACATCTTAATTAAAGCTTCTCCGTATTCCTTCCTACATCTATCCCCTGCATGTCATCTTTCATTATTTTGAGTCGCAAAATAACAAATTACATAAGCATTAAAGATCTATGTATAATCCCTAGCCCATTAGCTCCATAACATAAGTAAGCTTGGCTTGCAAAAGCACTTAGATGTGTTCTATGTATTCATGCGCTGGATATACGGTCAAGCAAAAACAAAAAAAGGAATGTGTGTTTACAACAATCGGCATTGCAAACAAATATGGGTCTATGGGAAGTAGCCTTAATACCTGTGTCATATTTAAAGTAAATGGACTGCCAACATACAGTGGATGAAATCATTATGTGTGTCGAAAGATTTTGTATACTATCAAAGAACATGACTTTGGGAACGTGGGCAGGTCCATGTGATGTCGTGATGTCACACTATGGTCATGCAATGCGACTCTGGGTACGTTTTGGATAACCAGAATATCTTCACAAAATGAAAGACACAATGGGCGGGATGTAACAAGCACCAGCGGTACATCCTGCTGCCCATCGTCGCGATGCTCATTGCATAAAGATGGAGCACATTTCATTTTTGCAGAGGCTGATGCCACCCGCCACCAGGGGCGGGCGCGCACGAGGCGCTCGCGTGCTCCATGGAGACGGAGCTCCCAGCCGCCGTCCGAAGCCTTCCCCACTGCCAGCGCCGGACCCCACCGCCGCCCTGAACCCCCCCTAACCCCCCCTAACCCTGTCCGGTCTGGCGAGAGCCGGGCAAAGAAGAGAGGGGCTCCATCTGTATGTACTGACATATGGGATTAGCAATGCAAAGGGTAGCTCTCCTGATAAGATCTGCCCTTTGTGATCCCTGCGGCTGTCTGGACTTCCGGGTCTGTGACCCTGGAATCCCTCTGCGCATGTGCAGAGATGTTGGTGGACGTAGGGAATGCTTTGAGAGATCCGTGTTTGATACCTCACAATACTTCTATGGGATTTTGCCAAGATCCACCAGGAGGGGCTTTAGTACATTTAAAAATGCAGTAAAAACCTTGAAAACACATTTTTTCTTTAGTACATCCTGCCCAAAAACACCATTTAACAGGTGGTTTTGACCTATTTAGTTCTAAATATTATATTCAAACTTCAAAAAGATTTGGCATTAAAAATAACTATTATTTAAATCAAAATGGTACTTGTGTATTATCATGGCGCCCCCGTTTTCCATCGCAGGGCATTGTACGATAAAAAATTGCGTCGCATTGCATGCGATGCGACGCAATTTCACCCGATTTTTAATTGTACAGGCACCCAGATGCCTTATTACCATGTTAAATGCCCCCCCCCCCCCAGACCTGATTTTTAATTGTATACCCACCCTTATGGGTCATGAGTATGTGAAATGTCCCCATTGTTAACGCCACCCCACTATAAACGCCAACCCGAAGCATGGCGAGCGCAGCGAGCCCGCGAGGGGTGGCGGTACGCGTCCTCCAATCTTTTCATACCCCCACTATCCACGTCGGCATGGAGTTGATTTTATAAAGTGTGGCGAGCGCAGCGAGCCACCGAGCCCAAAGCGGGGCGAGCGCAGCGAGCCCCACGAGGGGACGCATATACCTGTGAAGTAATGCACGTCCCCTCGCGGGGCTCGCTGCGCTAACTGCGCTTTGGGCTCGGTGGCTCGCTGCGCTTGCCACACTTTATAAAATCAACTCCACGCCGACGTGGATAGTGGGGGTATGAAAAGGTCGGAAGACCACAACCACTAGATATTACAATTGCACCTAAATGTTCTTAACCTTTCTATTCTTTCACAAATATCTTTCTAATGCACATTATACACGTCTGTATACAGTATGCCTCATATACTTTACTGTATATGCTCATATGGCTCAGCACGTATCACTCAGCACACTGAGCTGCACCAGAGCTGTGTGCTGAGCGATCTGTCACTGCCCATGTTCTCAATGGAGAGAACACGAGCGATCACTAGATATTTCTGGCATGCTTGTAATATCTAGCCATAGCACCGCACATTACTATCTCTATGGGGCATACACACAGAGATTTGTGCTTCATTTCTAAGCAATCTAGTCAGATTGGTAAGTATTGGCCTTAAATCGCCCCATGGGTATGCCCCAAATTGTCAATTTTACCAGCATTTAACCTATTTTATAAGCTAGTGCGTGGCTAATGAATTCCCCAGACCAAAGAGTGATAGAAAGAACACATGGTCACAAGCTGGATTACTGCTTATTTTATTCTTCAGCAAATGCCCCAGAGCTATTTAGTGCTAACCCTAACCCCTCACAGCACATGAATTCACATTTTTATCGTTTTATACCAAACTGTTCCTGGTGATGCTAAATCGATTATTCAGCCACTGAAACAACTTAGTTTGGTCATTTCTTGTTTACTGTTTGCAAATTTAACCAATGAACAATCTAGAAAATAAACAATAATAAAAAATAACTGATATATTTTATGACAGCAAACTCCGTATTACACTATTAGTGAAGGGGGTCCTTAATAACTACAAATGCAATGTTACATCGAAAAAGTGTTTCTTTTTCTCTAGAATTGAGCTGCCTCTGAAGTGGAATGTTGCTGCTATTTGCCCCATAGAAAGCTTTAATATTAATAATGCCTATTATTGCACCTCATTTAGCAATAAGCTGGAGAACCAGGCAGTTCAGAAAGGACATTAGGCATTTCATTTCTATATTGTAATGTGAAGCTTTGTGCTTTAAGCTGTCTCATTCATGTGCATATTCTGCCTTTGTTACTGTGAACATTATGGATTTGATAGAAATCATCTTGAGGATATAACTGGAAGAAATGAAATACGTGTATGTGAGATTGATTTAGTTCAATTATTCAGTTTCAGACTCTATCAGGTACTGCTTGTTTTCCTCCTGTAGCCGCGGCTTTCAGAACATGGCCGCAGCTACAGTAACATGCCTGAGAACAGACCAGGATAAATAGGGGACGTCCCTGTGTGTTAAATTAACTCCTCCTGGCAGTGACTGTTGATGTGCGGGTGATGTCATGACACCGACCCCTGCATCTGCTGTGGACTTGCGGAGAAAGAGATGGCGGGCAGACGATGGAGGTTGAGCCAGGCTGTGGCAGCTTCGCGGGAAAGCCGTGAGCCGCAGCAGTGGCATTGTAGCACACACGGACCTGGATTCGGAGGCCCGCAAAAGTTCAAAGGCATGTGTTAATATTATGCAGGTGGAGCAGGCCTGTGGTGTGCTGGTATTGCTATTTTACAGGGGGAGCAGCCTGTGGTGTCCTCCTGTTACTATTCAGGGGGGTGGGGGGTGGGATGGAAGCAGCCTGTTGTGTCCTCCTGTTATTATTTTACAGGGGGAGCAGCTTGTGGTGTCTTCCTGTTATTATTAGACAGGAGAAGAAGGCCTTTGGTGTCCCATTATTATTATTATTATACAGGGGGAGCAGCCTGTGGTGTCCTCTTATTATTATGCAGGGGAAGCAGGACTGTGGTGTACTGGTATTATTATGCTGGAGGAGCAACCTGTGGTGTCCTCCTGTTATTATGATGGGGGAGCAGGCCTTTGGTGTCCTGGTATTATTATTATTATACAGGGGAGCAGCCTTTGGTATCCTGTTATTATACAGGGGGAGCAGCCTGTGGGGTCCTGTTATCATACAGGAGGTCGGAGCCTGTGATGTCTTGTTATTATTATAATACAAGTGGCGCATCCTGTGGTGTTATTATACAGGGTGAGCAGCCTGCGCTGGCCTGTTCTTTTTATTATACACGGGGAGCAGCATCTGATAATATATATATATATATATAAGCGAAGGAATACCTGCACTCGCACTCACACAAGTAGCCAATGTTGGGGTGCCCCAAAGACACACCTTAGTGTGTCAAATATACACAGTCCAGTTTCCCTGAATAGGGAAAAATGGAGCACTCTCCGGTTTTTCAAAAAAACTTTTGTATTTTATTCATGAAAGAATTACATACCAAGCGATGCTTATCAGGAAAAAACAATCCTATAGCTCCTCCGACGTTTCGATCCACCACCGTGGATCTTTATCAAGGAGATTGTCACCATAAGAATAAGGAAAAAAGCAGTCAATCAGCAATATAGTCACCAGTTCAGGAGGTCTATCCGCGTCAGCAGCCCAGCCCGTCCCCCGACATTTTCTGCAAGCGGGTCACCAAACCTCCACACTAAGGTGCCGCCTAATTGACTGGGTCCCACCACCCATAAGAGGAGGTGACCGGGTACTACAACTGCGCAAATGTGAAAGCAGGTGGATACACCAGCTAGACACCATCTCCCCGAGAGGGATGAACGAAAACAATCCGCTATCCATTTTTTTGAAATAAACCCATGATATATATCTCTGGACATCCCTAATGCGTCTTTCTTGCAATTTTTGCATTGTTCTACATTTTTCACAATTTTTCATTTTTCATTCATTTGTTTGACTTTCCTGATCCACCCAATTATTGTCCGCCACCATTTGTATGGACTTTGGACCTATGGACCATGTGTGAACTTATGGACGAACGGTTTTTGTACAGATGAAAAGATTCTTCTTAAATTGTTTCACATTGATTCATATTTATTTTCAGTATGTTTTTCCATACATGTATATATCACTGTACTTAGCTGTTTGGCCCTACATTGAGCCACTGGACAGATACATTTTTGGTGTCAAGACACCTGCAATGATTTTTCATATATGTTTATTTATCATTTCTATTTTTTCTGCTCAAATGTACAGAACAGTTTAAATCCCCCCCTTTTTTCCTCCTTTTTTTTCCTCCTTTTTTCCCCTTATTTTCCGCATTTAAGACTGTTGATTATTCAGTGACTGTCCATAGATGCCCATATGTGATATTTGACTCAACGAATGAGCATCCACTATAACAGTGGACACACCCCTATAGACAATTTTCACTGACTCATTTTTGTCAGTTTCTGTAACATTTTTTGTGCTTTCCTAGACTATGCCACTCGAGCCCCCCGGTATTACCCACGCATTCAAAATACACTGATATATATATATATTAGATAGCCTCTTCCATATAGCCTGCAAACATCACGTACAGCCCACGCTTCTCACATAAAAGTCAAAGGACAGCACATCGCATATCCTGACAGAATTTATAACACAAAGCAGCCACGCTATCTGGCGCACATAGCGTAGCAGTGGATGGTGATAGCTGAGGCTGGAATGAGGTAACTCCGCTCCAGGCTGACACGGCGACGGACGCACGATCAGCTGGATGACTGGTTACTGTGGAGACTGCTTGCGTGTCACCCGGCGGAAGCCGGGTCACCGCTTGCGCTCCACAGACCGGAAAGTACAGACTGACAGTGACGCCGGCTGTGCCGTACAGCCTGACGCTGCGGGGGAGTTCCCATTAGTACACATTTGAATTGGCGCGCATTTTGGGTATATAAACCCGGGACGGGGAGGCGGACCAGTAGGTCTCTGGCTGCTGACGCGGATAGACCTCCTGAACTGGTGACTATATTGCTGATTGACTGCTTTTTTCCTTATTCTTATGGTGACAATCTCCTTGATAAAGATCCACGGTGGTGGATCGAAACGTCGGAGGAGCTATAGGATTGTTTTTTCCTGATAAGCATCGCTTGGTATGTAATTCTTTCATGAATAAAATACAAAAGTTTTTTTGAAAAACCGGAGAGTGCTCCATTTTTCCCTATTCAGGGAAACTGGACTGTGTATATATATATATATATATGTGTATATATATATATATATATATATATATGTGTATATATATATATATAATGCACACTGTGTGTTAATTTCTTGTTGTTGATGGGCTACTATCCTGATGATTGGGAGGATTACCCCGAAAACACTTGGTATTTAAGCTATCTGAGCAATGCCCAATACAATTCATCGTTAAAACTACTTTGCTTATCAGTGTGCCTTCTTCATCGGACTGATAGATCTATCTATCTATCTATCTATCTATCTATCTATCTATCTATCTATCTCTCTCTCTCTCTCTCTCTCTCTCTCTCTCTCTCTCTCTCTATCTATCTATCTATCTATCTATCTATCTATCTGTCTGTCTATCTGTCTATCTATTTCTATATATATCACACTCCATTCGGTCTAATCATCTCCAGTCCTAATATTTTTTTATTAATGTGAAAAACCTCCATTTAACGCTGTTACTTATGGGCCAGTGCGCTGGACTTGCCCCCAGGCTAAAAGTTGCCAGCCAGCCCCTGGTTCCATTCATTGGCACAACTAACATATGCGCAAGTAGTGCAACTGCTCTGGGGTCCAGACCAGAAAGGGGCCCATATTCCTTATCAAAGTTACATGTGTACATCATTTTTCCAATATTTTCTAAAATTTGGGAGCCCTTAGAAACTTTTGCTATGGGGACTAAAAATATATAGTTACTGTACGCCCATGGTTGCATGTATTATAAAATGTTGAAGTTATTGGATAAAAACATTGCATTATGAGTGTTTTGTAATATTTGTTATATTAATTTGTTTGTAGCTGACTTTGACATTTTTGACATTTTTCAAGCTTAACCTGATGGTTATCCTACAAGCAGACAACATATAAAATGAATTACAATATTTAGTAAATGTCTAACCTATACAATTATGGGCATCCAAGCATAACTGGATTAAGGCCTGGGCGTGGGGTGGGGGGTGTATATGAGTCAAGATTGTGCATGACCCCCACCTTTCAACATGACCCATGGCAGGTAGAGAGGGTTTTATCCCTCCTTGATGGGTCATGTTGAGAGGTATAGATTATGTATATTAAATTTGAACTCTTTCAGTAAATTACATTTAAACTAATAGTTTATTAATGCCAGGTTACTGTTTATACTGTAGCTCCGACTAGTTGAGAGATAACTATTTTATAAAGTTTGCTTGTAGTGGAACAAAGACAAAGAATAGCAGAATATCTCTGTAATACTTACACACTGGGAGTCCTATTGATTTCAGTATGCTCTGGCCTGGGCTCCTCTGCTAGAGGGGCCCCTGGGGTACAGTATCCCCTATGCCCTACCCCCTTAATCTGGCCATGGGACACCTCCCAAATAGGACATACAGTACAAACACTTTTCTTTGTTTTAGAATTTCAAACAAGTCCAGTTTTTCTTTGTTCCACTCCTGTTGAATGCTAACTGCACCTAAAATGTCATATTAACAAATATTCGTCCTCCTTCTATCTAGCAGAAATGTGGGTTTCATGCTGGGGATCCCCTGCAGATCAGCAAATACTGCAGCTGATTTTATTCTTTCATGGTTTCAACAGGATAATGCCTAGAACCAACTAATTATATCAGATTCTGTGACTTAGGTGTATAAAGCCTGTGAGCTGCAAGAGATTTATGGAAACTATGATAAGCTGTCATCCCACTTTATGCTCTAAAAGAACAAGGAATCTGTCTCGATATTACTATCCTATGCGTGTCTGCACTTTAATGTTTCTTTGCTGTTCTTTTACTGACACTCAAGTCATTTTAAGTAATATTTCTGAAGTTATCTTCATATAAAGAACCAAGTGGTTTAAAAGTTTTTTTAATACTAGAGAATTAACCCATCCTCCCAAAATAGTATCAGCCCTCTATTATACCCCTTTCACACCACACAAATAACCTTAGTCCGACCCGGGCTCTGTGCATTGTGAAAGTGACAAGACAACATTCTTTCTGTTTGTTTGATTTATTGTTGATTACTGTAGATTTACATTGATCAATTATATTAAATTGTTTTGCATTTTAGCTTATTCCCTTTTTTCTTCTCATAAAAAAAAAAACCTGGGTCCAGCATCCCGGCATTCTGATCTGGGTTAAAAGAAAGGTTTTACCCGAGTCAGACCCGGGTTGTGTGGCAGTGTAGATGGGTAACCCGGGTTGAACAACAGAAGTCCAATTTACATTATAGGGAGGACACTACATTAGCTTCAAGCACTGCCTCCTCCCCTGACCCTCAATGGCGTGCCACTGCTCTGCCCTGTGTGACATCTGCGACCTGGCTTCTAACAGGGTATGGGTTAACATGCAGAGTTCTTGCAGCAGAGGGGTTACTATTCAGACATCTGGCAAGGTAAGGGTTACCATGAAGAGTTCTGACAGCAGAGGGGTTACTATGCAGAGTTCTGTCAGGGTAAGGGTTTCTATGCAGTGTTCTCATAGGGGTGGGGTTACTATGCAGAGTTTGGCAGTGGAAGGGTTAACAGACTTAACACCTGCTGCCGTGCTTCTACCACCTCCGACCGACCTCTGTCTTTGGTGCCACCCGGAATGCAAAGCACTGTTCTGGGGATGCACCTGGAGTGACAGACAGCCTTCCGGATATCACCACGCCACTGTGCAAGTCCCGTTACGTCTTCCCCGGATGGTCCAGGACCAGATTAAAGTTCATTGTCCCGAAATGTGATGCAGATTAAAAACCCCAGTAAACCGATATACCATATTTTCATTATGGCTCAATATATACTAGAAGCTCACAGAGCAGAACAAGATAATCAGGATATTGTATGCTCTGCTGCCCAGCAAAGATGACCGTAGCAATCTCCCCCTTCCCACCCACCCCCACATTCCCCATATGTGTGCTTCTTTCCGTAATCTACTTTGTTGTTGATGTAATTGCCTCCGATGTAATTGCCTCCCTTCAAGACTGATTGGCAATGTATGCTTATGGAAAAGGAATTTACTAAAGTTCAATAGCTAAATGAGTGTTAAGTATTAACGTACACAAATTTCTTGTTGGAAAACTTCATGTTGGAAAATTGCATTGAAAATGTCATAAAAAGTAAAAAAAAAAAAAACAATAGAGCTGGCAGAGCAACAAAAATTCATCCCATGTACTCCTATACATTGCAGCTATAAGAGCAGATAGGGTACCCTAGGTTTCCCTTAAAAAAAAAGGTACAATGGGGTAATATATATATATATATATATATATATATATATATAGTTCTGTGCAAAGATCGCACTCACACTTAATTTGTTAGGTAGCACGGGGTGCCTAGACAAAGAGTGCATGCAGTAAGCATGCATTCAATCACAGTCCAGGGGGTATCCACTTCCGTTAAGTTGTGGATTGTCAGGCACTCGCCTATTAATAATTCCAGAGAGAGAGGTGTAATAAAATCCAAATGGTGGTTTATTTTTCAATCCTTTTCAAGCAGGTATTAATCACCAGTAGATATAGTTTATGCCCCGACGTTTCGGTCCTACATGGACCTTTTTCAAGGAGCTTAGTCAGCAAAGGTTCAGTATAATCATCGGCGTGAAGGAGAAAAACTCCAGTGGTGGCTGGAGCTCCTCAAATACTGGAATAGTATTTGAGGGCAGGTATATTTGCCCCAGGTTTTTGTCTTACACCTTTTAGAAACAGGAAAACTTCCATGAGAATGTTTATTTTTTGTTAAAGCTGAGTAAAGGCCCAGCTCAGGTGTTTGGACTTACAGAGGGCTAATCAGCACTTGCAGCTGTGCAAGGCCCATGTAGAGCTGCTGGACTGATCAGTGTGTGCAGACTGCCTGGGGAGGCTGCAGAATCTCTGTGAAAGGAACAAGCTTTCTGATGCAAGTAAGCTATCCAGTAGTGACCGGAAAACTTGGTGTTTTGTTTATAGATAGTTAGGAATATCCTGTGTTTAGTTAGTGCCAGACAAGCAAGGTATTTTCTTTTGTTGTTTATTTTTATTTTCTAATAAAACTGGTTGTGGCCAGTTGCACCCCAAAGACTGGACTTGTAGGATTTTTCAGCTGCTGCTTGCTGCCTTCTACCCCAGGAAAAGGCATCTAGTTCCCCTACAGTGTTACAACATATATATATATATATATATATATATATAAATCTTTGAAACAGTCTACATGACAGCTCCCGCCAATAGATCGCAACCAACTTCTGAAGATGAAGACTTTAATTACCTGCTGCAGCTGCAGTGGTCCCAGAAATGTATTGCAGCTGGTACACGGGTCACTGAACACTGCTAGTGAAGAGCTCATCTTAGCCAGTTTAAGCAAGTCGGCGTGTGGTGCTCAGTGCTGGTAAGAGGGCTGTGCAGTGGCGGGGAGGCTCAGTAGGAGCAGTGTAAAGGATCAGTGGCAGCAGCAGCGGCAACACAGTGGGGATCATGACAGCCAACTCCCAGTAAGATTTAATATATGATGGGAGTATTGTTTTACAAAGGATTTTTCTTTAATGGCTGCTGTGCAGTGGGAGGGTGACAACCATCCACCACTACTTGTGTGACCTTGTTCCCACATAGCTTAGGTTTGCATCTTTTGGTGAATGTGGCGCTGTTTATGACATCATACCCTAGAGCCACATCCCTCGACAATTACAGACACTACGGCTAGATCCACTTCTGTTTCTTGAGCTTAGCCATCATGCACTGGGTCCATGTACAGTATACCTGGAGGGGGAATATAAATCTGTGGCAAGCTAAGTGCATGGTGCATGGCAATTGTACAATCCAGCTGCAATAAAAGAAAAAACCTACACCTACGGAAATTACAAATAACAAAAAAAATGCAGTCAGGGCATATACCAAAGTCTGCCATCACCTAATGTCACAGTTTCCTCAAGAAACAGAAGTGGATCTAGACATAACCAATTACAGACTTCTTGGTGCAGCAGTAGCCTTAGCATTTGGACAAATTCTATGCTCAGAATAAATTGATATGTTTACAGTTTATTTAAATAGATTTGCTTTGTCGTCATCAGCTACTCAAAACCGTCTAATATACAGCAAGCAAAACAGATAAGCAGAAAAACATCTTGACAATCTTTCAACTATATCTGAAGAAAGTCCCTTTTTTTCTACAGATGAAAACATCCAACTTAGCTTTGATTGCCCAACACAGGTGTACTTCAGAAGAATCAAACATGCAGACTAATCCTGTAATTTTCTTCAGAATTTAAATAAAAGAATCACAGATGTCTGAGTTACTGTTTAAACTGCTGTTTATCTAGTAAAACCGTTCTTGAGTTAAAGCATCTGCACTTCATTCCTCAATATCCTCTTTTTAATGTACAGTATAAGCTTCAAAATGTTACTGTCCAGGGTCCTGACATTTCTTTTTGCAGCTTAGGGCTGATATCCTGTGATTGCTGATGACGGGTAATAGACTTCCTCAAAGCTGTCTATTTAGTACCGGTAAGCCAGCACACGATGCACCATATGGGTTTTGTTCTCCTGCCTCAGACAGGTGAGGCAAAATTGGCAAAAAGCTGCCCAGGCAAAACAAAACACACAGGTTTCACTGAACATGTGAGGTTTTTTGCCAAAAAACAGGATGCGATCCAATCAGATAGCCTGATTAAAAAAAAACTGTGAACCATCAGGAAAACTAGCCAATGTTTTAATGGGCAGTAATTGGATACCCCCTAGGTACTGTATGATTACATTTTATAATCTTTTATAAATATAAGACGTATTTATTATTATAATGCTTCAATATTAATTTGTTACAGTCTGAATATCATAACCCCAGTTTATCATTATATTGCTTTAAAGTAGGATGACATATCGATTTTAATAGAAAATACCCTTTGCAATAGTTGCATCTGCAACTACATTACATGCTAAAGCTAGTATCAGCCCCTCCCCTGATGTACCAGCGCGTGTGTCAATGTGCAAGGACTAAGATGCCCACTTTGTTTATCTATAGGTGATGTAATACCAGTTGGTGGGCCTTTAGGTTGTATAATTGGATGCATCATTAAACTTTTACCAGTCCAATGGCAACTACAGATTTCCATCTTAATACACAGTAGCCTCCAATGTGTGCAATTAAATGCCTCTGTATGCAAAGAGTTCAGTGACACTCCTAGAGCACACCCATTAGATGTACTACTCTCTGTGCATCTGAGTAGTCATCGCCTTGAAGAGAGATGAAGTGGATTGAGATAAAGGGCCTGATTCAGGTTCACTAGCAAAAGCTAATTGTCTCTCCAGACAGTATTTACTCTGCACAGAAACAAAATAACACCCAAATCTAACTCTCTCTGCACATGTTCCATCTGCCCCAACTGCAGTGCACATGGTTTTGCCAATTAGAGAGAGAATTTGCTTTTTTGCGAGTGAACCAGAATCATGCCCAAAGTGCCAGCCAATCAGCTCCATTTTTTGGCTGTGCTTAAACTGGTTGTTACTTTGGGGGAAATTTACTAAAGGAAATTTGTAAAAAATAGGTGTTTTTGTATCCAGAAATACACTTATTTTTGACATTTACTATCCCGAAAATACGGCAATTCGTATTCGTATTGATAGCACATCAATACGACTACGAATTGCCGTATTTTCGGGATAGTAAATCTCAAAAATAAGTGTATTTTTGGATACAAATACACCTATTTTTTTTACAAATTTCCTTTAGTAAATTTCCCCCTTTATCTCTATTCACTTTATCTCTTTCAAATGCTTAGTAAATAGATAACACAAGGTCTGATTTAACCCTTATTGTTTACATGGGGTTCTAAAACTCTGTCCTCAAGGCACACACAACAGTCCATGTTATAAGGATATAGCTGAGATGCTAATGAAGTCACTTGTGTTCAAGCATTTATATCCTTAGTACCCGGTCATATTTACTAAAGTGCAGGCATATAATAGTGGAGCCAATCAGATTATATTTATTATTTATCTAGCATCTTCTAGAAAATAATAGAATCTAGAGTCCGATTTGTAGCTATGGGTAACATTTACACCCACACCCTAGTAAATATACCCCTTAGTCAGGGCTTAAAGTGGTCCTGGAGAGGTGGTGGAACTCCCTTTCCCCTAACACCTCCCCCACCTCCCCCACCCACCACCTCATTAGGTAGAGCCTAGACCAGTGCCAGGGAATTTGTGCCCTTCCACCCATAAAGGCATAATGGTCCCACAAGGAAGGAGTGTGGTCACACAATAGTAACTCCAATAAAAATTACAACGCACAGTAGCATAACCATATACATATTACACCCCATTAAATCACACAGTAGTGCCCTTTACACACATAATGCCCACAGTTGTGCTGCTTATACACTCCAGCAGCTCACTGTCCATGACATGACATCACTTACGCCGTGCAAGAAGCCACCACTGGGACAAGCTTTTCAGTTGGAATTACTGTTCAGGGCTGTGCTAGTGGTGGAACTCAGTTCCCCCTACCAGTTCCACCCTGGTCCTGCATCTTGAGAAGCTAATTTTTAAAGCAATACTACTACCAATCTTTGGTATTTTCAGCGTTAAAGATGATGTTTTTCCTAACTGCAAGAGTATCAGTTCAATGTACCTAAGAGTGCAAGCAGGTGTATGGAAAGTCTCTAATTGTCTTTTCTCCATATGAAATAGTCTTTCTGTACATCCTGTATTTCTCTTGGTGTATTTGAAACCTGCTATGGTTTCCTTCTTGTGCGATCTGTCACTTTCTGTGTTGAGTTTTCTGTTGTCTGCAGACATTTTTCCTATCTGTACTGGAATTCACCTATGAGCTTGCCTCTAACCATAGATCTGCCTCAGGCCTGGTTTCCAGAGCATTAATCAGATCACTGCATGAATCTAGGAAACTGCAGAGAAATCAAACTTCCATGCAGTTGTATTTTACATTCTCTCTGATCAATCATTGTTTTCCCACTACAATCAGACTAGCGGTACATTGACACTCCTCTATTCCTTTGTTATCATTTGATATGGTTTTGCCAAATGTACACAAACTCTATTTACACTTGTCCACACCATTGCCGGGATGTAATGGAGGCCACTTTTAATACAATATTTATTTACAATACAATATATAAATATATGTTTTGAACTAGGGAGGGCATTATGGTTGGCAAGCAAGCTTTAGTTCGCTGCTTAGTGAGCCGTGTAACACCATCTGCCGGGCGTACGAATGCACGCCGCCTAGCAAATCTACGCATCGCAGTGCAAATGGATGATTTGCATATAGTTCCATTGGCAGGCCAGCATGTGGCCCCAAAATCATTCAATGGTCGCCGACCATGGAATCATTTCTACAGTGCTCACAATGTCTCAGCTGACTTAGATTTGCGGCATAATGCTCTCAGAACTGGGCGGGCAGCTGACATCTAGTTACGTTAGCCACCTGCCCCCGGGAAGCCAGGGGGATGCCCAGAGTTTTCTTGGAGGCACCCAGCATTTTCATGGGTATGCCTAGGAAATGTAGGGTGTCTGCCTTTGAATGCCCCCCACTTACAAGTACACAATTACAGCATTTGTGACAAAGAGGCAGATTTATTAAGCTTGGAGAAGAGATAAACTGGAGATAAAGCGGAGAAAAGGTAAAAGGAGATAAAGCACCAGCCAATCAGCTGTGTTTGAAAAAGACAGTTGGGAGTTGATTGGCTGGTGCTTTATCTCCTTTTACCTTTTCTCCACTTTATCTCCAGTTTATCTCTTCTCCAAGCTTAATAAATCTGCCCCAATTACATTTTAAAAAAATATATTTCTAACCTTAAAAATGTAAAATATACTTAAAAATAGCTCATGTACTTTACATATCATTTATAGATTGAATTTTTCCCCATTAAATGTAACTTATGTGCATCAATATGGTAACTAGATGCAGATGCCTATATTCTGTATGTTACAGCGATTGTATCTGCATACAATTTTTTCTGCTACAGTGTTTGTCAGTCAAACATTATTTAGTATTCACATACAGTCACGTACAATGTTATGTGTCATGCCTATATTTGTGTGTAATTGCAACTGTATATTGCCCAAAACCGTACCTACTGTATTCATTTGTAAAAGTGTGGGAGAGTGTAGATAATGCATTGTATTGTCTTCCTCCAATAACTCAACTCTCATTCTTCTTTGTCTTTCTAATATCCTGAGTAAATGGTTCAATATCCGGGTCAGAGGTCAAAGGTGACAATGGGAATCTTGCTTTGTCCCACTGATCATATGAAAAGGACAGATTAAGAAAACAATTCATGCGACTCTGGTTTATAGATTTGATTAATGGGTCAGACCTGTAATAACAGCTTGATAAATACACCTGTCAAATCAAATCTATGAAAAGTTTTCACTAAATGAAATATATGATATTTAACATCCACTACATAATGTATAGTAATCTCTGCATCTAAATGTAGGATCAGAGAAGACCTTATGACATTTGTTTTGACATTTAAGGTGAAATAAGATATACTTTATACATACTAAGGTATTCAGTATATTATACAGTATATGCATGAAAAACATTTCCTACCAAATTTCTTCTTGTCCAATTCTTTTGGAAGCTAGAACTTCTGAAAACATTACGATAGTTTATTGAGTTTAGCAGATGTATTGTTTGAAATTTTACTACAAAATGATTATGGGCGGAATGTATTAATATACATCGCCGCCCTTCACCATGCCCCCCCGTGATGCCAACGCATTTGTACTAACATATGCGTCTGGCATCGCGGTGCAGTGACGGAGGCCCCCCGTGATACCTGTACTGTGGTGTGCGGGGGGGGGACTCTGTCACCTCCCAGCCACCGACTTCTCCACTGCTGCTGGGACAGCTCAGCATGGCTGTCCCCGGAGCCTCTTCCTCCCCCCTGCAGCCGGAAGGATGTCTGGATGTGTTGCTAGGGGGAGGAGGGCTTTACCTTCCGGGTTCCGGGAGGACCTTTCAGGAAGGTAAGCCCAAGGGAGGGGGAGAGGGGGGGTCGGCGAGGCGGCAGGGTTGCGGCGGAGGAGGCGAAAAGAAGCCCATAGGGATCACCTCCATTCAACGGTTTAGTAGTTCTACTGCGCATGCGCAGGTGTCTGGAAACATGGCGCATGCCATGTTCCAGAAGGCAATTGTACTATTGCACATGCATTTTGGATGCATTTTTTGGCGCAGCTGCAGCACGCGATGCCAAACTCCACAGAGGTAAGTATTAAAACATGTATGCAGTGTAGGTGGTTTGGGCCACCAGACACATTGCACTGATTATAGAAACGCCTTTGCTATATGATCTTTGAGCTGTTTAGCTATTATTATTATTATTTTTTACATAGAGGATTTCTTTTTATTTTGTTCTTTATGGATTTCTACTATCTATAATTTTGTAAACTACAGGTTGAGTATCCCTTATCCAAACATCCCTTATCCAAATTATTCGAAAAACCATACATACCAGAAAGGTTGCTAAAACCACTATTTGTAACAGCACTACTGAGAACATGATATGTAACTGGCACTAAATATGTACAAGAAAAATTATTGATTGGCTTTAATTTCAGTATCTAAGATAGTACACAAACTTTGCTACATGTTTTGAAACCTTGTTTTATGCACAAATAAAATATAATTATGTGTATTTCATGTGTTTGATGTGTTTGTACAACATAAATGCAAGATACCTCAAATACCTCATTGAAATATAAAAATATTTTGAAATACAGAATAATTATCCAAAACTCTTCTGGTCCCAAGCATTTTGGATAAGGGGGGGCTGGTGGTGGAGTCGCCAGCCGTCAGGCCCTGCCAGCCGCCAGAAGGGGATCGCTTGCACAAGACGCACGTGCATCCCCTTCGACCAGAGCTCCCCCCAGATCCCCACCACCTCATCACCGTCCCCCATCGCTGTCCCCCACCTCCACGCTCTCCCCCTAATCCTGCCCATCTCCCTGAAGCAGAGATGGGCAGGGTTCGCGTCACAGCCCGCATGCTAACTGGGCAGCGCGGGAGCGTGTGGGAGGCTTGCGCATCCCAGTCAGATGGAGTGCCGGTTCGCCAGAGGGAGCGGTCTAGCCAGCCCCGGCACTGAGCAAGAGCCGCTCCATCTGTATGCTCTGACTACTTTCTCCAAATTCTGCTGCATGTAGTCTATAATCTAAAGATTCTCTGCAGATTTATCTATGTTTTATAGCGAAGTGAAATCCATCTCCTCCCATTTGCATATAAACCTTGCTTTGAGTGAGCTGGAAGATTACAGAATATCTTTATCATGCTTAAAATATGCATTCCATCGCAATAGCTGAAGAAATGCCAGTAGTTTAAAAAGCATTACCCCGCCTTACTTATTTCAATGAGGCAAGCAACCTGACATTGGGACTGATTAACATTCCACTGGAATAGCATCGCATACTGCAAAGTACTGATGTAACCATGTGCAGAACAGGTCTGTGATATACTGTAGTATGCAGATCTGCAGCAGATTGCCATTGATTGACAGTTTGATGCCATTTGCTGGAGGGAAGTGGGCAGCATTGGGCTCTGTTTCCAAAGACGGAGACATGTCTCCACCATTGTTGGGGTAGAACAAGGCCAGTGTCTCCATTGGCCTCTTGGTAAGACCTGCAACAGCTGGCTTGTGCATCCCCATGGGTCATGCAGCTGGCTGATGGTGTCATAGACTATCTAATGCTGCACCGGATAATTAATGCAACAGAAGGTGTGTGCTATTGATGCTGCTTTTATATATATATATATATATATATATATATATATATATATATATATATATATATATATATATATAAGCAGCCACATCTGAATCAAGCCCATTATATAGACAGAAATGACCATTACATAAGAATGTGCGGTACTTATGAGTTATCTGGGCGCCCGATTTCTAAATCGGGTCGGATCGGGCACATCGCATCGCATCGCATGCGACCATCGGATGCGATGCGATGCGATGACCCGATTTTTCCATAGGAATCAATGTTAAAATGGACTGAGTCCATTTTAACATGGAATTCAATGGGAAAAAGGGGTCCTTTTCATACCCCTACTATCCAAGTGGGCATGGAGTTGGATATAAACCTGTGGCGAGCGTAGCGAGCCACCGAGCCCGAAGCGTGGCGAGCGTAGCGAGCCCCGCGAGGGGACACAGAATACCGTCGCTTCGCTCGCCACGCTTCGGGCTTGGTGGCTCGCTACGCTCGCCACAGGTTTATATCCAACTCCATGCCCACTTGGATAGTAGGGGTATGAAAAGGACCCCTTTTTCCCATTGAATTCCATGTTAAAATGGACTCCGTCAATTTTAACATTGATTCCTATGGAAAAATCGGGTCATCGCATCCGATGATCGCATGCGATGCGATGCGATATCGCATCGCATCGCATCTGATTGTATGCCTTAACTTAAGGCATACAATCAAAAAATCGGGCGCCCAGATAACTCATAAGTACCGAATGTGCTATTGGTTTATTAACAAATACATAAAGGTCATGGCCAACCAACCAAATATGGTTCTCATGGATACTGCAAGTTTAATGTTTAAATGGTAGCATTTTTCCAAACAATAGTTCCATGAATCACATTCACAGTTTGGGGGAATATTGTTTTGACTGATGTCTTACAATAATACGTTTGATTTTTGCCAGCCTGCACACTGTCAGTACAGTACATATCAATGAGCCAGTCCGTCCTACCCATGATGCCATATTTAGTTATTTCCAAGCATTCTGATTTCCCACGTTCTTCTTTGTCTTCACTGTTAACAAATGAACGGCAACTATGAGGTTAGTTTTAATTACAGTATGCTGATCAATGCATTTGTATAATTACAATGACTAAAGCACATATTTTATGCCATTGTTCTACATGTGTCAATAGGCTTCTGGTAATTACCCAGCTATGTATTGAAAAGCTTAGGTCTGGTTTTCTAAAGATAGTGAAACTTACAAAGCAAGATATAAAATGATGAATCATTATTAATAACTAATTGTTTTACTGTTGTTTCCCATCTTAATATGAAAGAGAAATTTCACAAGAAGGTAAATATACTCTATATTAGCGTATAAAAAAAAGAAAAAAGGCACCATCGATGCAGTGAGGAAGATCATTTACTGTAGTGAAAGATCTGGGTAAAAGTGGCTGCACCTTTACTGCATACCAACTTTGAACTGGGATAAACTCATTAATCTACTGATCTTTTCTAGATTTTACTATGAAAGGTTATTTATGCAAGGAGACAACTACAGTATCAAGAAAATATACACCCACAGTGTGATATATTTCAATAAGTTTTAATTAAACTCAAATAAAAAATATTTATTGCCTGTACATTTGAAAAATCCAAAAGCAGTTTATCTGATAAAGTAAGATAATCTTTCTTGCCAGCTTTCAGTCAAGGTGTTTTTATGAAATTGTATTTGTAAAAGTAAAAGGGGAATGGGAGACTTCTGCACTAGTATAAATGATAGGATATCAGATAAAATGCCCAGATTATAAACTGTAGATCAATATAATTTCAAAAGAGGGGATGCCGCCATGGACAATAAGTTAGATCAAATGCAAAGAAGAAAGAAAAGGATTGTCTCTTTGTTGGCACACTAGAAATGAGAAATATCTGTAGCAAAGTGGGCTTAAGATAAAATATACCTTTTATTTCTTATATGTTAAAACTGCTTAACGTGAAATATACAAGACATACAATAAGATACTGTAAATAACAAACTTTGTACAATAAAATATAAATTAAAGGGAGAATTTGCATAAATATTTTTTGTTGTGCCACACAAAGAATATACAGTACTCATTCCATAATTGTTACACAATTACACAGTAAGTGTGTCACACAAGAAGGAACATAATAATTTAATGACTGTTATTGTCAGGGAAATATATGGAAACAGTCCTAAAGATCATTTTAGACTACATTTGCCACTTGGCAAACTGTGTTAAAGATAAACAATAGTCCCCTTATTCATAAGGAATTATTCATTCGCCAGTTTAAAAAATCCTATTGAAATCAGTGGGCAGCTGCTGATTGGCTGAGAGAGCCATCTGTCATGGTCTAATCCAGGGGTCCTCAAACTACGGCCCGCGGGCCAGATGCGGCCCTCTGAGGACGTTTATGCGGCACGCCGAGGATGTTTATGCGGCCCGTTGGGTTATGGCAAAATCAGACCGGAAGCAGCTCTAAAAGGAGTGCTGCGGGCCGTGGTCCCTCACCTTCTCCTCCACTGTCGGCGGCCATGTTCCTGTAGGCTTTTAAAACATGGCCGCGGCTACAGGAACATGGCCGCCTGCCTCCAGGTCTATGTGGAGGAGGTTCCCTCTGATGCCTCAAATGCTGGGTGTGGACATCATGTTATTATGCAGGGGAAGCAGCCTGTGATGTCATGGCATTATTAATAATAATGCCATATAATAATGCCATGACACCACAGGCCGCTACAGGGGGCATTATTCTCCCTGTATAATATAAGTAATGCCATGACACCACAGGCTGCTCCCCCTGTATAATAATTTACATGGGGAGGTTGACATGGGTGAGGTTGACAGAGTTATTAGGTTGACACAAGAAGGTCAACTGCCTAAAGGTCGACATGGGTTTTTTTACCTTTTTTTGTCCCAATTGTAGACACTAAGAAAGGTCACCGGGTCCCCTCGCATGGCTCGCTACACTCCCCATGCTTCGGGCACACAATTTTATTCTCCCACCATGCCCTAGTGGATGGTAGGGCATGCTGTTGGCAAATGTCAGCTCAAAAAAAGTGAAAAACCCCATGTCAACCTTTTGACTGTTGACCTTTACCATGTCAAACTAATGCTTGTGTCGACCTAATGACCCTGTCAACATAACCCATGTCGAACTTCATGTATATCGACCTTAAGTCATGTCGAACTTCATGCATGCTGACCTACAGTAATGCTTGGTGACCTAGTGACTGTATCCCGTTTCTGCTGATTGGGTTGTTTCACTTGTAGGTCTATGCTTACAAGAGAAATATGGAAAACATGGCCTGTGTAGGGCCCTGTGGATCGAGTTTAAGAACCACTACATGAACAGATTAATACATATCAAGTAAAACAAGTTAGCATGAAAACTATGAGATAAGTAATTTCTTAAACGTGTAAGGAAAATGTTCTTGATATATCTGCACTTTTGTCTATAAAATAGAGTTTTGAAGGACATTTTTAATGTCTTTTTTTTGTCATGAAAATTACATTAATAAACAACAACAAATCTGCTACAATGTTCAATTTGATGGTACTACTTGTAATCCACAGAAGAAATGTTTAAATCTAGTTTCAGGGCAAATTGGAGAAAATGTTTTACAGCAATAAAATATTTCTTGTTGTGAATAAAAATGTTTTGCATTATTCCTTCTCCTTATCATCCTGCTGACTTGTTTGAGAGCAGTAATTGCTTAATCACATTGATTTTACCCTGCAGTTATTTTTGGCATACTAGTGCCAGCTTTCTTTTCAGTGGCTGATTGAGGGAAGGACGGGAGGGTTTAATATAAGGGTTCTGTAGTGTCACTCTTCCCAGTGTTACAGGAAATAAAATTGAATTGAAATTTACAACTTGCCCAATCTCTCAAGCTGTAACTCAAACCGGTGAAACAACAATGCAGAATTGTGAGGACATAAACCACAATGTTAGACAAAGATTGACGTTTTGCTTTGTAACGGATACATATGTGTTTACATGACCCAGCTAGTTGTGAACTGGTGAGGAAAAAAGCAAATTAAAAATAAATTTACCATAGCTTATATCTATGTTAAATTTATTTTTCATTTGCTTTTTTTCCTCACCAGTTCACAACTTTCTAGTTCAGACGTATTTTTAATTATTCCACACAAAATATTATGCTTTTTTTATAAATTGCAGAGCAATAACAAAACATGATTTGATTCAATACTGTATTTTTCATCTTACAGGTTTTTTAATAGGGTTAACAATTTTGTATGGGCAATTCAATAATTTAATGGTGCCCCTAACTGCATTTACCCCATTATTTAGGTGGGGTGGTATACAATTGTCATGCCCAGAATTTCTCTACTTAACCACTTAATGGCTAAACCCTTTGCAAAATACTGGGCGTGATGTGAAAAATACCATTTGGGAGCCCAAACAGGACGCTTTTAGAACATTTTTACTTACCACATCAGGGGGATGTGAGTAGAACTGATGTTGCGTGCAGGTCGGCATAAACAATTGAATTAACTGTTTGTTTTTTGACCCATGACAACTAATCTATGAAGTTATCTATAAATTGTAGTCAATATGTTTAAATATTAGTCTGAGTTTACTTGTAATCTTAGATTCATTCCTTTAACCTTTTCGAACCTCAATTGTTTAAAACATCTGTTTTAGCTCCAATTAAATAAACATTAATACAAACACTGCTAGGTGTGAACTACAATGTTCAACTGAAAGTTCAATTTGCATCTATATTCATGCAAAAAAATTAATTTGGAACTTCAGGGAATTGTTACATATTCATGTAGAGCTCCTGGAACCATTTCACAGTGACGGTCTGTTTTTCTGCATAGCAATGTCTTTAAAGATTTTCTTCAAATTGGAAATTGAGGCAGAAAATGCATATTTAATTTGCAAACTTCCACTTGATAAAGCAAATGAATTAACGACTTTGAATCATGTATTAGTGTTTGCGCACCAAGTTTCATTTTCGAGACATTACAGCTTATAGAGCTTGTTGGTTTGGGTGTAACATCAAACTCCCCAACCAACTTCATAGAGCATTAAAGATCAATGAATGCTTCCTTTGTTCCATAGTTCCGTCAAGGGTAAGTCCCCAACAGTTAAAGCCACCCATGTTACTGGACACTACAATGGTCACTTAGATGTTAACTGGTTCAAGATTCACTCATATTAAGGTAATCTGGTACTGGCAGCATTCGTTTTTAAAAATACAACTTTGTGAACAGCTTCATTTTGTGAGCACTTTAAAGTCATTCACAATTAACCCTTCAGTCAGTAACTACAGTATGTGGAATTTCCACTCTGCAGTATGTATGGCCATTGGAACTTCTGCAATTAAATGGTTTTGTCCCATAATTTTGCACTTAGTGGTTCTCTGATTCACAAGTTACTGCTTAGGCATTTTTTCCCCCTGAGTTAATGCACAAAAACCTGTAGAAAACTCTGCACAGATACAGTTGTTTAAAAATATATATATAAAAATTGACAAAATAGTAATACATTTTTTTTTTTTTTAAATTGTTTTTATTAAGGTTTTGACAAGTGGTTATAAATATTAACATCACTTCCACCTGGGAGGTGGGTATAGAAAATACAAAACATAACATCATCATAAAAGTATGAGGTTTACAAACGTAGACCTTCCAGGAGGCTGATAAATATTAGCTTATTCTTGCTGTAATACCGTCTTGCAGCTAAATTGTATGTGATCGCAGCCTTCATATAGCGGAGATTAATTCACAATGTCAAACCAATTTTTCTATTTGTAAAAGGTAAACTGTTGGATATAAGGAGGGGGGGGGGTAAAGAGGGGAGGGGGGGGAAAGGGGGGCAGCTGTTGTTTGTTGAGTCAAGGTGATTTTATGGTAGCTTATAGTTGACTCATGAGGCTTCAAGGGGTAGTTCTATCAATTTGCATATTTCCAATATTTGTTCTTGGGGGCGGCTCTTGATGAAAGGTCCCCAGGTTCTGTAAAATTTCTCGTGGGAGAAGGGGAGGGAGTTTCTTATAATGTCATACCTTTCGTAATATAGGTACTTCAATAATAGGGAATCGACCTCATTCACTGTTGGGATATGGGGTTTTATCCATGAGTTGAGGATGACTTTTTTTGCAACAGTGACTGTGAGCGTAAGTATGGGTATAAGGTTGTTAGAGGAGGGAGGGATGTTCCAAGATTCAAAATTGTCGAACAGGAGTGGGAGGGGGGCTAGCTGTGCAGGGAAATTATATGTGTATCTAATATGGCATATTAATTTATTCCAGAACCTTGTTATGTGCCTGCAGGACCAGAAATTGTGGAAGAAGGAAGCCCCTTGTGATCTACATTTCGGGCATGAGCCATCCTCCTCCAGCACAAAGAAACTCCTCTGGTGCTGGGAAATATATGCTCTATGTAGAAATTTTGTGTGTACCTCTTGCAGTACAGAGGATTTCAGTATTTTTATAATTTTGCTGTGATATTTAAAGATTTCGTTTGAATCGTTCAATAAAGGAATGTCCCTCTTCCACGAGCACATAGTCTGAGTCAGTGGTCGAAGTGGAAATTTTGAAGTGGGGGTATGGAAATTTTGAAGTGGGGGTATGGAAAAGTAAAGAGTGAATATAGTGCGCACCTTCGGACACCCCCCTGTCCATCAACGTCCCCTGCCAGACTGCCCCGTTGTACAGGGGTATTACAAAAGCACAATATGTGCTGCTGAGTGATCAGAGAGCATCCTGAGGGGGGGAAAAAACTTTTTTTTTTTATCTTCAGATTAAAGTGGGGGTATGCCATACCCCCGTATACCGCCCCACTTCGACCACTGGTCTGAGTCATATATTTCTGAGCAGGTGTGGTAGCAAGAATTTCATAAAACATTTTAGATTTGAACTTACCCTGCGTGAATTTGGAGGCCACTCCGGATAACTTCAGCATGGCAGGCTCCTTGAGTTTAGGCAAGGGGAGAGAGCGCACATAGTGAAAAATCTGGAGGAGGGGGAAAAGAGAGCCGGGGGGTAGCCCATATTGGTTCTGTAGGGTTGAGATGGAGTGTAGATTGCCTCCCGGGTCAAACACCTGGGAGATCTTTTTCAGTCCCTTAAGAAAGATTCTTTGGGTGCCCGCACTGTCTAGTCCTGGGGGGAATAATGGGTTGCCCCAGAGGGGAATCCATGGGGATATCGTGGGATCCAGATTCATCGTTTGGGAGACAGACCACCATGCCGCATGAATGTCTGAGAAGAGTGTGTTCTGTAATATGTGTTTTGGGATTTTGTGTTTTGGTGTGTGTAATAGGGCGCTAGGCGAGAAAGGGGATAAGAGGGCGCAGTCTAGGGAGTAATCTGAGTAATTATTAGATTCTGTTAGCCAGCCTACTGCAAAACGACATAGGAGAGATTTGGAGTATTGCTTAAGATCGGGGATATTAAGGCCTCCCATTGTTTTGGGAAGTTGTAATTTGTGAAGGGCTATTTTAGTTTTTTTCCCATCCCAGAGAAATTTTGTTATTCTGGAATTGAATTTTCTCACATCTGAGTTCTTAATTTTTATGGGGATCATTTGCATGACATAAAATAACCTGGGCATTATGATTGATTTTATTACCTCCGCTCTCCCTAGCAGGGACAGCGGTAAGTCTGTCCATGAATCCATGGTCTTATTTATGGATGTGAATAAGGGATCAAAGTTGCATGGATATAATCTTTCCAATTTAGGTGGGATTTGGACTCTCAAATATTTTAATTGGGATGTTTGCATTCTTATAGATTGCATCTCAGTCCCTGCCTGAAAGAGCGGAGGGGGGCCTTTTAGCATCATAAGTTCTGATTTTGAGATGTTGATTTTATAACCTGAAAAGGAACTGAATGTTTGGATAATCTTTAGGGCTTCAGGTAGGGAGTGTTCTGGTGCCGTTAAAAATAGTAACATGTCATCCGTGAAGAGCGAGACCCTGAGGTCCACACTCTCCACTTTTATGCCTGTAAAGGAGGGGGTTTGTCGTAGTGCAATTGCAAGAGGTTCGAGGGCTAGTGCAAAGAGTAACGGGGATAGTGGACATCCTTGTCTTGTGCCTCGGGCTATTGGGAAGGGGTCTGATAACTGGCCATTACACATTAATCTAGAGGCTGAATTTCTGTATAGGGTTTGAAGAATATTGATGAATTTTTCGGGGAGGGAGAATCTTTGCATAGTTTCATATAGATGATCCCAGTGGACCATGTCGAACGCCTTTTCCGCATCAAGAGACAGAACTGCCAGCGGGGCGTCCGACACCGCCCACTGGGATACATGCAGGGCTGTCAGGACCTTCCTAATGTTAGTCACTGGGTTCCTTCCTGTTATAAAACCTGTCTGGTTTGTATGGATCAGGGAAGGGAGCAGGGGTTTTAGTCTCTCTGCAAGTATTTTAGTGAGGATTTTGTAATCTATATCTAACAAGGATATTGGCCTGTAGGAACCCGGGTCTGTGAGGTCTCGACCTGCTTTTGGGAGGACCTTGATGGTGGCTAGATTAAAAAGTGGGGGGGGCACTATTGGTTTGCAGAATTTGATTGTAGACTGCTGCTAGGGTGGGGGCAATTTTCGGGGCAAGGAGTTTATAGTAATCTGAGGTTAGGCCATCTGGGCCTGGGGCTTTGCCAGATTGTAGTCCCGATATTATTTTTGTTACTTCTTCTGAGGTGAAAGGGGCCGTGAGGGTGTCTGTTAGGGTCCGGGGTAATTGTGGGATGGGTAGACCCTCCCAGAATTGCTGGGCTTGTCGTAAGTCTGAATCTGGGGGGCCGTATAGGGAGCTATAGAAAGTGTGTAGGGTTTGGGCTATTTGTTTGTTTGAGGTTGTCAAGGATCCATCTGGTCTCTTGAGGGGGTGAATTAGTGAAGGGGATTGGTGTCCCTTAAGCATGTTAGTTAGGAGCTTACTGGATTTGTTTCCAAATTTGTGGAATCGTGCATTTGATTTAAAAGTGTATAGGGATTCAGATTTAATGAAGAGACCTTCGAATGTGGATTTTGCCTTTTGGTATTCTGTTTTGGTGAAGGGTGAGGGGGAATTTTTAAAGAGGATATATTTGGCGGACAGGGAGGTTTGGGCTTGTACAAATTCGCGAGCAATATTTTTCTTTTGATATGCGGTGTGGGCGATCATGGTTCCTCTGATGGTGGCCTTTGAGGCCTGCCAGTAAAGGGCGGGGTTGGTTTGTTCAGTGGGTTTGTTATGTAGAGCGAAATCATCCCATGCTGCATTTACCGCCTGTTTTAAAGAGGCTGAGGCAGGCAGGTATGAGGGGCATCTCCACGTTATTATGGGGCTTTTTTCGTGGGATAGGCGTATTTTAACCCATATAACAGCGTGGTCCGAGAGGGAGATGGGCTCTATGAAAGAGGAAAGAATATTTGGGAATAGGTTTTCTGATAACAAAATGTGGTCTATACGGGAGAGTGTTCCGGTAGAGGCGGACAGGCATGTAAAATCGCGTTCAGTGGGATGGAAAATTCTCCATACATCTATCAAGTTGAGTCTTTTCGCCAGTGCCGGGACACCTAACTTAGGGAGGTTTCTTGGAGTGGGGAATTGTTTGTCAAGTTGTGGGTCCGATACTAGATTAAGGTCTCCGCAGAGAATGATGGGTAAATGTAATAAGGGGGTAAGATTTTTGATTATATTTAAGAAGAATTGTCTGGAGTATGTGTTAGGGGCATAAATATTGATTATTATGTATTGAGATTGTGTGTGGGTGATGCGGCATAAGGTATATCTACCTTCCGGATCTGTTTGGAGTATTTCTGCTGTGATGGGTAGCTGTCTTCGAGCTATGATTGCTACTCCCCGGGCTTTTGAGTTGAAGGATGCTGAAGAAAGAATATGCCATCCTAGCATCCAGAGTTTGGCCGATTCAGGCTGGGTAAGGTGAGTCTCCTGCAGGCACACAACATCAAGATGCAACTTATTAAGATACAGTAATATGCGTTTTCTTTTTTGCGGCGAATTTATCCCGCCTACATTCCAACTACCAATTGTCAGCTCAGACATGAGTCCATACTGGGAATGGGTAGTCGGTAAGGTACATACATCGAGGTTTTATGTCCTGGCGGACAGCATTTTATAACAACAACATTGCTGCTTGAGGGGGAAGAGTAAGGGGGGGGTGGTGATAACATGTAAACAATGACTTCCAGAAAGACATTCTGAGGGTCTCGACCATCAGCCAAGGCACTCAGGCAGGGGGGGTTGGGGAGACTAGGGGCAACACCACCACCCAGGTGCTTTCCCCACACACACATTATAGTGTAACATCAAATAAATATAACAAGTAACTTGAACTTAACGTTAACTTGAGCATATCGCCCGCCACAGGCAACAATAGAACTGTAAAGGGGGGGGGGGGGGGGGGTGATGGAGAGAAAAGTCGTTGTTCCAATGACCATGGGTCTTAAGGTCTCTAATTCGGGAGGCAGTCTGTGTGCTTCATTTCTCCGTGTATTGATTCAGATGCCTTTGCTTCTGTGGGAGGGGAGGGAATAGGGTCCAAATAGGAGGGGGGGATTGGGAGGTGAGAGAGGTATGTCGTCTCTTCTGTCCTCACGGTTAAAGTTCTCGGGTAGCTTATGGAGTTGAGTAGTGTGGGTTATAGGGAGGAGGAGTAATGGGTGTAATCCAGTTTAGTATATGGATTCGATTAGAGTTATGAGCTGGTCTTCACGAAGGAAGGATCTGTGATGAGTAGAAAGTGGGGGGGGTAAGGTGAGGAGTGGGAAAATGGTTGACGAGGGGGATGTTTTCCTCTCACAGAAGCAGTTTTCGCTTTAGGTTATCAGGGAAAATAGAGAATGGGGGGGGGGGGGGTTTCCACAATGAGGAAAAACATTGAATGGAGCTTTTGCGCGTCTCCTTAGGATTGTTCATCAGCCCAGTCATGGGGTGTTCGGCAGGATTCAGCTTCATCCTGCAAGAATGCTTCTGCGTCTAGGTGGGAGGTAAAGTCTTTAAAGGTGTTATCTTTGAAGACCCGCAGCCTAGCTGGGTATAGCATAGCAAATTTGGTTCCGTCGCTAATCAGCTTGGCACATATGGGAGCAAAGTATCTCCTAGCTTTGGATAATTCCGCCGAGAAGTCTTGGAAGAGTAGAATTTTTGTTCCCTGCCATGTTATGTCCTTGATTTTTCTTGACGCCGACCACAGCAGCTCCTTATGTAGGAAATTGAGGGTTTTGAAAATCACTGCCCGGGGTCTAGCCCCATCTTGTGGGCGAATTGAGCCTAATCTGTGTGCTCTTTCTATGATTAAGTCTTCACATTTATCAGAGACTTGTAGTATTTCAGGCAGGGTAATTCGGATAAAATCAAATAATTCTTGCCCTCTGACTGCTTCTGGTAGACCGATGATTCTCAGGTTACATCTGCGCGAGCGATTTTCTAAATCTTGCACCTTGTTGTGCAAATATGTTATTTCTTTCTGTGAGGCTTGCAGGGAATCTTTAAGTTCACTGATGTCTGCAAAGTTAGCTCCCACAGTTTGTTCAGTGGATTGTACCCTCTGCTGCAACTGCGCTATTTGCTTATTAATATCTGCTGTTTGTGCCTTTAGGAGGGGTCCTATGGCAGTTCTAATGGCTTCTACCATGTCTCCATAGGTCACAGGGGCAGTTGAGGGTGGCAGGTGTGTCCCAGGGGACAGGTACTCACTGTGGGGGTTCAGGTCAGCTTCCATGGGTGTATCAGTGCTGCTAGTGGTCAGCGCTCCTCTGTTTGTGCTGGAGGCGCTTGGGGAGGCAGGTGCTGTTCTCCGGGGAATGGCGTCCTGCGCCATCTTGGGTCCCGGCGTCTTGTCTCTTTTCTGGCGGCTGGTGCTGCTGGGCATAGCGCTGAGGTAGCGCTTCATGCAGCGGAGGCTTGTGCGGAGGTTTGGGGTGGCAGGCGGGCAATCTGGAGGTTTTCAAGCCGTGTGGTTAGCGGTGTGGGGTGCCTGGTTAGCGGAGCTCCACTCTCCCACTACCGCATCTTCCAGGGGAGTAACCGGAAGTCAAATAGTAATACATTTATTAGCGATAAGTTATATAATAAAAATAATTTCTATGTGGTCATTGTTTAATACTGTATCTCAAAAAGAAATACAATATTAATCAGAGTTTGGCTAAAGCTCCTATACAGTAGCTGCCTTCAGTCTGACTAGGTATTTTGCTGTTGTCATATTTCTAATTAGATTTCTAAATCCAATGAAGTCGTGGATATGAGTTTTTTTTTAAATGAAACTGTGATTAATAACATCTTTTTTGAGATGATAAAATAATGACTACATAGAAAAAAAAAACATGAATTTGCTTTAAAAAAAGCCTTTTTTTTTTTAAGTTTCTCTTTGAATTATAACTTTTTTATGGTTAGGTAAATAAACAGCCAGTCATTGCAGTGGCTACAATTTTTTTTGTAGGGTACAATTTATATTTCATTCCACCCATGAACTCTAGAAATTTGCAACTTCCAACTACTTTTCAAAATTCTAGAATCTCTCTGTCCAGTCTGCTAAGGACTTGCTAAAACATTAGGTGGGTACACACGGTGCGATTACCTTGAGATTTGATCCTGATTCAACCCTGATTCAATCGGGATTGAATTGGGATCGAATAGCACAAAACCCATTTGATTTTGACTATATAGTACAGATCTGTCCATGCCCTTAAGGCGAGCTATGATGATGAGCAGTGCCGATAGCTCACCATTATTGTTCACCGTTAGTATATAACTGCCCCCTTTTCACTCGCCATTTACACCTCACTGGTTTTATTTCAGCAAGGTGGAAATGGCAAGTGCGGCCACCATAATGGCTGGGCTCATCACAAAATGCAGCAGGCTTGTTACATTTGTGGCAAACATTGCCGTTTAGGGGAATACTCGCCGTCCTCCCATGGCAAGGATTTCCAATGAATATTGAATACTTGCCGAAAACAAGCCATCCTCGCTACACAAACCTCACCCTTGAATACCGCCCATAGTCAGCACGGTCTATTTTTCTGTTCGATGTCCACTAAATTGTAGCGAATCAGGATCGAATTGACACTGAATGAGGCTGAAAACCATTTGATTTTGATTCAATTCTTATTCTTATTTTGAATATGTGGTTAAAATTAAATAGAAAGTCAGAATCACGCTGAGTACACTACATTTGTGTTTTATCATATGTGATTACAATTAGTGATATATATATATATATATATTTTTGGTATTTGACAAAACTGGTATGCGGTTATTAGGTCACCAGTGTCTAGGTCGACAGTCAAAATGTTGACCACTATTGGTCAACAGTCAAAAGGTCACACATAAATAAGGATGACCTGCATTAGGTTGACAAGGTCAAAATGTTCGCACAAGTAAAATGCTGACATGGAAAAAAGGTCAACATGCGTTTTTCATTAAAAAAAAAGTAATTTTGTTCATGCTACCATCTACGTGGGCATAGAGGGAGAATATAATAGTGTGTGCAAAGCTCTGTGACCGAATGCAAACCAAGCGTAGAGATAGGACATGGTACACTTAGAAGGTATCCAGGAAGATCTATGTAGGCATAGACACCAAAAAACATTAACAAAAACTCACTCATGTCAACCTTTTTCCATGTTGAATTTTTTTATGTTGCCCTTTTGCTTGTGTCAACCTTTTGACTGTCGACCAATAGGGATCGACCTTTTAAATGTTGGCCTTAATAATGTCTACCTAATAACCCATACCCATTCAAACAAAACCTTTGTATTCTCAATTGCAATATGGCTTATTTATATTTTGCCCTGCAAGAACGTTGTTTCTCCAATATTAATCCTGTCAATGGCAAACTTTTTCAATGGGGAAGACTACTTAATAATTACCTCCACTATAACTTATCTGTTATCATTAGATCAGATACTGTAACAGTACAAAATATTTAAAAAATAAAGCTACAATCCCTCTTTAAACTATATTTAAAAGAATTATCCTCTTTTTGTAAAAACTGGCTCAGTAAATTAATTATGTTGCTCTGGGCCTCTGATTATTGCTCAACTGCCTTAGTAATACATTTTTGTTGAACTGTGTGCATAATCACTAAAAATAAAATACAATTTCATGTTAAATACAGTAAATAAGTATTTATTGAAAGTGCCCATACCTTGGCCAGAATGGGAGAATACTTATACACTTACAGTTGCTGCTGTACAGTTAAGAGATGAAAGAAAACGGCTATTTTCTTTTGTTAGCCATTTTCTCTAAAGACTGATTGCAGTGTCCTGCACTGAGATTACACAACTGGATGTTAACAGGGAAAGAAAATCTCCTATCACTACCAAAACTTTATCTATAACATAATCTACTTTAAAGAATATCTGAAAGGTTTACTAAGCCTTTAAGCATTCATTTTCTATTATACATCATAGTTTAGCTCCTGGATTCTACCAAAGGTCTCTTCCAAGGTCCTCTTTACTATCCTTTGGTTGAAAATTAAAGCCATATATCAAATACCTCATTAAAAACACTAATAATTTATACCGACAAGCACAGATGTTGATTACACTATGTGGCTACCTGTTTTTCCCAATGGCATTGACTTGTGGTGAACGTGACTTCAAGCACTATAACATCTGCCAGGCTCCTCTACTGGGACCTGGTATCTGGCAGTAACAATAAACTAACAACATTCTGCCAGAATTAATCAGAAATACAGTACATATAAATTCTCCAGCATGATAAAGCATCTCATTGCCAGTTAGGATGATGCTATTGTATCCAGCTTAGATGAGAGAAGAAAAGAGCTATACACCAGATATATAACAAATACTGTACATTAAAGACAATTTTTTTTCTATAGTAGGAATGTTGCGCTGTGCTTCATCTGAGCATTTTATCATTGGAGTTAGTGCATTCAGATGGAGCTCCTCTTATTCTTGCTTGGCTCTCGCCAGAACGTTTTCCCGCTGGTGAGAGCCGGCGGAGACTGACTCCATCAGACTGGGATGTGAGTGCATCTCACGCACACACGCATCCCAGTCTCTCGGCAGCTGGCCAGCGGGACCCTGCTAGTCTCCGCTTTAGGGAGATGGGCAGGGTTGGGGTCGGGGCAGTGATGGGGACCATCGGTGGCAGCGGACGGTGGAGGGGAGCTCCATCGCCATGGGTCACGCAACCGTCTTGTGCACACCCCTGGCTGGGGCTGGTGGCTGCCGGGGGCGAAGATGAATTGCGCTCCATCTGTATATCACAACATTGGGCCCGATTCAGATCTAATCACCAGAGATCAGGTATACTCCACGCCACCCCGCAACATGCAAAATCCTGCCCAAGTGCATTCACAGCCTTGCACAATTGGGAATCCATTCTTAATCACTCACCATCGAATAGATGTGCCCCTGTTTGCAGCTGCTGAGTGTCTATACTTAGCGCAATGCGAACACCGTAGGAAGAAGAGGATGCTGCTGATGTCAGCAATGACTGCATTTTCCGGGGCACTCCCAGAAAATCGGATGTTTCGCTCCCAAAATCCTAGCACCTGTCAAGAAGCCATTGCTCGGTTCATTTACGAATCCACACTGCGGACTACGTGCCTGCGTGGTTGTTTGATAAACGCTCGGTCTGCAAGGTCACAGCCCAGCGAGTAGGCCTGAATTGAGCCCATTGTCTGATGGTATGTCAAGAAGCAAAACATGGATTCAACATGGTGGAGGAATGACTACTTCTTAGTGGGTAGAGCCATATACCATGTGGGCGTCGCTTTTTTATGTAAATATTTCCCAAGTTACCTCAAACTGGAACAAATGTTCTGATTGCAAAATGGCGGGCCTATCCCAATGAATTTGAAGCAAAGAATACAAGCTTGAATTGTAAAAAAAAGAAAGAAAAAAGCAATTACATGTATACAGTTTGCTCTATTTGCACCCACATCTACAACAGCATGTGCGCCAGTAGCAAATGTGCTTTGATGATGACAAGTTAAAAAGTTTAAAGATGCGATTTCTCAATATGTGCAAAATATACAATCTGGACAGTGTAATTAAAACAAAAATAAACTAATAATAAAAGTTACACGTACAATGTAAAATTAAATGAAATATTGACACAAATACAAATAAAGCACACATTGAATTTATTTATATACAAATATCTGTTGTCGCCTCTGTTTACAAAAAAATAAATATTTAGATTTTTACCATTTCAATGCACATATTAATTAACTGTCCTAATTCTAAAATTAAATGGAAATTTACATTACTGTTGTTTCCATATTAATTGATGCAGAAATGTTTCCATTTATTAATTCTGACAACCTCCATTCCCTTAGAGCCAAATACTAAGTGTATAAGGACTGATGAAAAATAGAACATCTTGCTTAGTGGCGCTTATGACACAACCTCCAGGAGTAGACGCTAACTTGTGCCACTTCGATAGGGTACTGTAGATGCCAAATGCAGTGTGTATGGGACTCATACATCTTAAGGGATTACACCAGAGTTCATTTGTTAGTTTCTCTACAGTGATGAAGGGTATTCACAATATTAGCAGAAAACGTGTATTTTTGGGATGTCCCTTGATCAGGCCTTGCTACTCTTGCAAACAGTACATAGAAAATTAACTGGCTTGGTAAAACGATAATAGTCATAATGGTAGTCAGGCACTCATGAATGATACAATTGATCAAGAGGGTTTACTAACAGGAAAAGACAAACTACTGTATACTTACAGTAAATATTATTAAAATTAAATCCCATTGGATGACCTCAAACTATGCATTACAGCGCCGGTCTGAAGCTGTTGGGGTGACCGCTTTTTAGTAACTCTGTTAATGTCTCTCTTCCCCTCCAACTGCTCTATGAAGGAATGAGAAAGCTATAAATGTATAGGCAGCGGCGGATAGGGAACTAAAAGTGGCCCTGGAAATTTTTTTTGAGAAGAGGCCTCAGGTGGCTGGCACCAAATCAAGGCAGAATCAACAGCAAAATAGGTGGGACTGATACATCACTACACCTGTGTGGAAGCCATTGGTTTCAATATGCTTGGTAGTCTAGAGGCCCAGAGACCTTTAAGCTGCTGTGACATACCACAAACCTCCACATTTCACATAATACCTAACCTTCCACTGTGACTGAACACAGACAAAAAACTCAACAATACAAAATATTCCCCTCCTATTCCAGAATTTGTTACACCACAAGAATGCTCCCACTCCTGTCCCTTTAACAGATGTCACAATGGATATATGTCACAATGGATATAGATGAGTGCCCGACTTAGATGTGTATTTGAAGTGTTGGGTACTCTGCTCTGTGAACAGGCAAAGGTAACTTGTGTGGGAGACAGGAGGATGACAGGGCCACTACTCTTCACAGGGCAACATCTTAACAAAAAAGTCACTGGGTTACTGGTGGCCTAATAAATGCATCAGCCTACCGGGAATCTTTAAGGTCTATGGCCAATTTCCCCCTGCATATAGGGGTCTATTTACTAAGTCTTGGAGAGAGATAAAGTGGACGGGGGAAAAATACCAACCAAACAATAAAGAGACGATTGGCTGATACTTTAAATTGGGCCACTTTATCTCTCTCCCCAAGGTTTACCCCATTGTGTTATGTGCTGAATTTCCTGCTGGTGATTTACAGTTGACCTATCTTCTCAAGCTATAGTCTACATACCTGTGCGCTCTTGGTAATTGTTTAGTTTTCGAAGCTCGATAAAAAAATAAAACCTTATTAAAAATCAACATTATTATTAATAATAATAATGATTATCAGGGGCGGATTGGCCTAGCGGGAAACCGGGCCGTTTCCCGGTGGGCCGGCCCAAAATAGTCATTAAGGGGCTGCTCACCCCCTCCCTGGCTTGGCCGCGGACTTTTCCCCAAACAAAAATGGCTGCGCCTGCTCTTACTGGAGTAAAGATGTCCGCGGGAGGGCTGGTGCGCACGCAGCTGCTCCCGCAGTTCTGTCTCTGCAGTCTGCACTGTCACCTCACCGGCCGTCTGTGTGAGGATGGAGCAGGGAGCTCTCCCTGCTGTATATCCCCGCCGCTGCTGCCCTCAGTCAGTCTCTGTGGATGCCGGCTGCCAGTTCACTGTCACAGTCACACTGACTGCATGAGACAGCAGCGCCGGCAGCACAGAGCTGAGCTCCCTTCTGTCCCCCAACCCCCTTTAATGTCACTCATCATCACTCAGTCATGATGACAGAAGATCGTGGAAGGGGCGGAGCTACACGAGTGAAAGGGGCGGAGCTACACACGTGTAAGGGGGTGGAGCTACACAGGAGCACAGTTAATGAAAGAAAGAAGAAGCAGGTCCACTGCCAGCCAGCCAGCCTTAAGGTAAAAAAAAGTGGTGGTGGTGCTGGCGTTACACAGCACTACTACTGGTGCGGGCATTATGCACTACTACTGTCAGCAACTGGTGCAGGCATTATGCACTACTACTGTCAGCAACTGGTGTGATGGCATTATGCAGCGTCACTTCTGTCGGCAACTGGTGAGGCCATTATGCAGTGTCACTATTGTGGGCAACTGGTGTGGGCATTACGCAGGGATACTACTGTCGGCAACTGGTGAGGGCGTTACGCAGTGCCACTACTGTCAGCAACTGGTGCTGGCATTACGCAGGGATACTACTGTCGGCATCTGGTGAGGGTGTTATGCAGCGTCACTACTGTCGGCAACTGGTGTGGGCTTTATGCAGTGTCACTACTGTCGGCAACTGGTGAGGCCATTATGCAGTGTCACTACTGTCGGCAACTGGTGTGAGCATTACGCAGGGATACTACTGTCGGCAACTGGTGAGGGCGTTACGCAGTGTCACTACTGTCGGCAACTGGTGCTGGCATTACGCAGGGATAGTACTGTCGGCATCTGGTGAGGGTTTTATGCAGTGTCACTACTGTCGGCAACTGGTGAGGCCATTATGCAGTGTCACCATTGTCAGCAACTGGTGTGGGCATTACGCAGGGATACTACTGTCGGCAACCAGTGAGGGTGTTACGCAGTGTCACTACTGTCGCCAACTGGTGTGGGCGTTATGCTGTGTCACTACTGTCGGCAACTGGTGAGGGCATTATGCAGTGTCACTACTGTCGGCAACTGGTGCGGGCATTACGCAGGGATACTACTGTTGGCAACTGGTGCGGGCATTTATGCAGTGTCACTACTTTCGGCAACTGGTGAGGGCGTTACGCAGTGTCACTACTGTCGCCAACTGGTGAGACCCTCACCGTGAAGGCATTATGCAGTGTCACTACTGTCGGCCACTGGTGAGGGTATTATGCAGTGTCACTATTGTCGGCAACTGGTGTGGGCATTATGCAGGGATACTACTGTCGGCAACTGGTGATTGCATTACGCAGTGCCACTACTGTCGCCAACTGGTGAGGCCCTCACCATGAGGGCATTATGCAGTGTCACTACGGTCGGCAACTGGTGCGGGCATTACGCAGGGATACAGGGATCTCATTTTGGCGCCCCCTAAATTACTATATGTTACCCCCGGGCACTATACACACTGGCAGCGGCATATACACGTGGGCATTATACACAGGGCAGCGGCATATATGCATGGGCATTATACACAGGGCAGCGGCATATATGCGTGGGCATTATACACAAGGCAGCGGCATTTACGCATGGGCATTATACACAGGGCAGCGGCATATACACGTGGGCATTATACACTGGGCAGCGGCATATACATGTGGCCAGAGACACCAGGACTGACATTAATCCAGGGGTTGTCATTTACTCGTAAAAAGTGGAAAAAGTGGCAGTGTCACCCCCAAACAGATTTATGTGATTATGTCTGATTATGATAATCAGACATAATTACATAAACCTGTTTGGGTGTGAATCCAGGGGTAAATGACAACCCCTGGATCTGTCAGTCACTGGAGAAGGGAGGGTGAGAGGAGCAGCATTTACCTTTAAGTTTTAGTTGTGGCAGCACAGCGTGATGGCTGCTGCTGCGGCTGTTGTAGGATGCTCCCGCGGCTCCCGCCCATGCACTGATCCACGCGACCAGTCTCCCTCCCTACGGCCCGCATCACGCCCGCCAATCACTGTGGACGCATCACATCCACAGCCACTGTGATTGGCGGGCGCTGGTTCTCAACATCTCCCCGCAGCAGTCATCCATGTGGGCGGACGGCTGCGAATAGGAATCGGATTCTTGCTGAGGCGCTAAAGCAGCTGTGCGGGCGGGCGGCTGCGATTAATCAGTAATATAGGCGGACGGGCGGGAGGCTGGATCAAGCTTAATCAGCCCACCGCCCGCCCGCCTATATTACTGATTAATCAGCCGCCCGCCCGCACAGCTGCTTTAGCGCCTCAGTAATTTTGGGGGGGGCAAGCTGCCCCCTCGCTCCCCCCCGTTCCGGCGCCACTATGCAGGCGTTACGCAGCGCTGCTACTGTCAGCAACTGGTGCGGGCGTTACACAGCGCTGCTACTGTCGGCAACTGGTGTGGGCGTTATACAGCGCTGCTACTGTCAGCAACTGGTGTGGGCGTTACACAGCGCTGCTACTGTCGGCAACTGGTGTGGGCGTTACACAGCTCTGCTACTGTCGGCAGCTGGTGTGGGCGTTACACAGCGCTGCTACTGTTGGCAACTGGTGTGGGCGTTACACAGCGCTACTACTGTCGGCAACTGGTGAGGATGTTATGCAGTGTCACTACTGTCAGCAACTGGTGCTGGTGTTATGCAGCGCTAATACTGTCAGCAACTGGTATCGAAATTACGCATCGCTACTACTGTCGGCAACTGGCGTGAGCGCTACTATTGTCAGCAACTGGTGAGGGTGTTACACAGTGTCACTACTGTCGTCAACTGGCACAAGCGCTACACAGCACTACTCCTGTCAGCAACTGGTTTGGGCATTAGGCAGCGTTACTACTGTTGGCAAATGGTGCAGGCGTTATGCAGTGCTGCTACTGTCAGAAACTGGTGCGGGCGTTACGCAGCGCTACTACTGTTGGCAAATGGTGCAGGCGTTATGCAGCGCTGCTACTGTCAGCAACTGGTGTGGGCGTTACACAGCGTTACTATTGTCAGCAACTGGTGTGGCCGTTACGCAGTGCTGCAACTGTCAGAAACTGGTGCGGGCATTATGCAGCACTACTACTGTCCACAACTGGTGCGGGCGTTACACAGCACTACTACTGTCTACTACTGTGGCTAACAGTGGGGATTATGTGTAAACCGCACCACTACTGTAGACATTATGTAAGTGTAAGGGTTCTACTACTCTGGGCATTATGGGCCTTATTCTAGTTCACTCTTTCTGACAAAATCCTTCTTAGATGGACAAAACCATGTGCACTGCAGGTGGGGCAGATGTAACATGTGCAGAGAGAATTAGATTTGGGTGAGTTATTTTGTGTAGATCTCACTTTGAAGTAAAACCCCACCCAAATCTAATTCTCTCAGCACAAGTAACATCTGCCCCACATGCTGTGCACATGGTTTTGTCCATCAAAGAAGGATTTTGGTCAGAAAGAGTGAACTAGAATAAGGCCCTATATATAAGCAGTGCTACTACTGTGGACATTCAGTGTAAGGGACACTACTGTGAAGCGTAATGTGAATAGGGGGCACTAAGTGATGTGCAGGACCTTAACTAGGTGTGTGCCAGTGGTGCCTTGCCCATTTGCACTGTGGGTACACCACCTACATGACCACTCACTGCTGATTGTCAGCCACCACTGCTCTCAGAGCTTGTGGTCCAGCTGCAGCAGTTATTGATTGGCTGTCAGATCACAAGCTTCAATTGGCTCAGGAGCCGGCACCATATTTAAAAATCAATTCAGCGCCTCTGCAGGCTGTACTCTCCTCCCCGTCTTCAGTAGCATCAGCGGTGGTGGTGGGATGCCAAATGCTGGGCTCTGGGCTGGACTAGACTAGATTACACAGTTTGCAGTAATGGGGGCATACTGCAATGGGCACTACTCCAGGCATTGTGTAAGATGCACTACTGTTGGCATTATGTATAATAGACACTACTGGGTGTAATTTGTAAGGGACAATAATGGGCATTGTGTAAGGAGCACTACTTGTGGCATTATGTGTATATACAGTACTTGGGGCATTACGCATAGCATAATGGCCCTTATTCTGATTGACGCGGACTTTACCGCGTACTTTCGGATCGCGTCTTTACGGCGTCTGCACATGCGTGGAGAACGCTACGCGCATGTGCCACGCATTGACTCGGTACCAGTTCGGCCAAATCCCGTCCAGAACTGTTCACCGCTATCATTCGGGAAATAGGGGCGTATTATGGGCGTCATGCGGAATGACACATGGGCGTAGTTTCAAAGTGGGCAAAACGGGGCGGAAACATGGGCGGACACGGGGGAGTACACTTATGTTGGGGGGCGTACATTCGGAAACCACTCCGAATGCACGCGATCAAAAAGGGCAGAAATGTGCGGTGTCCACAAGTGTACTATTGCTTTGCGGACACCACTCGTTCATGCGGGAGGCGAACGTACGCCTAATGACTACAAGCATTAACACCTGAACCCAATAGAATCTACTCCTTTACTCATTACTCACTAATAGGCCGCTTGTCAGTGCTTTAATTGAAACCATTGCTGCTTCAAGGAAACCTTAGTAATCCCCCACATATGCTGTACTTGTCCCACACTTAAAAACTTAAAAACTTAAAAACTGCTAACAATGGACATGACTGAATATTAATACTATCAATACACATGTGTATTCGACATGTACTCATGAAACCACACATTTTGGGTAAAGTAAACACATTTATTTATATTCATGTCACACTCAATGCCAGTGTGATGCAAAGACCATAAAATAATACATACAAACAATAAACAACATGGCAGGAATGCTGCAAAATAAATAATATGATTATATTATTAGATTAATAAATTTTTTATGAGGATAGGTAATTGAATAAGTGGGTCATGTGATGTATTGCAGAAGAGACTTCATAGTGGGTTGTTTGGCGTAAATACTCCGCTTACGTGCGGTAGCACCGCTTGGCTCCCGTTCGGATGCGGTATTCCCGAGCATACTCTGTAATACTCAGTAATACCGTGCCGAATCGGAGTGTTTCGCATGCTTTGTATGTCGTCCGTAAACACGCCCTGTTCTTAAAGAGTGAGTCCGTCCGAATGCGGAGGACACGTGGGCGTTTCTACGGACGATGGCCGCATGCGGCAAAACACCGTGGCGTGCGGACCGCTCCGTAAGAATGCGGGAATTTCCGCACAGATCAGAATAAGGGCCAATGTGTGGCATAATGTGTAATGGGCATTACGGCATATTGGCCCTCATTGTAGCCAACCCGGTAAGCTGCAAAGCTCGCAGCTTTATCGGTGTCTTTTAAATGGAATAAAAGTTTTTGAAAAAGCGTAATTGCACCAAGGAGCGCCTGTTCTTGTCTTACACACACACATATATGGATAGATAGATATATAGATATAGATTGATAGATATAGATATTGAACTATTTTTTTAGAGCCAAGCATATGACCAGGGTTCACGGCTGGCTCAACCATTAGGCAGCTTTAGGCAGCTGCCTAGGGCGCTGGAATCTGGAGGGGCACCACCAATTCTGCCTATCATAAATCAAGGATGTCTATGAGGATCCTTGTTGTACTTAATTCAGGTGATGGCTGTGGAACTTCTAAGGCCTAGCCTCCATACTTTCCCTTGGGGCATACTTTCCTACTTTGCTGCCCTCTCCTGACGGCCTCCAGGGAACGTGCCGACCTTCCCAGGGGGCTGGGAGGACCACCCGAGTTTTGGGAGCATCTATTCCGGATCGTTAAGCAAGTATGCCTTAAAGCAGGGGTTCCCAATCTTTTTCGAATCATGGCACCCTAGAGTATCAGAATTTTTCCACGACACCCTTAGTCCCCCAAAAATATATATAAAATTAAGTAGATTGTGTTTATATGTACTTGTTAGGTTCAGTTATGTGGTAAAGGGCAGGATTTGCTTCTGATTGTACACATAGTTTATGATTGGCAGCCACCAGCACTGGTTTTGTCCATAAATAATTGATCATAAATAATTTGAATTGGTCCTGGACCACCAACCCGTGGCACCCCTGCAAGTGTCCCGATGCACCCCAGGGAGCCACGGCACACAGTTTGGGAACCACTGCCTTAAAGGGTTGAAAAGTGGGTATTGGCAGTATAGAAGGAAGGGGAGGGGGGGGTACAGTAGGTTGATGTTTTGCCTAGGGTGCTGAGAAGCCTTACAGGGGGCTAGCGTTTAATTTTTTTTTTTTTTTGTCTGGTGTCATGAGTTTTTCTCCTGTTGGGGCCACCAATGTGTATTGTTTTCTGTTTGGGACAATGTTTATTTTTTCTTCGGGGGCCAGTGTGTTTTTTTAGTTGTGTGGGGGCATATGTTTTTGTTTTCTGTGGGGTTTTATATTGGGGGCCAGTATGTTTGTTACCTGTTGCGGTTGCTGGTGAAAGTTTCAAAAATTCAGCCAATGGTGGCAGTGTAACAGCATTAGCATAAAGTTGCATATGCAACTGCATAAAAGATACAAGGCAGGCTGCAACTGCATGCAACTATAAATCAGATTCTATTATTAGGGGCCGCCCCCTCTTAACAGACTCCACCCCCTCAGCAGCCCCCTCCCAGGGCTGCTTCCATAAATTTCCCGGGCTGTTTTTACATCCCAATCCGCCCCTGATGATTATAATACATAATAATTCTACACATACTGTATGTCATGAAACAATTTGTATATAAAATGCAGACTATACTGTAGTTTTGCTCATTTTACTGTTTTAAGCCATAAACTGCACAGGAACATAGCTGGTCTATCGAGAATCAAAGCAATGTGATATGTTTACAAAACAACTTAATGTGTTTTTAATGTTTCTCATTAACATTCAGAAAATGCTGTAGATTTGGCAATAAATGTTCCAACACAATTGGCACATTTATAGCTTTGTAATACTATTTAAGATTCCAAATTGAGACTTCAATATATCTGAATGAAATTAATTCATTTAAACACAATGGGCCTGGTTTTAACCTGTATGCTAGTGTGCATATATTCGCCTGCCATATACGCCTGCCTGCGTTAAACACCGCCTGCCACCCCACCAAACACCCGCCCCCATTCACATACACACCTGCTCTCTTTCTACCACAGTCTGAAACTGGCTTACAATGTGAGTATATGTACAGCATACTGTTGGGAACAGAGGAACTGATTTGTGAGTATGCAAGAAGAGCTCAGGCACTGTTGGCTCTGACATCTGCTCTCGTAGTTGTGCCAATCAGCCCAACAACATGCCAGGGGAGGGAACAGAAACATACTTTAAACATTTTTGCTGTGATCATGAATGTAACAGTAGGTTGGATTATACTTCTAACTTATGCAACCCACCATCAAAGTTGAGAGACCCCCATAAAACAAGTAATGGCTGCAATGTAATATTATACTCAAAAAAACTGTTTTCCACTCGACTCTTTCTGATGTTATATTGTTGTATATTAGGGTACAGTATGGGGTGTTTTCTAAGAATTATTATTATATTTTACACATAAGGCACCACAAGTGGTTGGCATTGCCGTACATTTGGCACACATTACAAGAATACAAGCTACATAGAACTAAACATTACTGTACCTGAGAAACTACAACAGAGCACAGGTGGCAATTATCACCACTCTCAGTACAAAATACAGCTGACATGTAGGGAAGCAATCAGTTGTCCACGTACCACCTGGGCCAGGTTGCTGTTGGACTAATTATTCTGAGTTAGAATAGCTGCATTTAAAGATGGTCACTGAGTATGAGTGTGCTGTAATTGAAGTGCAATAGAATAGGACTGTGAGAATAGGAGGGAAGAGGGCCCTGCTCCAAGATGTTTACAATCTAGAGGCAGGAAGAAACAGAGAGGTGACATGAGTTGCAGGCAAGGAGGCCTGAAGGCAGGAAGTGAGCATGGCAGGGATGGCCAGGACATGAGGTGGCAGGGAGGATGATTGGTCTTGGTACCAGGTAATGTGGAAGGGTACGTTTTGATGAACAGGTGAGTTTTTAGTTCCTATCTTTGTAATGATGGGTGGAGTCTAATAAAGCGAGGGACCTCATTCCAGTGTAGGGGACAGAACAGGCAAAATCTTGGATACATGGGATGCATTGAACAGGGTAGAGGAGAGGTGACTTTCATTGAACAATTGGAGTGGGTAAAAGGGAGTATGTTTGGAAATGAGGTTGGAGAAGTATGGAGCAGTTGAGTTAGAGAAGGCCTTGTATGTAAGAGTGAGGTGATTCAAGAGGATTATGTAGGGGAATGGGAGCCAGTAGAGCAGTGCAAGTAGAAGCTAAGTTTATCTGAAGAGATAAGAACAGACTGCAGGGGTGCAAGCTGGGAGTGAGGAAGGCCAGTGAGGATAATGTTGCAGTTGTTGATTCATGAGATGACCTGTGAGTGAATAATGCATTTAGTAACACTCTGTTAGAGGACCAGCTTGATGTTGAATTGCTGTAACTGACAGGATTGAGCCAGAGAATGGATTTGGGGGACAAAGGTGAGGGAGGAGTCAAGAATGACACCCAATAAGCAGAGTTGGTAGACGGGAGAGATGATGGTGTTTTCAACAGTGATGGAGACATTTAGTGGGGTGGCAGAGACTTTTGATGAAGGAAAAATGATGAGTTTTGTCCAAGATGAGCTTCAGCTATCCAGGCGCAGATGGCAGAGAGGCACCTGGATACTCAGGAGATGGCAGTGGGAGAGAGGTCAGGAGAGGTATAGTTGCATGTTATCAGATATAGTATAGTTCTCACTCAAGAAATACAATTTGAAGTTATGTGTTCAAGCTGATATGTACAGTACAAGCATATTTACAGAAGAAGGATACAAACAAAAACAAGCTCATGTGTGTGTGTGTGTATGTATATATATATATATATATATATATATATATATATGTGTATATATATATATATATATATATATATATATATATATATATATATATATTGTTACTTCCAGTGGCATCACAGGAACCAGGCTCAGGGCTTTGAGGAGCACTTTTTTGGTATAGCACCCAGTAGCTCAGGCTCTACTGATATGTATAATTGATTATACATGTTTTAGGTTGTTGCAGCAAAGCACTTTCCACACTACACCCAGAAAAGAATAGTGGAAAAATTCATAAAACATACAGTCCCAAGGGGGATCTGCAGGCCTCACACTACTGTGCTGTGCTCTGTCACCACTGCTATGCATAGCAGAACAGTAGACAATACTGTACATGATATACTCAGTATGGGGAGTCTAGATGTCAGGGCTGTATTAACCAATAGCCAGGACACTTGTATTTCAGGTACTTCTTTCACCTCACTTGAGCTGCCGAGCTAGAGCTTGCAGTATTCACATGGACATTGATACCCAGTTGAAATAAAGTCTGCTGTGCTATTGGTCAACTGCCTCTAAAAATTGAAGGGCCCCTAGTCCCTGTAGGGCCACTATGCTTCAGTCTGGTCAGCTTTATGGTAATATGGCCCTCTTGGATGCTAGAGGTATGATTTTTCAAACTGTTGTTTGTGCTGCCTTCTGCAGCTTTGTACTTTTGCGTGTAGCATCATATTGTAGAGTTCTTGACCTACTGTATACTCCCAGAGATTCCATGTATTACTAGTGCAGTCTGAGTAACTATGCTAAGCTCACAAGTACAATATTTTACAAAGGAATGGGAGGTTTGGGTTCTGTTGCTACTGTAAAGTCTCTTACGTGTTTTTTTTGTTAGAGAATAAGATAAACAGCAAAACTATAATTAGAGAAGGGCTGCAAAGCTAGCCTGTCAGTGGGATAGTGGTGGGTTAAGATTTAAAACAAAGAAAACAATTACCCGTAAAATGATACAGCTGTTAGGTGTAATGAAAAATGGAACCTATAATCTTTTTGCAAAGGAAGCAGCTTAGCCATATATACATTACAATGTTGTCTGTTCTGTATAGCCCCATAATTGTAGCTCTGCTAGTACAATGTCATATGTGTGGTTTAGCTGTGTCTTGTCCATAATAAACCATTTTACACTTACAGTACATGGAACTTATCACAAACAGCAACATGCAAAATATAAGTTCTTGTAACTGGAAAACTAAAGACAGACAAAATGCTGTATGGAATAAGAAGTTATAATATTCAGGATGAAAGATAAGGAATACTCATACCTCCCAACATTTGGGAGAGTAAGCCCAGAACACAAAACTCATGCCGGGGATATGTTAAAATCACGAGGGACACCATTTATCATTTACAGCAAGTTTTATCATTCATTGATAAATGTGCCCCATGGTCTTCTGTCACGGTGGTGTGTCCATATACCATGTCCCAGTTTGTCATCACTATGGGGACATGCCCAGCACTCCTCAAGCTGCAGGTCTGCCTACAGCATCTCAATGCACTGTTTAGCTGACATACCATCTTGTTAACTAAAAACATTCTACATTAAGAGTAAGATGCACCATGCTGAAATATGTGGCCAGAATGAGATAGATTCTGGAGCTTGAATGAGGTGGGAGCCACTATCTTTAGAAGGTGATGCCCTATACTAGCCTACTGACTTCTAATGTGACTCCTCACTTAGATGGATCAATCTGATCACTCCCAGAACCCCCCACAGCACATGCAGTAAGGGATGATCTACAAGCTACTTAACACTTAACAAGTTTGTCCAAATACTTTTAAATATACTTGTATGGTGGCAAGCAGTTTGCAGACTGTCCCTTACTCCCAGCATGAGTGAGACAATGCAGACACAAATACTTATATAGTTGGCTGGTCACAGTGTGGAGTTATACCATTTCTAATATGAGTAATTTTCCTTTCATTAATACGCTAGGTCCGACTCTGAGTGAACATGCAGGGCCAGCCGCAAATTGGACAATGATTTGATTGATAACCTGATAGCGTCAACTGCTTTATTTCTGTACATCATCATACTTCTGTGACAACATATGTTAATAGAAATAGATCATGAAACCCCACCACAATAGCCTTACCTATGAGAATTTTGAAGAACAGTTTTCAAGGGGTGCCATTTTTGGATTTGCCCCTGGTGCCATCAGCCCTAGTTATACGTATGCAGGGACATCATGTAAGACAACATCATGTTTGCCTGGTGTTGCCTGTAGGAATCTGTTCTGGCTAAAGTGAGATGGACAGGAGGAGCCTCCTACTGCATTTGCAGCTACAAGACAAGTAAGTTAACTCTTGCAGTGGGTGGAGCAAATAGTGGTTGAAAGGTGTTGTACATATTGTGCACAATTTTTTATTCACTTTATTTATTTTTTGAGAGGAAGAGGAGGGTTAATATAGAGCTAGTTCTCACACACACACACACACACACACACACACACACACACACACACACACACACACACATACATACATACATACATACATACACACATACACACACACAGCCCATTTTTTTAACATTTTATTTTTTGTAAAGTCAGGGCCACTTCCTTGCTTTGCTCCCCAAGGAGAAAGTTGCCAGCCAGAACCTGGTGTAAGCTACGATCACATGTGCATATTTGTACACAGTAATATGGGGCAGTACGGATGGTGTAATGGTTAGCATTACTGCCTCACAGCACTGAGGTCATGGGTTTGATTTCCACCATGGCCCTAACTGTGCAGAGTTTGTATATTCTCCCCGTACTTGCATGGGATTCCTCTGGGTACTCCGGTTTCCTCCCACAATCCAAAAATATACTGGTAGGCTAATTGGCTCCCAACAACTTAACCCTAGAATGTCTGAATGTGCGTGTACATGTAGTAGGGAATATAGATTGTAAGCTCCACTGGGGCAGGGACTGATGTGAATGTTCAAATATTCTCTCTGTAAAGCGCTGTGGAATATGTATGCGCTACATAAGAAACTGTTAATGAATAAATAAATGATAAATAATATTGTAAAAAAATATACTAATGCCACTAGTGTCTAATGTCTCTAGTCCGCTGCTTGCATATGAAGATGCACCATTGGCAACACCGGGTGCACAAAGGGTGCACCATTGAATGTCTGAGCAACTCTGATTGCTTACAAAGTCCATATGAACTAAGCACTATGGCCAGTATAATTGAATACACTGATGCAGATGCTGAATGCCTTATGACTAGCCACCCCCTCTCCATTACCTCCCACAAATGCACAATAATTGTCAATAAACCTGCATCCATGTTCACTCTCTCACCACTATTTGTAGCTAAACTGCACAGATAACGAAAAGCACTCAGCTCCACAAACACCGCCATAGAGTCTGCCACTGAATTAGGTACTTTTTCTCACCCTGCTATAGCACCAACAGCCCTGAAAGGTTTAGGCTAGTTCTGGTAGTAGTAGCTTTTTTGTAAAACCCCAGTCCTTTTGCCCCACCAATTTTGATGCTACCATCTTTGGCTAGCAGTGCTAGTGCTGGTTGCCATTGAGGATGGGGTGACATGTTTTATTAACATTTCTTCCATTTAATTGAATCCTTTAGAAAAAAAGGCAAAGGTTGCAGCTCTTTAGATTGAATAATAAGTCTATCTGCAGCAGGTTGCATCACTGTCTATTATTGATATTGACACACTAAGTTTAGTCCACAGGCTCAGAGTTCTTAGCATCACTGATGGTTTTCAACTATTGGGTAGAAACCAATGATGATTGAGCTACCAATGGCTTTCGTGTGCACATGCGCAGCCAGCTCCCATGGCGAGTGTTCAATCAATATTTTATCATCAGTAGCTGGCCATTGATGGTTAATCCACTAACAATTGCCATCAGACTACTGGGGCTTGCTATATCATTGATGATCAATGGCCAACCCTAGAGAGCGACAGACTCCCCACTAGGCTCCTTCTCTCTCTCTCTCTCTCTCTCTCTCTCTCTCTCTCTCTGGGCTGCCTTGCTCTATTTCTGTGCTCCCTTTCTCTGCATTCTCTCGCTCTAGGCACTCTCTCTCTCTCTGTTCCTTCTCTCTCTCTCTGTGCTCCCTCACTCTCTGCACTGCATCTCTCTCTATGCTCTCTGCACTGCCTCTTTCTCTCTCTCTCTCTCTCTCCCTCTCTGTGCTGCCTCTCTCTCTCTCCAATCTGCTTTTCTTTCTCTCGTCGCCCTCCTTTTATCTCCTTTTCTCCCTTTTTATCTCTTTCCCACCCCTTCTCTCTCTCACTCTCTTTATCCTTCTCCTTCTTTCTCCCCTTCTCTCTCTCTCTCTCCATAACTCCTTCTTTCTCCTTCCCTCTCTCTCTCCTCATTCCCCTTTCTGTATCTCTACCTTCTTTTCTCTCTCTCTCTTCCTTCCTCTCCCTTTCTCTCTCTTTCTCTCTCTCTCTCCCTTTCCCTTTATTTCTCTCCCTCCTTTTCTCTCTCTCTTTCTCTACTTCCCTTTCTCTCTCTTGATAGATTTATTTTACTGATACAGTTTACTGGCAATTGCCAAGTTAGGGATTATAACTTAATAATGAAAATCCAAAAATAGGTACAGGGGGAGGGTCAAAAATGTGGTGCCTGGGGGTGGCCTGACACTTAGGGTAAAATTTAATAGGATATGGGAGATTCAGAAAGAGAGAGATATGGTATGATTTTTTTTAAAGTGGCAATCATTTAAACTTCACAATCAAACTGGTTTTGCAGTGTAAATGATTGCTGCTTTAAAAAAAAAAAACCTGGAGATTTCTTACCAAATCACTCACTTTCTGAATCTCCCATTCTATTAAATTTCACCCAATATCCAGTACTGGTGAGACCCTTTTAACTATAATAAATGCCATGTGTCTGAGGTTTCCATGGTAGTTCATGACACTGTTGAATCATAAATCATTCATAGCAACCTGTAGAAGCAAACTCTGGAAAACATGTTAAATACAAACATTATTTTTACAACCTGCTACAGAGATTTATGTTGTTTCCTTCCTTCATTGTTTTATTGGATTGCTGTGTTAATCATAATTTTGACAATAATATATACACTTCACACAATATTGAAATATATTTTTTTTAAATGTTCCTATGAATTGGTTTCAAATTAAGTAAGATGTATACCTGCTATAGACTGTACAGCTTATTCATCAAGTATTTAAATATCTGTTTATGAATAAACCAGACAGAATTACAATGAGGGCAAGCAGTCATGTTACTAAATATTTGATGTAGGTACAGTTGTTCTGCTCTGGCAGCAGCCTGTAGTGCAAGCACCAGCAGTTCCCGGGAATATTAACATTGTTTAATAAAAAAGGTCCAAGGCAGAGATTGCACAAAACACAACTTAATGTGTTACTGACAGTGCCAAATGTTGAATAATGACTGTAATGTTGTACAGAGAGAACTACTGTAATTTGAACCAAGAATGCCAATGTACTGTAATATCCTTTTTAAAATTTAATTACTGACTATTGGATATTGGATTTTTCTAAAAACTTACAAAGTAAGGTAAAATAATATATTTATTTTGCTATGGTAAATTTTCAATGAAATAGGGCAATCATGTATTAAAGTTTGCCTATTTTATGGGATTTTTACAATATGTACATGCCACAATATGGGTAAAAATTATTAAGCCTTGGAGAGTGATAAAGTGTATAGAGATAAAGTAATAACCAATCAGTTCGTGCAGGGGTGTTTTAAGAGAGGAGAGGCCCAGACGCGGCCATCTTTGCACCGGAGAGTGAGGAGTCGAGACTCACTGCCGCTGTGGTAAGAGCGTCAATGGGGATCATACTTACACTAATTGTCTCCTTGTCTCTTTTTCCTTCTCTACCTGTCTCTTTCTCCTTCTCACTGTCTCTTTCTCCCTATCTCACTTCCTCTGTCTCTTTCTCCTTCTCGCACTACCCGTCTCCTTCTACTTCTCTCTCTACCCCTGTCTCTTTCTTCTTCTCTCTACCTCTCTATTTCTCCTTTTCTCTCCCTGTCTATATTCACAGAATGCAGGTGTTACAGAAGTATTTTATTTTTATTAACAGTTTCTTGTATAGCACAGCAAATATCATTGCACTTTATAATTGGAAACAGTGATTAGACCAATTTAGTAATTACAGACAGTGAGAGGTAAAAAGGCCCTGCTCACAAGCTTACAATCTATATTGATATACTGTAGGCATTGATACACAAGTATAGGTGTTATATATTGCATAATGGTCTGCCAGCTTGCAAAAGTTCTTGGTGATCTGTATGATATGGTCATCCAGCAATATTGAACTAAGGTTGGGAGAATGAGAAAGTAAAGATAGGTGAGTATACAGTATGTTTTGACTGTAAAGTGGGAATACATTATATAGGAAGGGTTTATGAAAGTTATGTGGGTGGCTACTTGCTTGCCTGAATATAGGAGTTTTTAGGGAATGCTTGAAGGTTTGAAGAATAGAGGAGACTCTTATTGTGCATTAGAGGGATTTCCACAGAGTGGGTGCAGCCTGAAGAAAGTCCTGCAGTCATGAATGGGAGTATAAAGAGTGTGGATGAGAGATGTAGATCTTGTAAAGCACAAAGAGGTCAGGTTGAGAGATATTTTAAGAAAAAACAAGAGATATATGTTGATGTAGTTTGGTTAATTGCATTGTGTGTAAGTAAAAGTTTTTTAAGTTGAATATGGTAGAATACAGATATCCAATGAAGGGCTTGAAAGAATGGTTCTGCAGATGATGAACATCTAGTGAGGAAGACTAGCTTTATAGCTGCATCCGAGAGTATATACAGTATAAGGAGTATATTGCAGTAATCAATGTGGGAGATAATGAAGCAGGAATTAGAGTGTTAGCAGTGTCTTGTTGTTTTAAGGCATATTTATGGATATGTTTTTAGATGCATGTAGTATGATTTTGAGACAGGTTGAATGTGGTGGAACCAAGGACAGTTCAGAATCAAGGTTGGCACCTAGTTTTGGAAGAAGAAGCCTTGACGTGGCTTGGGGGCATATCATACACCTGCGCTGGTATATGTAACCAATATCTTTGAATACTATTATCATGTAGTGTTCAAGATTGGTTACTAATACTGCTCAGTGAGCTGGGGGGGGGGGGAAATATTTTTACTTACTCAGTATTAACCCCTCCCTCATGCATCTGAGTAATATTACTGAACTAATTGAGCATCTACCACTATCTGTATGATAGTTGACAGTGTCTAGGTCGATAGTCTCTAAGTCAATAAGGTGCACTTATATGGTTGACATCAAAAACCGTGTAAAAACCTTGGCGATCTTATCTTATGTCAACCATATTCACGTTGATCTTTTGCTTGTGTCAAACTACTGTCTATAAATACCTTTGATTACCATTTTTAGGTGTCAATTCAATCACTATTGACCATTAGTGTTTAACCTCATGACTGTTGACCTAGACTTGTCGTCGGGATACCGGCAGTTATACAGATAGGAAGTGGCGGATTATGGGGGGGGGGGCACCCGGGCACATGCCCCCCTGTAATTTCGGTCAATCGGTTCCAGAGATATTGCGGATAAACCGATTTTTTTATTTTTGAAATGTAATTTCATAGCTGTTCATGTTCTTTGAGGGCAGATTACTCTGGAACCAAATGTTCCAGTTTCACTGGACCAAAATCATTCAAAGCCCACTCAAAAGTTCTTCAATATGATACTTGTCTCATGTGAATGGGTCTGTTGGTTCCGAAGATATAGCCGGTTAAATGAGATAACTGGTTAAAGGGGGGGGAGGGGTGGTTTTCTCTCCCCCTCACACCAGAAAATGCAGGGCTTAGGCTGGTGTAAAATGGGGCCAACCTGGGAATACATTTTCTGGTGTGAAAGTGGTATTATTTCAAATAGCCGGGACCTGCCACTGTCAGTGGCTATCACTTCTGCCTGGCGGCGGATGTCACCCATTTACCGCGAGCATGTATTCCCCCTTGGCAATGAGCATGGAACCTCAGGCAATGGGCATGGAACCCTTGGCAATGAGCATGTAGATAAGCAGCACTTATGTAGCATAATTTTTAGTAGGCATTATGGTGTTTGGCATAATACATAATGGACATAATGGTGTGTAATTTAACGTGTAATGGACATTATGGTGTAAATGTTTAATGTGTGCCTTTGGTGGACAATGTCCCTGTTTATGAAGCATATTGTGAATTTTGGCTTAATCTGTGTGGCATTATGTGAATTCTTGCTCAATCCATGTGGCATTATGTGAATTTTGGATTAATCTGTGTGGCATTATGTGAATTCTGGCTCAATCCGTGTGGCATTATGTGAATTTTGGCTCAATCCATTTGGCATCATGTGTAATGGGCAAGTATAAGTGCGTCTAGTATTTTGTTGCATAATGTGTAGAAGTTGTATATGGTGTTGTGCCTTCGGCGCGCCACAACTACGTCCTTCACTTTTGTTGCCATGGTGAGCATGCGTACTTTAAATGCCAGGGCCTATTTTTAATCCTTTTCCCACCCTCTCTCTGCCGCTCTCTTAGCATGTACACTGGCACCACTAACACTGCCCCTCCCCCACCCAAACCCTCTTTTATCATGGTGCCCCCCTGTCATTTTATCCTGGATCCGCCCCTGCAGATAGGTATTCCCCTATCATAGTCAGAGGATATCTACACTCAGAGCCACACCAACCATTTGTATAGCAAAAGCACAATCTGATTTATGAGGTAATTCAGACCTGATCGCTAGGCTTCATATATTTACTGCCTAATGAGAAGGTAAAAGCCATCACGCCGAATGCACCCCCCCCCCCCACCAATCGAATCCCCAGGATACAATGCAAGCGGATTTGTACACTTATACATCAGCTCGCATGCGGCCGCACAGAGGAAAATCATTTGATGGTTACACGCCATCAAATGATTTTTTCTCTCTTCACACAAAAGTAAGCCTAGTCTTACTTTTATGATGGCCGCTCTTGTCTGAATTCGGGATGGGCACTAATGTCATGTGACATCATCCACCCCCCCCCCAACAGACAGGGCCACGCCTGTGTTCTCAGGTGGACACCAGTGACTGTCCCTTGTCTGTTCATCATGCCCCAAGCATGGCAATCACAGTGAACCATGCAAGGGGAAGCGGTGCACCGATACAGTGTCCATGTCGACTGTGACGACATTTGGGTCAAAAGAACATGAAAACCCATGTCGACATTTTAAGGATGTCCAGCAAAACCACAATGCTGGAGCTAGTGAAACACACTCCTCCCCTTTTCTGCTTTGCTCCTTAAAATGGCAGTAACTTATCAATCATACTGCCATTTTCCAAGCACTGCAACTGTCATTGCATGACCAGATATGCACATGTGCTGTGCAGCTCCCACTAATGTGCAAACAAAAGCCATTGAAGAATAGCATGAAGATCAATTTAGCGTTCCCCTCTGAATCATCCCCAATGTCAGTGGCAAACGCAGGATTTTTAGAGGGGGGTTTCCAAATGTAACCTATAATCTCCCACTCTGCAGGGCATTGGAGTAAGTACGGGAGTCTGGGCAAGCAATAACAGACCTGAAAATTTGTCTTTTTATACACTGGATACTGTATGGAATAGAGTATTAATATTTAACAGTACAGATGGTCTGTAGTATTGGTTGTTTCAAACATTTAAATAAGATAAGTGGTCAGGAAAAGGTAAAAAATATATAAATAAATACACAAACATAATAGAAACAGTACTGCACTTTCTAAGCTCACAATCCTCCACTTCATGGTAAAGCTCCTGTCTCTTCCTCCTGGCAGCTACTCTCTGGTCCATTGCGATATTTAAGGGCTCAGATCCACACATATACTGTAGTAAATGTGATAGAAGAAGCTGCTACCGCTGGATAGCACTAGTTAGTTCCAATGCAGTGCAGGGACCCGCCGAGTTAATACACAGCACCGCAGGGACGTCTCTCTGCTATTATTATTATTATTATTATCATTTTATTTATAAGGCGCCACAAGTGTTTTGCAGCGCCGTACAAAGGAACAAGACAGGGAGACAAAACTTGGCATAACAAAGAATAAATAACAAAAATAGAGTACAAATAAAGAGCGCCACAGTTCAATACACATTAGCTATCAGCTTCCCGAGCCCCCTGGCCGATGCTGCTGCATCTCCTCCCCCCCTTGCCCGCAGCATCTCCCACACTTTCCAAGGCAAGTAACTCCATCTATCTTGTCCTACACTTTCCCCCAGACGCGGTAGCTGTAGCTGTGCCCGTCCACCTGCTCACGCCAGCTGCCCCCATCCCCCTGCTCACGGCAGCCACCCCCGTTCCCATGCCCACAGCAGCCGCCACCCGTTCCCCTGAAGGGGGACTCTTTAATTAACTCTTTAATTAAAAAGCAAAAAAACACTTAAAAAAATCAAAATCAATGCAACGCCATCCCAGGGCTGGCAAAAACGACAGAGTGGGCTTTACGTCTGGGAAGGCAATAAACATGTATTTGGGGCGCAGGGCTCTTTGGGCTGCTGTTGCTGGGCTGCTCCATGGCATCATATCGTACACTTTTCATCACCCCTTTAGTTTGTTTAGTATATATGTAGCACCCTCCACATTTATTATTACCTCTTACCTAGGTAAGTCTTATCACATATAATTTCCCCTATCCCTTTTACTATCACTTCAATTTCACACTAATGTGATGCCATGGGGTGGTTCTGCTGGGCTGGCCTGGGGGGTCCTGTGCCCTGGACCTGTCTCAGAGTAGTGTTAGGGACTTATCCTATTGAGGTAACCTGGACGTGGTGGACAAGCCCATAATAATGGCCATCATTATGCTAATATATGCAATTATAGCAATGATATTAAAAGGTCTAGCATTTATATTTAGTGTGCACCTGCAAACTCCTCCTCTTGCTTGCTGCACTACAGGTCTCAGCAGGTAGCACCTCATATGTCCAGGGTGTGCAGTTTAGGGCCCCTCCCCCAAGGCAATAAACATTGCCTGAGACGTAAAAAGCAATAACTAAAAGCCAGAGGACAGCGCCTGAACGTTAAGTTCAGGGCTGCCTCAGGGGGAGGTTAAAAGCCCCTTTCATACATTTCACCAAAACGTAAAAAAGTTAGTACATCTGCCCCACTGCATGATGTGGTGGCAACTCTATTGATCATATTATATATCAATGCTATTGTCATAATTTAAAGTACTTCCCACGAGGAGGGGGGTTTCTGGGCAACCAGAAACCCCTACCTGTGTTTGCCTATGAATGTACTGTAGGCAAAGACAGCAAAGAAATGTCAATACTAATATAAAACGTGTATTCAAAATATCCATTCTGACAGAAGAAATATAAAATGTCACTACCGTCAGAACTGTTTATTGTACAGTATAATTCTCCAGTTTTGGGATATGTAATAGTTGTGTGTGTTTTCCTAACAGCAGAATACTGCATTTGTAATATGAGATCTTAGGTGAAAAGATTTATAAGCCTATTATGATAACAGCAAAAGACCCTTATTGTCAAAACCTGTCTGATTGTTCAATAACAATAAAAAATAATCTGCAGTACTGGAATCCGTATTAAATAAATTTTGTTTGTGTACAATAACAGTTGTTACTTTTGTTAAAGACTTCAGAAGAATTGTAGGCTTACAGCAGATACAACATGCTGTATAACAAATTAAGAAATAGTAAATGTTTCTCTTGACTGTAAAATCAATGATTACCAATCTAAAGTGAGATGTTCCTTGCAGAAAGATGGATAGCAGGAGGGGAGAAAATAACAAATGTCATTTTTCAAGGTACATATCAGACATTTATCGACATATTCTCAAAAAATGGCCACTGCTCCATTTTCAGGTGTATTCTACTAGTGCTTAGCACTGCCAGGTGGCCTCTTCCTCTCCTAATACACCCCTACTTGTACTATTATTGTAGTAAATTGTAAAAAAAAAATTCATATTAGAGCAGGCCTGGCCAACCTGTAGAACTACACATCTCAAAATGCCCTAGCATAGTTTTAGCGTTCCCTAATAGAAAAATTGTGACAGGGCATGCTGAGACTAGTGGTTTCACAACAATGGTTGGCCATGCCTGTATTATTGAATGCAGCAAGCTTAATGGCTTTAAGCCCTGTACACACGGGGCCAGATGTACTGTACTGAAGCTTAAAAGGTGATCAAATGTAATTGTAAACCACCGCCAACCAGCCCCTAACTGTCATACCACGGGGTGTGTCCAAAATGACAGTTGGGGGCTAATTGTTGGTGGTTTATAGCTCTCTATTTTATCACTTTGCAAGGCTTAGTATACATCACCCACTATGCGATAAAGGCAGACAATATACGAGATAATGATGTCTTTAATGATGTTTTTGTGCATATTGTTCAGGGTGTATGAATGATAAAGATAACAATGCGCACCCCGTGGGTTGCTGTCTTCCTCCTTCCTCCTCTGTACATACAGTAGAGTTTTGCCTATGACTATTGTTTGCTTCCTTTATCGCACAGCGTGTATGCAGCTTTACTGTTAGTCTTTTTTGGTGTCTATTTACTAAGCCTTAGAGAAAAATACATTCAGGGTCAATGGGGTTAATTTACTAAGAGGTTCTATTGAAGATGGAATGTTGCTATGGGCAACCAATCAGAATTGACCTATTATCTTCTAGAAGGTGCTATAAACTCAAGTAGATTCTGATTGGCTGCTATGGGCAACATCCCATCTAAACTAGAACTTCCATCTTAGTGAATAAAACCATATGTACTAATACTTGGAGAAAGATAAAGGTGATGTAGATAAAGTACCAACCAGCTTTTTCTAACACAGCCCATAACATGGCAGTTAGGAGGTGATTGGCCGGGACTTTATCTCCATCCACTTTAGGGCATAGCAGAGACCTCTTTATCCTTTAACGGGTGCTAGTTGCACAATATGAAGGCATAAACCACCTCTAAATGAATGATCAATACTGTACAATGTGATTCATTTACTCGCTGTCCAGTATGTAAATCTTTCACTATTTTGGTAGATAAGCAACTCTTTTTTTTTTTCATTTACATTATTAAATCTAAGCCTCTTTTATACATAACCCCCATTAACAGTTTGTTTCTGGGACAGAATTTTAATCCTCAGTATGCTTTCCCAGTGTACCAGTCCTTATTTTATGAACTGGCAAGTGGTCTGTTGTGTTCCTATTTCTCTAATCCTCGTGTTGATGTGTAGATGTACACATCTGGAAATTCATAATAACTGGTGGATTACAACCCTATTGTCTGTGATGTCATCCGTGATTAATACTTTTTCTTAAAATATTTATGAGTATGATGTCACATTTATGAATAATAGAGCACAATTCAACATTCAGACTGCTGCAGGCTGTTTTATTCCCTCTCTGGGCAATTTCCAACAGAGGGAGAATAAAAGCAACTGCAAAGCTAAAAATAACATATGAAAGAGCAAAAAGTACTAGTACAGTAATATGCAGTAAACCTAAATGTATGGAAGTTGCAGCGTGTGCTGAGACCGCTCATGGCACTTTTCTCTATAAAAAAGCTTCTTCTTGAATGGAAGGCTCTCTAGGACATCAAGCTATACTATTTAGGAACTAAAATAGTACTGTGCACAAGTAAAAAGCCAAATCAGGCCAGTAAAAGCAATTTTGTTTTGTTTGAAGTACATAAAATGGGAAAAGGCATTGTATCTGTAAAAATAATATGTTTCCAGAGAATGAATGATGTTAGTGGTATGAATGTAGGTCCAGTGAAAATTAAGGGGTCAATATAATCGTATGAGAACTGCAGACATCAGCGGGTTCTGCCCAAGCCGGCCCAATGTCCCAACTGTCACAATTTTCTTGGGGGGAAAAAAACATATCTTTTGGGACTGTCCCGCATCCTGCCCAGATGTCAGTTTACTGCAGTGTAGTCCCCCTGCCTGCTGCTGCTCTGCTCTCTCTTTTGGTGGGAATTTTTCATTGCCTCTGCACTGTTGGGAATCGAAATGTGTATTTGGTTGAATGTGGGCGCAACCTTGATGCTCCCAATCTTGTATGGGATGCTGCCAACTGCTGACCATTTGTATTAGCGATATGCTGATAGTTTGATGCTGCACAATGATATCACAGCAACCTTTCTAACTAGTCTCTGACATGGAGGAGCAGCAACTGCAGAATCAGCAGCAGCACTGACTATGACATCACAGTCTGCCCCACCCATACTCTGCTGCACACAGTGTATAGGAAGATGCAGAGCCTTGTGCAACTTATACACAGGGCAATTTCAGTGCATTTTCTATGCGATTTGACTTAATTAGACTAGATCGCTTCGGAAATGCTGCTACATTGCTCCATGTGTGATGCACATCCCTGTGTGTCGCTATCACCCGGCGATTAAGATCCAGCATGCTGGATAAATCTAGGTAGATCGCCGGTCATGGCCAGTGTTCTCCCCAGAGAACACTGGCCCTGACAGATCGCTCAGCACACAGCGCTGACACATTGCTGTGTGCTGAGCTATCTTGCCGAGTGATCTAAACAATTTAGCATTGCTCAGGTCAATCTCCCCATGTATAGGACCTATTGCTCTGAGCCTGTGAAGGGTTATTTATTAGGGTAGATTTGGCCTCAATTTCCCAAATATCGATACAATCTTGACTGATTGTATGTAAATTGGGCATGTTTTGTCATGTTTGAGATCCGATTCTGATCCGATGAGTGTCCCCGCTGGTCGTTTGGTCATTTTGCAGTTCCTACCTGCTGCAGTCAGGATTTGAAAACAATCCCTTCAACTGGGTATAGATCGTGATCGGATCGTGTTCCTCAACACATCATACGATCTGATCATGACCGTTCTGCTGTGTACTCATCTTCAGTCTCCTCGACAATTTCCACACCTACTTCAGAACTGATGCTGAATTTAGTTCTACCCCTATGTATGCTGTATTTTATCAACACACCCTGTACGTTACCTTGTCATTTGTTTTTTTTGTTTGTACGGCGCTGCGAACACTTTGTGGCGCCTTATAAATAAACAAACTACTACTACTACCCTATATAAGGCTTCCTGTATCCTTTAACCAGCATTGCTAATGTGCTCTCTATAGAACAAAAGTCCTATCTACTATATCACAGCATGACAGAAGGCAAATGTACCCAAATGCTGCACGTGTAAATATACCTTATAGTGAGAGAATATTCTTTTGGCTTAATAAGCTATGCACCTATCTTCTCACTGTTTGGAAAATGAAGAAATTGTTCTGGAAAATATAGAACGTGTTTCTTTGTAGCCAATTTATTTTTCTAATTACAATCATTATGCGTCCCCACATTGCAGAAGCAGCAGGTACTTGAAGTTCCTGATTCATCACATCCCGGATAGCAGCTAGTTAAGGCATATACTGTATAAACGTTAATACATACTCTGTATTCAGCTGATACAACATCTTAAATAATTGCTCACATAAATTCTTGTTTATTGAATGCTTCTTAACTACATTAGTTACTTCCCTGGTATCCTCATCCAAGGTCTCATGCAATATGGACTACATAACATTGTAATTAAATTCATGGCCTGGAAGCTGGTGCTGCCTTCTCTTGAGACAGAGGCTAAAAGTTCCTTCAATTGGTATTAACAGAGAGCTCCCAAAGACCTCCCAGCATACTGCAGCTGCTGCTTCCCATAATGCAGAGTACATAGAGATCACACTTTCCTTGTACTATGATATAGAACCATGGGAAATATATTTTTCCCTTCTTTGGAGCTGTTCATAAATTACAATTATAGACAGTGATACACAACACAATGGCAGAAATATCGGAGATAATGGAGATGGTTGCCCTAAGGGTGCCAATTATGAAAGGGGGTGTCCCTACCTCCTCCATTGATTCTTATGTGCCAGATACTTATATGACCATTTCTGCACAGTGGGAGCTTGATTTGCCTCCAGGGGTAGGTTTAACTGTGTGATGTCAGGGGCAGATGCCTGACCGATTAACAAAAGCCAAGAACAGGTGCCCAGCATCACCTGCTCCCAGAAGGTCATAGGGCTGCCACCATGCCTCTGAATGTGTAGTGCACACAGAACAGCCCATTAATGTCCGGGGCTGTGTACTCAGCCAGACCCTATCTGGTGCACAGCCATAACCCTATCTGGATATCTGGCAATCATCAAGAATGGAGCACTACACAAAAGATAAGTACTTGGGGGCTCTGTCACTCTGTCACGGGGGGCATAATATTTGCACCGGAGGGGGCAATTTTCGGCATTATATTGAAAAATGGGGTCAAATATTATTTCATAATGCTGGGTCATTATGTGACCAACTGGGGGCATTGTGCTGCATAATATTAATACTGGAAGCATTGTGTGATATACTGTGGGCACTATGTGAAATGCTGAAATACTGGGGGTATTATGTTTATACTTGGACGCTGTGGAAAAATGTGCACAATGAGGGCACAGTGTGTCATCAATAATGCTATTTTATTGGTAGGGGTCCCCACAGACTAGTTGCCTTGGTGCCTCCACAAATAGCTTTGCTCTGTATTGGTGGTCAAAGCACTGTGGAGTAGATGTATTAAGCCTTAACAAGAGATAAATGCAAGGGTGATAAGGAGAGATAAACGTCCAGCCAATCAGCTCCTTACTGACTTTTTTCAAACACAGCCTGTAACATGGCAGTTAGCAGGTGATTGGCTGGACGTTTATCTCTTCTTATCATCCTTAGATTTATCTCTTGTTAAAGCTTAATACATCTGGCCCATTGGGAGAGTTGGAATTATTTCTATTTCTCTATATTGTCCCTGGGAATTCGGTATGAAATGCCGGCGGCCGGAATCTCCACCGCCGAAATGCCGACAAGGGGGGGGGGTCGTGCAGGCCACACAGCGGGCCAGGTGCCTCGCTACGCTCGACACACTATTTTATTCTCCCTCTATGGGTGTCGTGGAAACCCATAGAGGGACAAAGTGCATTGCAGTGGTCGGGATTCCGGCGTCGATATTTTGTCCATCGGGATTCCGACCGCCGGCATATTGACCGCATCCCGTCCCTGGATGCCTCTGATATAACATATTTTTCTTATCCCAAACACTGCAATACAGGGATGCTAATACAGACTGGAGAATAGAGACATAGAGCATGCAAGTACACTAAAGTATGAAAATGCAGTATTTCTGTGGTTTGCTTGGACACACATGCAGGACAAATTCAATAACATTAGCATTTTTTTCCATTAGTGGACATTGTTAATGCTTATCCCCTATCTTCTCCAACATATTTGGGCTTATTAGTTTAATATGGTTTATTAATTTGTTTATTGATAATGGTTTATTAATGTACAATGATCAGCACACAACAGAGAGGATTAGAAGGAACATCATTGTACAGCAATAGTCACTGGCCACTGTGCCCTGAATGGAATGGAACAACACGCTGAGAATGGCAAGGAAGCTGGAAGAAATCAATCTTACCGAGATTTGCTCATCTAAATTGGTTTCACAAAACTAAGCAAAATAAGCCAAAAATAAGGTGACCATGGAATAAATATGAGATTTCTCTGAAGTAGCCTGCTATGCCCAAAGCTGAGAACAGCCCTTGATATCACAGGTCAGAATTAATAAAGGACTTTTCACAGCTTCATAAATAAGAACTCATTGGTTGAGATTTAATAGGATGAGAGATTCAGAAAGTGAGAGATTTGGGAAGAAATCTCCAGGTTTTTTTAAAGCGGCAATCATTTACACTGCAAAATCAAACTGGTTTTGCAGTGTAAATGATTGCCACTTTAAAAAAACTGGAGATTTCTTCCCAAATCTCTCACTTTCTGAATCTCTCATCCTATTAAATCTCACCCATTATGTCAGTCAGAGGCCAAACTTTGCAACAGAAACATATAGCTTCATTAAAATGTAGGAAGCAATTCTAAAACATAGTATATGATGTTAATTTATTGAAATTGTTTCTACTCATGTAGCATGGATGAAGTTTGGGTGGCCCCAAGGTAATCTGTCTGCCAGTGCATAGATAGAGTTGTATTGAGAACAATCTTGGTTAAGTTTTGCATCCCAAAGCTTTATGCATAACGCCATTCAAAACCATATAGTACTGTATGGGACCGCAGTGCCGGTGGTCCGCAGTGGATATCTCTGTATGTATGTACGTCTGTATATGGGGATTGCAGCCAATCTGAAAAAACTGTAGTTTGAGGGAGGGTTGACTAGATTTTTGAGCATAGTACGTCCCCTCATAAATGAGCTGAAAGAATGACAATGTAATATAGCAACAGTAAAATTATTTTATTTTGAGTATTAAAACAATATATGGATTTGAAAATCTAATCCTCAGATACATGACATGATAAATATCCTGGAGAAATGATTTTCATAATCATGGACCATAACTAATGCTAACTGCCTGAGGAAGCAGATCAATTCCACAAAGCGCAGAGATGTCAGAGTGAAATCGTACTTTGTTTTCTTTCAGGGTTTATGTTTGTTATGTATTTCTTAATAAAGTTTAACAATATGGGTTTCTGCCTAATGCAGCCCACACACGCGCCGTTGCCGGCGGTGCGATGCTGTACGATGGGGTGCGCGCTCCCGCGGCACCTCATCGTACAGTACAAAAAGTATGTGCTGCACATACTTTTTGTACTAGCTTTTTCTAGCATAGCATCGCATCGCATCGCATGCACATCGTATGCACAAGGCATACGATGCGATGCTATGTGTGCTAATTAAGCCCACAACACACGCCGGGATCGGTGCGTGTGTGGGCTTCTTTAGTTATTTTGTGGCCGATCAGACTTTACATCTCTTTCTGACCCTCAGACCTTCCCACATGACACTTTTATGTCATCGGTCACCTCCAGATGCCTCTTGTGTGGTACCTGATACACATTATGTGCCATCAGACCACTTCAGTTGTACTTTATGTGCAATAATCCCCCCATCTGCTCCTTATGTAAAATGAAAACTTTTCAGATGCACCTTAACTGTCATTATGTGGTTCAGCTTAGGCCATTTATTTGATACCTATCCTCTCCAGATATCCCATCAGCTAAATAAACACACCATCACCGCATGAGTCCGACTCTAATATAGATTAGTTCTAAATATTTTTATTATTTCTGCTTACATATTGGTAATATAAATTTAGCAATCAACAATATTTTTTTGGTCCCAGGTCAGGAGGAGAAATGGTGAGGGCGAGTTGACACAGGTATTCCCTCTCACACAGGGTAATGGAATGTTTAGTTACAGTACCGTACCTTATAAACCGATAAGCGTATTACCAATAAGCCAAATTATTTTTTCCTTTTTTTATTTACCCTCTTTGAATTTTATGATGTTTGGGGAATTATGGAGTCTTTGGATTCAGTTAACTAATACCGCTTTCAGACCACACTCTAGACCTGGGTTATTGCCGTGTCTTTGTGGCCCCAACATGGGTAAAGGTCCAGTCTGAAAGGGCCACCTTGAGTCGAGCAACATGGGTGTTTAACCCTGGTAATGACCAGGGTTGGACATGGCTCTGACCCCTGTCAAGTGCAGTGTGAACCGGTGCCTGGGTCCCGTTCACAAGATGGAGGAGGCAGAGCTGTCAGCTCCAAGTACTGCCTCCTCCCAAGCACCCGATGATGCGCCACGGCTCAATAAGCCTAGTAGGACGCGGTGCTTTCAGACTGCAAATGCCGTGTCGCTCAGGGGATGGGACCCGTGTCCTAATCCCGGGTGTGACCTGGCATTTGCGGTCTGAATACGGTATTTGTATATAGACATTATAATAAATAGTTACACAAAAAAAACAACACAATAATAATAAACAGAATTGCATAATAATAATAATAATAATAATAATAATACTGTAAAAGTATATATTTATATCTGGGCAGAGACCCTCTTTCCTCATTCTTTCTCTTCCCAGCACTATCCCTGTTACCAAAGCAATTTTATCCTCCTGCCTCCATTTCCCTCACCAGTGATTCTTTTAAAGACACAATTAAAGAGAGCACATTTCTACTAGTCCATTTATAAAAATGTATTTGTAAAATCTAATTTATAATAAATGACAACTTAAAAAATATTCAGGGTGACACATATATTTCATACACATAAACAATACTTATGAGCATAGTCCTTATGTACCAATCTCTGTGATATATCTGAATTATACTCACAGGTGGCGTATTCACCTCTCTAATCAATTGAAGCAATTGTGTCCATTTAGTATATAATAATTAATTTGTATCCAAGTGAAGTGAGTATTACACTTTAGATCAGTGGTTCCCAAACTGTGTGCCGTGGCACCCTGGGGTGCCTCAGAGCACTTGCAGGGGTGCCCTGGGATGGTGGTCTAGGGAGAATTCATTTTATTTATGGTCAATGTAATAGGGAAAATCATTGCTTGTGGCTTCCAATCATAAAATATGTGAACAGACCAGAGTGAATACGGTCCCTCACAACATAACAGGACTTAAGGATCACATATAAACACAATTTATATATATTTTTAAGTAATCAATAAGAAACTTTTGGCTTTGGGGTGCCACGATAAAAATTTTGATACTCCAGGGTGCCGTGATTTCAAAAAGTTTGGGAACCCCTGCTTTAGATAATAGTCTCAATACAATGTATTTTTTTTTCATAAACAGTGCAATCCAAAACTTTAAATTATGTCAAGCAGCTGCATGTGGCATTATTGTACCTGTAGTTCCACAACACTGGTCTCCCTCTGCTCTGCCCCCCAGGTGTAGAATGGTAATCAGAGCAGTTCTTATTGAAGCTCAATGATTCTGGTCGCACAGAGAGAGGAGGTGGAGGTGGATGATGGTGGCACAGATGGATCTACCTCCGTGAACCGCTTTGCAAATCGCGGACCTTGTCCCCGCACGCCAGTTACCTGATGGGTACCGGATGGAGGTTGGCGCAGTCCCAATTTAGGTTGGTGGAGGGATGAAGATAACATAGGTGTGATGCGGTGGTCAGCCTCCTTTAGAATTGGGGTGATGCAAGAGAGGTGTATCGCTGGGTACTCTAGGACAGTGCTCACTTTACTCTGACAGTTTCCTGAGGAAACCGTCAGAGTGAAGTGACGGAGAGTTTGAGCACTGTCCTAGAGTACCCTCTCTTCCATCACCGCAATTCTCTATTCCCCCCTTTCTGTCCATAACAAAGGATGCGCCCACTGTGTCAGATAACCCCCTCTTATCACACGTATTGCATTTACGTCTTAAGGCAGGGGTGGGGAACCTCAGGCCCGGGGGTCGTATGCGGCCCCCGTAGCCGGTCTGAGTGGCCCTCCCACCCACCTGGCGGCTTTGCCGGTAGTCAAGTACAGGGGAATTCTCGCAACGGTCGGTAGCTCTAGCAAGATTCCTCTTAATCAACAGCAGCCGGAGACTGTCAGTCCTATTCAACGGCAGCTGCCGGAGTGTGGGACGGCTACAGCAGGACAATTTGTAAGGGAAATTTTTACATATTTATTTATTTATTTACAGTTTCTTATATAGCGCAGCATATTCCGTTGCGCTTTACAAAGGGGACAGTGATACAACAAAACAGGGTATTTACAGACAGTCAAAATGTAGGAGGGCCCTGCTCGCAAGCTTACAATCTATAGTATATGGCCCCCAAAGGATTTTTTCCCCATACAAATGGCCCTCTGCACAAAAAAGGTTCCCCACCCCTGTCTTAAGGGTTAGACTTTTTATAAAAGAGCAGCATCCTGGAGCGCTCAATTTGAACCAAAACATTATTTCTAACCGGTCACATATATGATACCCATTGTTACAAAAACATGAAGTACTTTCACAGTTAACTACAGGATACATACAATTTTCATTCATTTAAATTAGTTCAAAACTGGACTGATCTACTAAGAGCATAGATAATGCATTTCCAGGACAGGGATGGTACATCAGAATCAATGTGAATATGAGTATCATCCATCTAAGCATTAAACAAAAGGTTACATCTCACCCCCTTGTCTTTTTATATCAACACTGATCTTACATTGTTAACGGCCAAGTGTGCTCGGACTGATAACAGGTCCATGCATTATTAATAAGTCCAGCTGCATAACTGTTTATCTACACTGACAACACTGTATCGGAACACTCATGAAGGGAAGGGAAATTTCGCTCAGAGGAAAAGCAAAAATAGTCATTTGAAAACATAAAAAATAAGTTTATTGTTAGCAAATCAATGAAAAGGTAAAAAACTACACCTTAAGGACCTTATTCAGGTCTATGATCCCATGCAAATTCGCAAGGGAGCACTATGTTTTTATTCTGTGCATGCGCATTTCTGCGAGCGGCCATGGCAAACAGAGTTCACTGGGCCCTTGCACACAACAGTGTGGGTGAGGGGGGGCGTCAGGCCAGGGTATGCACCCATGGGAACGCCCAGTGTTTCATGGGCATTCCAATGAAAATGCTGGGCTTTCTCATGATAATGCCCCAATGACACGGGTGCTGGGGGCGGGCAGCTGGCATCACCGGATGTCACCTGCCCGCCCTGTCCACGTACAGGACACAGGCAAAGCTAATACACCTGAGAGTGTCTTCGTTTTGCGTGCATGTTCCACATTATTCGATGGTCGGTGACCAAGAAATGATTTGGTCCACGCACTCATGGCGGCGAATGGATGTTTATGCAAAACATCCATGTTCAGCTGTGCGGGTTGGTTCGCAAATTCGCCCTGCAAAGGGGGGCGGGCAGCAATGCGAATGGTGGGCGGGCTTAAAAAGCCATGCAGCGCTGCAAACTTTGCAGCTCTGCTTGTCAACCAGAATAAGGTCCAATATGTAAAATATGTCCAAATTGCTGTGCACATACAGTGTACTTTCACAATAGGTATACACTAAACATCCAAAGCCCCCAAAAACCCTGCATCCCGAGGTTTCATTGAGGTGGGTGGGTTGGGATCATTGGGTATACAGCATGTTGGTCGACAAGCAGTAGGCCGACACATTAGGTTGACATGCATTAAGGTCAACGTGCAGGAAGGTCGACATGACCGATGGTCGACATGGGATAGGTGGACAGGGTCTTTAGGTCGACACAAGCATCGACATGAGGAAAGTTCACAGTCAAAAGGTCGATGTGGGTTTTTCAAAAAATGTTGTCCCGCATTTCGACACAGTCGACATGGATACTGATACTTAGCTACGCTCGGCACACTATTTTATTCTCCCTCCACACCCTAGTGGATGGTAGGGCATGAAATACCGCCTGTCGGCACATGTCGGCTTGAAAAAAGGTGAAAAACCCAATGTCGACATAAGGCATGTGTCGACCTAATGACCCTGTCAACCCATGTGGACCTTAATGCATGTCGACCTAATGGTGTCAACCTAATGTTTGTAGACCTAGTGACCGTATGCAAACTTTGCGGAAGAGGGGGCCATGCAGCAAGGGTGTGGCCTCACTTAAAATGCGTGCCTGCAAGCCATACCGCTTATTTTCTGCATACTCTTTGGGCTGGTGGGAGTGCCCCAAGTCCCTAGCTTCAGAGATTTCCCAGTTAATACAAGTTTAACTCAAGGAAGTTGAGTTGCAATATACATGTACTTGTACTTCTAGAGAATAAGAAAGAAGGAATTTGCGATATGCGGCTACTTTTACTCTTTATTCTGTAGTGTAATAGTGTAACTCACACATGACACACACCTTGTGCTGAAATCCAGTAACCAACATCTCTTTCACATCTTACAGGGTCTGCCACTGATCACTGCAATCATGCGTTCTACAGAAATTGGAGAAATCGAACATGTTGGATTGCACCCTCTCACTGATTCCGACCAAAGAAATGGTCAGGATCACCAAATTTGGGAATTTTACCATGTTGAATTTGCCTGACACCCCGACAGACTGGATCAGCAGCATGGTGGATAGGGGTCGTAGATATATGGCCTGCATTAGCATTTCAAAGTTGCACCAAAGCAGTTCTTTACTTTCAGAGTGGGCCAATCATTTCTCTAAAGCCCCCTACACACTAGCCGACTCCCTGCCGACCTTGATATTGGCGGCAACGGGAACCGTGTGAGGTACATACACACTTGCCAGGGCCGGCAGGGAAGCTAGCAATGGCTGGGGGGTGCGTGGTGCGATGACCATGCTGCAGCTGCATCATGTCCACAATTAATGAGGATCTCCCTCGTTTGACCGTTGTTAACAATATTGAGTGTACACACTAGACAATATTATAAACAATATCGCTCAGAAAGCCGTTCCTCAGTGATTCTGTCCACAATATCACTTAGTGTTTATGGGACCTATCAGTAATTTTAAAGACATTAAACATAATGAGCTTATAGTCAAACATTTGTTACTCTTGATTAAAGCAGCTGGGCATTCATATTTAATTTATGTACTATACATATAGCATACTTAATATAGTATTAATCACTGATAACAATGTAAATAGAATTTGGAATTATTCTAATATCATATATATTCAAAATATATGTTATCTAATAGCTATGATATAAAATGCATAAAAATGCATGCTTTTGGGCCTATTTCATACATTGCCAGGGCAAATTTGTTCTCAAAATGGGCAAAACCATGGTGCACTGCAGGTGGGGCAAATGTAACACGTGCAGAGATAAGGTGTGTACACACGGTAGATATGCCACGCTATGCGAGTCCCGATACGATGTTCATTATATCGGCAACATCGGAAGCCATATCGCACCGTGTGTACACACTAATAGTAAGTTTTGAGTTATTTTGTTTATGTGCAGGGTAAATACTAGCTGCTTTATTTTTATGGGGCCTACATGTATGGGCAATTTTAGCACTATTTCTAATAGAGATGTGTGGACTTGGATTCCGGAGATCCAAGCCCCCACGCACGCCATCAATCCGAGCCCGGTTCCGAGCAGCGCTCGGAGTTTCCCACCTGACTCGGATCCGGGCGCGCGGGCAAAATGTTATCGCCCGGCACCAGATTTCACGAGTCTTTAAATAGCAGCTCCCGCTCCCACCACAGTGCTGCTGTGTACTCTTACCTCCTCTCTGCTTAGGGTGGGATCACCCCAGCAAGGACAGTCAGCTGTGTAAAAGTGATAATAACTGATTCTGCTGTGTGTGTAACTGTGTACTTGTAGTACTACTGTCTCCTCTGTGCTTGGGCCTACCTCTGGTGCTGTGCTATATTATATTATATATTATATATATATATATATAATATCATATAATACTATTATATACATATATATATATATATATATATATATATATATATATATATATATATATATATATAGTCCACTTGTGCTGCCTGCTAGTGCCTGCACTGAATAGAGGCTGCCAGTACCTACTCAGTCCACTGGTGCCACTGCCAGTGCTACTGCCTACCTAGTAGTACCTGCCTACTAGGCCATTATATTTAATTACTAAATAATACCTGTCCTGCAGTGCTGTAACTGTAATTAATTCCAGGCTGCTGGTGCCCTGCCAACCAGTACCTACTGCAATATAATTATTATAAAATCATTCTGCTGGTGCCTAGTATGGCCGTATCTACCGGCTGGTACCTACTACTGCCGTATCTACCTGTCTGGTGCCTAGTAATGCCGTATCTACCTGTCTGGTGCCTAGTACTGCCATATCAACCTGTCTGGTGCCTAGTACTGCCATATCTACCTGTCTGGTGCCTAGTACTGCCGTATCTCATTCTCTATATACACTACCTGTCTGCTAGTGCCATATCAGTCCACGGGTGCCCCCATGTGTGCTGTATAATTATATGGGTGCCCCCATGTGTCCCGTATCAGTCCAGGGGTGCCCCCATGTGTACCGTATTTTTTTATGAAATAAAAAAAAGTTTTTTTATTTTTACTGCAAGGGCTATTAAATGTGCTGTATCAGTCCAGGGGTGAGCCAAGAGTGCAGTATAATTCAAGTGGTGTTGCTAAGTCTGACGTATAATTGCAGGTGTGCTGCTCTTTTTTTACATTAAAAGAATAAAAGTTTTTATTTTTTTTACTGCAGGAATGTTGCCATGTCTGCCGTATATTTCCATGTCTGCCGCCATGTGTGCCGTATCAGTCCAGGGGTGCCCGCATGTGTCCCACATCAGTCTAAAGGTGCTCGCTTGTGTGCCGTATAATTCCAGGGGTGAGCCAAGTCTGCCGTATAATTCATGGAGCGCTACCAAGTGTGCTGTATTAGTCCAGGGGTGATGCTAAGTGTTCCATATCAGTCCAGCTCTGATGCTAAGTGTTCCGTATCAGTCCAGGGGTGATTCTAAGTATTCGGTATCAGTCCAGGGGTGATCCTAAGTGTTCCGTATCAGTCCAGGGGTGATGCTAAGTGTGCCATATCAGTCTAGTGTTTGTGCCGCACACTTATCATAGTTATCCAGCCTCGGTGCAACCTTTTGGCCTAAAAATAATCTAAACGATCTTGTGAGTAGGTTTTAAATCACCCATTACACTGCAATTTAGATTTCAGTGTGAACACACCCCATCCAAATCTAACTCTCTCTGCACGTTACATTTGCCCCACCTTCAGTGCACATGGTATTACCCATTTTGAGAATAAATGCCCTGCGATCAGGTTTGAATCAGGCTCTTTATATGTTACATTAAAACAATAAAATATAGGTTTTGCATTACTAATTATATATATTTAAATACTATTTTTACTAAAAAGTGTCATGCAGTCAGCTTTCTAATACCGTTTTACAGTGACATAAAAATCTCGGGTTTTTGCACATGAATGCTCACCTATCCTGGATTTTTGTCAGTGGAAACGGGTACAAGGTAAATATCCCGTGTATGGTGAAATGTGATTCTTAACAGGGAACCAAGCAGGGCATTTAGTAGGTAGAACCCGGTTAACGAGCAGTAGAAATGGGATGTGGTCAAGATCCCGGTGGTCAAAATACAGACAGCACAATCCTGACCGCCACAATCCCAACATATTCTCCCTCTATAGGTGTCCACGACACCTATAGAGGGAAAATAAAATAGTACCCGTAGTGGGGCAAGCACTGTGGCAGTAAGGACATACAATCCCATACTGGACCTGTAGAAATGTCTCTTATATGCAATTTTTGACCAGGGCATTGAGGCTGGCCATTGTGTAGCCACCATCTGCTGCCCACTGGCTGCTGCTGCTTACCCGACGGTCCCCGCTGCCCGCCGATTCCTGCTGGCCCCACCCACTGATCACCACTGATGCCCACTGCACACCCTCTGGTCCCCGCCAATGCCCACGATGCCTACAGATCCTTGCCCACTCCCCTGCTTTCCCAGGTTTTCCCTTAAGTAGAAACCATGTCTACCTGGGATAAACCTGGGAAAACAATGCAGTGGAAACGGGGACCCCAGTGTGGAGACCAGAAAAAATCCGTAGTCAAACATCTCGGGTTTGACCCAGGATTTTGGTGGAACAGTGGTATAATATACAGAAGTAGACCACAGCATTGGAGACTTTATCAGCTTATATGCTTTGGCCAACATATGGTACTAATACCTCTTTTTGTAAAAAAAAATCTATAATACTAGAAGAACATTTACAATAGTCTTGTTACAGTGTATCTATAATGAGACAATTCTGGCAATTTTCAAAGGTTAATTTACATTTCTGTCAATGTGGGTTAATAACAGAATGCTGACAGATATTGCTGATTGCCAAATCATCTTATGTACTATTATAACATAGAAAAGGGAATGCCTGATGACATTACGAGAAAGCTATTACCTGAAATTAAGTTATCTGAGCTTAGGGCAGACAGTTTAGATTGTAACTCCCTGCATAATTCACTTTATGTTTTATTGGAAGTTTTGCTTTTTCATACTGTGTCTGGATGGTCTGCAGTTTACTTGTCATTTTCTCTGCTTGCTAACCTGCCAAAGACTAGGGGGACTATGTACTAAGCTTTAGAGAGAGATAAAGTACCGACCAACCAGATCATGCCATTTTCCAAACACAGCCTGCAACATGACAGTTAGGAACCGATTGGCTGGCACTTTATCTCTGTCCACTTTATCTCTTTTCAAAGGCGGGATGCCGGCCAAACTCGGACGTTATTTTAAATGAGCAATCACTTACAAGCATGGTGTGGCCTTGTAAGTGATTGATCCTTTAAAAAAACATCCGAGTTGGGCTGGCATCCTGCACTGCCGCCAAACTCTGATGGCATTACATTCCTCCCCAGTCTTAGTCCATAGATTCCCATAGATAGTTTAGTTTACTACCAGTTAATTATACAGCGCAAACATATTCCACAGCTCTTTACAGAGAATATTTGAACAATCACATCAGCCCCTGCCCCAGTGGAGCATTCAATCTATATTCCCTACCACATTTACACGCACACACAGACATTCTAGGGTTAATTGTTGTTTGGAGCCAAATAACTTACCAATATAGTTTTGGATTGTGGGAAGAAGTACCCGGAGGAAACCCACTCAAGTATAGGGAGAATATACAAACTCTACAGAGTGGGGATTGTGGGATTTGAACCCATGACCTCAGTGCTGTGAGGCAGAATACTAACCATTAGACCTTCCGTGCTGACCGTATGTCCATAAAGAAAACATTGATCACTGTGGTTTGCAACATTTGTATATTTGTTTGCAAATTTGTCTGAATCTATGAAAAAAGGGCTCCGATGCTAACAGCTTCTCCTCATTCTAAGTTCCATTATGCTTCATACTGTCTGCGACTTTGTAGGTGTTTAAAGTCAATTTCAATGTAGTTAAAGTAGCATCCCAGTATCGCTAGTCCACTGTGAGCAGTGGCGGCTACTGTCCCTCCACCCGCGCATGCAGGGGGCTTTCCATGTATCTAGAAACCCTTCTGCCCACCGATCAATTGCTGCAGCTGACAATTTTTTTTTTTAAAACACAGCCCCAAGCAGACTGTTTGGCTGCCGGCAGCTGCCTCTCATTGCAGTGAGAGTAACAGGGTGCTGCTGGGCTGGCTGGAGGTAGAGGACGCTGTATACAGAGGCAGCCTAAAATTCCTTTGAACTGTATTTGAATTTGAGACCCTACAGATAGCATTGGTAGAAGGAGATGTTTATTTAGAGGAGGTAACATGCAACTGTTTCCAATATGTAGAATGAATAATGCTTGTGGAAGGGGTTGGGATCCTAATCTTAATCCTCCTATACCAACCCTCCCTAGCCTAATAATCTCCTCCCGCACCCTAACCCTTACCATTCCTTCTAGACACTTAACCCTAACTACCCCCTCCACCGCCTAACCCCTCTGCCTCCTAACTCTATCTCTCCCTATAATGCCTGACCCTAACCCAGACTCTCATACTCAATTTGGGGATCTGTTAGGGTCGTGATGCAATCCCTATAAAAGTAGGCAGCACTAGTTAGATCTGCTTCACAGTTAAAATCCCTGAGAAACAATGGGGTAGATTTATGAAGCAGTGATAAGGGAGGAGAAGTGATACAGTGCCTGGTACTTTATCACTGGCCAATCAGCTTCTGACTGTTAAGTTACAGGCTGGGTTTAAATAGGAGCTGATTGGCCGGTGATAAATTGCCATGCACTGTATCACTTCTCCTCCCTTATCACTGCTTCATAAATCTACCCCAATATTTGACTTCACAGATTTTATTGATAATATTTTTTTTTATCCACTAATTCAATATGTATAAAACAAAATTCATAGAATTTGCTTCAATGCAGGTAAAGTGCATAGAAAGGTTGTCATCCAACAGGTTTGAGTAGGCTGCTTATGTAAGTTAGACAATGAATGTCTATTTGTGTTTGACAAAGTGTGACTATTCCAATACTCTGATCTAGGGCCTATCTTTGTTTAGGTTTTTTTGAAGCTAGGGACATACATTGTGGGCCCAATTGGGGCATGGACCACTGAAAATGATGAAATATGCTCTGTAAAGACCCGCAAAATACAGTAGAGAGAGAGAGGTGTTTAACAAAGTAATATAAAGTATAATATAAAGTATATTGATAAAAATACTCTAAAATTAGCTTAACTTAAAATGGTCTTAACTAAAAATATGTTTTAATAACATCATACTAAATAGTTAGCTTTATTAAGTTCCATTAGTAAGTTAATATGTTTCTAATGCCGCTATGTATACTACTGTAGGTGTATGATCAAAATAATATTCTACTTATTATAAATGTGATTGATTGGTAATGATTATTGTAATCAGAGCCACTAAGATCACATTAATAGGTCCCCACTCCTATTTAAAAACATCATCAAAATATACTAAAATCAAATAACCCAAACCTGTAGGCATGATAAATAGATTACTTAAGGTGATGGTTTCACTTGTTAGCATAATGTGCATGGAATGATCAACATCTTATTGTACTTATTTGTCAAGAAGACTGTTACAATCTAGTTATACAATATAATTAAGTATTGTATAACACTCTATAATCAAAGCTGCTTGACATTACATTGCTTTTGTAAAATCTTAAAAGGAACTTGCTAATATATTCCAAGGGAGTGATTTTTGGGATCCCCAGGACCCCAAACAGATCATGTTTTTATTACTCACTGACCCGTTTAAAAAGATCCCCCAGGTCGAGCTGATTATTTCACTACTTCACAGGGCTGCCATCAGAAATTGTGGGGCCCTGGGCTGAAAAAATCCTAAATGATAACTGCAGTGGTGGCAGCGGCTTCTCAGGCTCATCCTCCTCTGGCATCTGGCATGCTTGGCACCCGCACTGTAAGCCACACAATGACGTCACACCACACATGGCTTACAGTGCGGGCGCCCAGCATTCCTGCTGCCCACTGCACTGCCTGTAAATGCCCCTGGGCAGTGGGCAGTAGGAGGATCCAGCCGGGCCTGGGGACTATCTATGTCCGCCACTGTGTAGTGGGGGATGGTGGCTGCAGTGTATGGGGGTGCTAGCAGGGTGCTGCCCGGGCCCAACCCTCTGTCAAAGCGGCCGGGCCCGGGACAGTTGTACCCATAGCACCCCCTTATCGGTGGCCCTGGTGAGGATACCTGGAAAACATGCACTGCTTGGGGTCCCGAGGACCAAGTTTGAGAACCTATGCATTAAGTGAATAAATGCATCAGCCAAGACCTAAGAGGAGGTAGAGGGCAGTGTTGAATGAATGGCACACACCTGGCGTCAATTCAGTGTCGAGAGAAGCTGGAGGCAGCCCAGCAGATGTCAATATTCTGTTAAAGCCCCCAGCATTAGTATCAATGGGGGTGTGACATTTTGGTCACACCCCTAAAATGTCATGCATGGCGGGTGTTACTTATTGGACATGAGGTGGCACCCCCTTTCATTAGGACTTCTGGGACAAGTTGGGAGGTTTGCTCAGTATTGGCATAATAGTATACATAAAGGTACGTACTGTATTGGATATTAATTGGCAACATTTTTTGATTTTAGAAAGGTTAGATAGATTGGCTTTTATTGCACAGTTCTCAGAGACTCTGGTGACAGTGTTATGACAGCAGGCATTAAAGGTATGCTTGCAAAGATGCACACAGCTCTGCATACAAAAGCAGTTACTTCCAAGCACCCAATGCATAAGCAATTACGGCTGACTTGCATTCAACTCTGCATAAACCCATAGGGTGCAAAGTCATGCTAAACCAGTGTGGTTGTTAGACGATGCTGCAATATATACCACATGACAAATGTTTCTCAGCTTTTAAATTAGAAACTTGAAGCAGAACAACAGCTCATATGGTCCTATGAGGGACATTACTCTCAGGCTCACTACAACTTGTTCAATTCATACAGTAAATGGCATGAACCAGCAAAACAGTGCTAAGTATAACCAGGTACTGTATTTACAAAGCAGAGATGAAGACATTTATTTATTGTAATAGCATGTGTGTCATAAATGTACTTATACCAGTAATTATGGGAAGTAATGTAATAATTACAGTTTGTTTGGGCACTGGATATTATGCAAACCTTTTGTCATGATGGGTAAAGGGCCCTGTAATCATGGCCCACCGGGGGCATAGGTAATGGAGATGTGAGTTGCAGGTCGATCTCTGACTTTTTTTTTTTAAAGCTGCAATCATTTACAATGAATTATTTTGCCTTGTGAATGAGTTCACTTTTTAAAAAAAAACGTCCAGGATCAGCCAGCATACTGCACCTCGTGCCCTATTACATAAACCTCCAGGTCTGGAAATAAAGAAAAGCACCAACCACTGTATTATTAAAGCCATATTAAACAGCATGTATTTTTTTAAACATAGATGACTCTGGGCGGGATGTACCGAGCAGCGGCGATACTTCCCGCTGCCCATCGCACCCATCGCATATGTACTGACAGATGTGATGTGCAGCCTGGCCTTCCTTGTTTCTAACGGGGAAGTCACACTGCGCACACGCAGAGTACCTCGCTACTCCGGGGCATGCTGGGAGGGATCCGTGTTGGGTCCCTCACACAGCAGCGCTGCGAAAAGAAGCCCATAGGCCTCTAAGGGGTTCCGCCAGCTAAAGCTGGCATAACCCCCACGCAGCAATGCCCCGCCTAGAGGGGCTTTAGTGAGTTCAAAAGTGTGGTAAAAACCCAGAAAAGGGGGTTTTACCGCATTTTTTGTTTGACCTCTGGGAGTGACTTAGAAGTAGGAAAATGCAGAGTAGTGTTTTTCAGGAAACTAATATGCAAATGGTCATTTGTTTCTATTGTGCCTGATATTCCACAATGCAATTTCGTTCTGTATTGTTCAGATACTTAATACAACCACTCTATAGATTTTACAGGGAATTTAACACACACCTAGGGGGAAATTTACTAAGATGAGAGTTCTATTGAAAATTGGATGTTGCCCATAGCAACCAATGATATCTATTATCTTTTAAAATGTGTTACATGAATAAGAAGTAGAATCTGATTGGTTGCTATGGCGAACTCTCATCTTAGTAAATGTACCCTTATTGTCTCTGCTATCTCCAGTGTACTGCTCACATCCATTTATCTATCGTGCAATTCAATAAAATAAAATAAAGGGCCTTTCGGTCGAATTTTTTACTTTTAATTATTTTGTTTTACAATAATTCATTCTGAAGAACTTTTATACTACTTGCCTAGACAGATAAAGCATATATTGACCTTAGACATATATCTATCAACATCCCCTCCATCTGATTTTTTTTACATTTGCCAGATAAGTATAATGTCCGTGCCAGGCAGCATGTTACATAGAAGTAAGCATCAGCCATTCCCAATTTACGTATGCACACCTGATTCACTAAAGCGGATAATGGAACAAGGATGCTTAATCAGCATTGTACATGGAAGCCGCATCCCCCATGCTCTCAGTGTCAAAAACATGGATCAAAGGGAACACGAGTTAAAAGACAATTGTGTACTCAACCTCCAACCAGCTTCTTGATGTAGTTAGTGAATAAGTAGATACAATTAAGGCATTTTGCCAAAATGAGCAGCATTTTTACACTGCTAGGTTTGTACTGCATGGCTTAAAGCTTCATCCAGCATAATGTAACTATCCTACCACAGAGAAGGAACTTCCTCTCATTCCTACAATCTTTTGAAATGAAATAAAAAAATAGCAGCTACAGTATGTCATCAGGGGTGCTGGATGAGTGACCAACCGTCAGGATTCTGGGGGTCGTTTCTCCGACATCAGAATCCCTACTGTCAGGAGCCCGACATTCAGAATTCTGACTTACACAGGCTATTTTCCCATATAGGGTTAGAATAGAACAGGTGGCTATCCCAGCTCGCCACCCAGCCTGCAAGGGGCTTCAATGCACTCGCCCCACTGTCAGGCTTCTGACAGTCTGGATTCTGATGTCGGAGAAAAGACTGTTGTAATCCCGACTGTAAGGGATTTATACCACACCCGTTATGCGGATGTAATTGGACAGAATGGAGTAAATTTACTAAAATGGGTGTTCTATTAAAGGTATATAGCAACCAATCATAGTCTATTATCTTCTAGAAGGTGCTAAATAATTAAGAAGTAGGATCTAGTTGCTATGGGAAACATCCTATTTTCAAAATAACTCCCATCTTTGTAAATTGTCAATATGTCATTCACTTCTTTCTCAGGACCTCACCGTAATACCTGAACAGAGGTCTTCCTCGATTTACTTGTTGGGCTAGGTGGATTTTTCACTGTAGAAAAATGGTGCTTTCCTTTGGAACCGTAAAAACAATAAAGTATTTACTACAATCTGGATAACTTGTTTTATCGCAATATAGGTAACAAGTGTTTAAGTTTAAAGTGTTTAATACATTCATTCATGCAGAACATGGTAATATGTAAGATGGATGTCACAATGATTCTGTGTGCCTATAGGACAGGAATATAATTTTATGCAGTAGGGGGAAAAAAATCAATTTCAGACTAGAGACTATCTTGTCAGCCATATGGTGACATGTTTTGTTCTCGCCTGTGAACTAGATCTCTGAAGCAATAGCCAGCGGAATGATAAGGTAGAAACACTCTTGTATTGTCATAGAAACTGCACATTAAGGAGATTATACAATAGTCCAGAAAAATAAAGAAAATAAGGACTGCTTTAGGGCTGTAAAGCACAGATACCCCGTATCCATGGGAATGTATTGCGAAGACCCGCATATAATATCAGCCTTAGAGAAGCAAGTTAACTGCAAACTGTTCCTGTTGCTTAATACCTATAGATATCTATGTGGTGCATGCAAATATATAAAATGTGTAGGTGTAAAGGAGAAAATATATGTGTGTGTGTGTGTGTGTGTGTGTGTGTGTGTGTGTGTAAGTACAAGAGACAATCTACTTCACATGTAATGTTGCTATGGGCAACCAATAATAGCCTGTCTACTATCGTCTAGACGGTGCAAAAATAAGAAGTCACTTCTGACTGGGTAGAATACACATCTTAGTAAATTTCCCCATTATCTTGTTATGTTTCCTAACAGCCGCTACAAAAAAAGGCAACGGACTGGTGCATTAACATATAAGAGCATGTTTATTACAAAATATCTACACAGAGGAGGTTATTCTGGTTGGTGCGGTCCGTTCCGAAATCTTTCGGAGCGGACCGCACGCCACGCTGTGTGGACATCGTAAGAAGAAACGCCCACAGGTCCTCCGCATTCGGACGGACTCACTCTTTAAGAAGAGGGTGTGTTTACGGACTACATCCAAACCGTGCGTGTGCGGTGGCCACACACAAATACTGCACGGTCTTACAGCGTCAGAACGGACGGGAAGCTACCATTCTTTTAGCATATATTTTTGTGTTTTGTAATGGTCCATTTAGGCTGCAATGGTTCCAATTGAAGCAATGAAAAGAGTGTAATTAATGAGTAATGAGTAGGGGAGTGGATTGTATTGTGTTCAGCTGACAGTGGTTCAGGTGCGGCCATACTAATTGGGCGATCCGAATGCCTAGCGCATGACCGAGTGGTGTCCGCAAAGTAATACTTGCTTATGAAGACCGCATATTTCCTGACTGTTGGTTCATTTGCAGTCGGTGTTCTGTCCGAATGCACGCCTACCAGAGTTAGTGCACTCCCTCGTGTACGCCCATATTTACGCCCAGTTTAGCCCACTTTGAACCTACGCCCTTGTGTAGTTCCGAATGACGCCCATATTACGCCCATATTTCCAGAGTGAATCCGGTGCACATTTCTGTACGGTATTAGTGAGAACGAGTACAGAGACCGTGCGTGGCACATGCGCATTGCGTTGCCTACGCATGCGCAGACGGCTTAAAAACAACATCCGAAAGAATTCGGAAAATTACGCATCGACCAGAATAAGGCCCAGAATGTGCTAACAAAAGTGCATAAAATGGTCAGATTATATGGTTGACAAAAGAAAACAGGTTAATAAAAACTGCTATTAAATTACTGTATAAAACAGGCAACTGAATAAATCCCATGTCACAAAGAGGGGAGCTGCCATGCCTACCTGAATTTCGAAAGAGCTGTCCAGAGTAAGGTGCAAGGACTTGGCAACATATTTAGGAGTGTGCCAAAGTATGTGATACACTCTATGAGGTGTCTGGAGATAAGAGTTATAACTAGCATTGTAAGGAACATTGAGGTCAGGAAGATGCAACAATGAGACTATATTGATAGTGTAGAAGAAACTTGTTGGCATAGAACCAACATGACAATATATATAGTAAGTCTGGCAAGGACATAATTTCAATAAAGCTAGCTTGATATCAACCCTCTGCTTGGAAAGTCACCCCATGATGAGCAGGAGACCATATACAGGCCACACACTTTCAGTTCTTAATCAAAATAATTGATCTGTCACTCTCAACACAAGCAAAAGGACATTTACCAGATCAAAAAAATAATGTACAGAATAGCAAAAGATCATCTGCATAAGACAAATATCTTCACCACTACAAATGTCTGTAAAGCCTGGCCACTACTGTAGGATGGGGAGAAGACTGAGCAATAAATGGAGTTACAACAATGTGAAGTACATAAAGCCAATAGACTTACAGTATGTTGTGATACAGAATCTTATACTTTTTAACCATCAACCCATAAGGAGTGGAGGCTTTTAGGCACACATTCTGGTGATAGCTGAATGGAGTTCATCATGGTAGAGGTCTAAGTGAAGGAACATAAGCCTCCTCATCAATGACTACTGGGACATGTATTATCATGTGCAAGGGCGTAACTACAATAGGTGCAAGGGCTGCAGCTGCAATGGGGCCCGGAGCTGTAGGGAGCCCATCTTTGCTGTTTAAGTAATATGTTTTACATATATTTATAACCATCAGTTGCTAAATAGGGGCCCTTACAAACTTTTGCTATGGGGCCTATGAATATCTAGTTACGCCCCTGATTTCATGTGGCTACAGAACGTTTAATGACTGGACCTGCTTTACCAATTATCTTGGTGAAGGTTGAGATACAGAACCACTTGCATGTACTATAAATTGATTTACAACCCCTGTCATTCTTATAACTTCCCTGCATTATTACATGCAAGGCAGCGGTGTAACTGTTCACATGACGTGTGCATGAAAATACAAATTCAGTAATACCACTTCCTACATCTGCTGCTAGAATCATGAGGACCACTAGAGGTAAAACTGAAAATGCTACAGAATCTCTCTGGATGAAGTATAGAGTGTTCTGGAATGTATTGCACAAGGCAACTTATTAGACACATTATGGAGGTAATTCAGTAAGGATCACAGAGCAAAATCTTTCTCTCATGTGCAGAGAGAGTTAGATTTTGTTATTTTGTTTCTGTGCAAGGTAAATACAGGCTGCTTTATTTTTATACTACAATTTAGATTTCAGTACACAGAACACACCCCACCCAAATCGAACTCTCTCTGAACATGGTACATCTGCCCTAACTGCAGTGTACATGGCTTTGCCCATCAGAGAAAGTTTTCTGCTTTGCATCCTTACTGAATTACTACCTATATCCCGAGATGTCCCACTGGGGTGCAAGAAATTACCAAGGATTAGCTGTTAGGACTCATGCTAATTTCAGGGCCTCTTATAACAAACATACAGTAAACATTACATAAACCTGTGAATAAGAAAACGTTCAGTGGCCTGAAAGCTACAGTATGTAACTTAGCTCCTTTAGATCCTTTATGACCACATAACCAGTGTATCACACAATCATTGGACACCATAGCAAAATCTGAGGCTGCTTGTGGCAATGAATCAAGTCCATGGGTCAGATGTATTTAGCCTGGTGAAGTGATGAGAAAGTGGAAGGTGAAAAGCACCAGCCAATCAGCTCATAAATGTAATTTTTCAAATTCTGGTGGTTACTTGACAGTTAGGGGCTGATTGGCTGGTGCGTTATCACCTTCCACTTTATCACTTCATCAGTCTTAATACATGTACCCCTGTCCTCTAAGAGTACCCACTCTTCTGAACTTCCATAGGAGCCTGGCCCAAACACGGTATCTGCAAACCTGACTTACTGTACACACAAGCATCACCGCACTTAGGGGTAATTCTGGTTGACATGCCCCCACGCCGAATATCCCTGCACACATGGGAATGGATGTTTAGCATAAAGCAGCCTTGTTGTGGGGAAAAAATCGATGACTATCAAATGATTTTGCAGGCACTTGCAGATGTAAGACACCTCTCTGGTGTCTTACATCAGCAGGCGCTCTATAGGGGAAGCGAGCGGGCAGTTGCCTGCCCCTGCACCCGCATTATGGGCACATTTACATGGGAACGCCCAGTGTTTTCACAGGGCTTAATGGGGATCAGGTTGCAGGCTGTGCACATGAATTATGCATTGTACATATATTATATTACAGCACACTGGACTATTGTGTATCTTCTACAGTGCATTACTGTGATTTATCTGATACATTATCATATCTGCACTAGCAATATTTACTATACTGTACAATTTACTCTCTAATGGTTAGCCAAACTTCTGTGGCAGCTGGCCACATCCCCTGTGGAGACTGGCAACACCTCTAAAGTGTCATTCACCCTGAACCCTCTCTCCTTTTCTCCTCCTTTGAGTCTCACTCTATCCGTCTATACTACCCCTACCACCTCCGTGTCGCTGTAATCTACCGCCCCCCTGGCCCTATCTCCCAATTTCTTGACAACTTCGCCGCCTGGCTTCCACACTTCCTCTCCTCTGACCTGCCATCTGTCATTCTTGGTGACTTTAACATCCCCTTGGATAACCCCGCTGATCCTGGCACCTCCAAACTCCTCTCTCTCTGCTCCTCTCTTGGCCTATCTCAGTGGACTACCTCTCCCACCCACATCCAAGGACACTCCCTCGATCTCGTCTTCTCTCGCTCTTGTTCCCTTACTGACTACACTATCTCAGCTTTTCCTCTTTCTGACCATCACCTCATCTCCTTCTCCCTCACTGCTTCCCCCTCTCCCACCCCCCCTCCCAAGCGCATTGTCTCACGGCATAACGTCAACACACTTGATCTTGCTGCCTTCTCAAACACGCTGTGTCCTCTTCTCGCCCCAATCGCCCTCATGTCCTGCCCGAACCTCGCTGCCTCCCTCTATAATGACACCCTATCTTCGGCATTGGACTCTGCCTGCCCTCCCTCCTCTATCCCCCTTCGATGCTCCAACCCCCAACCGTGGCACTCACCTATCACCCGATTCCTTAAAAAGTGCTCTCGCACTGCTGAGCGCTTCTGGAAGAAATCACGCTCCCTTGCGGATTATCTCCATTTCAAATTCATTCTTTCCTCCTTCAGCTCTGCCCTTGCTCTGGCCAAGGAATCCTACTTTAAGTCCCTCATCCTTTCCCAATCATCCAATCCCCGCAGGCTCTTCGCCACCTTCAACTCCTTGCTCTCCCCCCCTCCTCCAGCTCTTCCATCCTCCATCGTAGCCGCTGATTTTGCTACCTACTTTTCAACCAAAATCTCCTCTCTCAGGACTGCCATCACTGCTGCCATGACCTCACCCTCTCCCTCCTCCCCTCCTACATCTCCACTCCCCTCCTTCCAACCCCTGTCCTCATTTTACCCCACCACTGCTGCTGAAGTCCACTCTATCCTTCAATCCGCTTCTCCCTCCACCTGCCCGCTTGATCCTATCCCCTCCAATATTATCCGTCGTCTCAGTCCATCAGTCTGCTCTCACCTGGCTCACCTCTTTAATCTTTCCCTATCCTCTGGGATCTTCCCTTCCTCCTTCAAACACGCTCTTGTCTCCCCAATTCTCAAAAAAACAAATCTGGACCCCAACTCTCCATCCAACTACAGGCCCATCTCCCTCCTCCCTTTTGCCTCCAAACTCCTAGAACGTCTGACCTATAATCGTCTCCTAAGCCACCTTACTGCTAACTCCATTCTAGACCCCCTCCAATCCGGGTTCCGCCCTTTACATTCCACTGAAACTGCCCTGACCAAAGTCACTAACGATCTACTATCGGCTAAATCCAAAGGCCTCTTCTCTATCCTCATCCAGCTTGATCTGTCGGCTGCCTTTGACACTGTTGACCACCCTCTCCTGCTCAACACCCTCCGCTCCTTTGGCATCACTGGCACGGTCTTCTCCTGGTTCACCTCATACCTCTCCGATCGCTCCTTCTCCGTATCCACTCCGAGCTCCTCCTCTCCTACTACCCCCCAGCCAGTCGGTGTTCCCCAAGGGTCAGTCCTTGGCCCTCTCCTCTTCTCCCTCTACACCACCTCTCTGGGCACCCTCATCAGCTCCTATGGTTTTCATTACCACCTTTATGCTGATGATACCCTAATCTATCTCTCCTCCCCCGACTTATCCCCATCACTTCTGTCCAAGGTCTCCGAATGCCTCACGGCCATCTCAGCCTGGATGACCCAACGCTTCCTGAAACTAAACATGGCTAAAACTGAACTTCTAATCTTCCATCCCCCGAACATCCCCTCTTCTCCCACTATCTCCATCAGCATTGGTGAAACCGAGATCACGTCCACCGACCAAACGCGCTGCCTCGGTGTCATCATTGACTCCTCCCTCTCTTTCACCCCCCACATTCGTGCTCTCTCACAGTCTTGCCGCTTTCACCTACGCAACATCTCACGCATCAGACCATTCCTCTCCACTGACGCGACCAAAATTCTCATTCACTCTCTTGTCATCTCCCGCCTTGACTACTGCAACATCCTTCTCTCTGGGCTACCTCTCACCCGCCTCGCACCTCTCCAATCCATTCTTAACGCTGCTGCTAGGCTCATCTTCCTCTCCCGCCGCTCTACCTCCGCCTCCCCCCTCTGTTTATCTCTTCACTGGCTCCCCATTCCTTTCCGAGTTCTCTTTAAACTCCTCACCACCACCTACAAGGCTCTCTCCTCCTCCACAGCTCCCTACCTCTCTTCACTGATCTCTATCCACACTCCCTCCCGTCCTCTTCGCTCCATCGCTGACCGCCGACTGACCTCTCACCTAATCACCTCCTCCCACTCCCGTGTCCAAGATTTCTCTCGCGCTGCCCCCCTGCACTGGAACAACCTCCCGCCACCCATCAGGCTATCTGATTCCCTTACCTCCTTCAAGCGCTCCCTCAAAACCCACTTTTTTCGACTAGCCTATCCCTCCTCCTAACCTCTTTTGATCCTCCTATCCTGCCTCCGTTCCCCTCCGTTCCTACTTATCCTATTGTATTTCGTTCGTCCACCCACCTATTTTTAGTATGTTAACTCTTATGAGCAGGGCCCTCCTTCCTCACGTACTCACCCTACCTCATTACCTCACCTGTGCTCCTGTCCTGTTCTTCCCTTCCTCTACTTCATCTTTGGTCTCCTTGACTATTTTGACACCTACTTCTGAACTGATGCTGATTTTAGTTCTACCAGCTATACCCCTATTTATACTGTATCTTTCTACACACCCTGTACGTTGCCTTGTAATTTTTTTTTTTTTTTCTTTGCTATGTACGGCGCTGCGGACACTTTGTGGCGCCTTATAAATAAACGTACTACTACTACTACTACTACTAAAGTGGGCCTCTAGAACTTCATTCCTCGTGGGTCTTTTATAGCCCCAGTCCAACGCTATTCATGGCCTATTTAATATTTTATAAATAATATACTGTAGTATATTTTAAGGTTTTCTGTATATAATGATCTGCAGAATATCTCCCTAGTGCAGCAGTGTTGCTGGACAATGAGTAGGGCCCTGAAATCCTTGATTTACATCTCTTCCTTTGGGGTTATAAAGTAAGTTTCTGCTGAGCGTGCATGGCTAGAAGGTAAAGGAAAAGCCCAGATCTCCACTTTTATATTACAGTGGCTCCCCGCCAGTGGCGACTCCAGAGGTGGAGCTGCAGCACATTTCAAAATTCAAATAGGGGATCCGCACCAACTGCCAGTCAGTCAGTTAGTAATGGAAACTGGTGGCAGTTGGTGCCACTCCCCCTTTTGAATTTGAACTGTTCTACTGCCCCACCTTCGAGCTGCCACTGTCCTTGCCATTATGTTCAATAAAAAAAAAGAGTTTAATATTTAATAAATAAGTAACATTTATAGTAGACTGCTAATGATTTGTTATATCCTGGACAAGTACCTGGTAGATTTCAATGTAACAATCAGTTATAATTTATCCAAAATAAAGGGTCACCCAGCCTGAAAACTCATTAGCGTTTTAAAAATAAATGAATCCAGGAAGATAAAGACAGGACTACTAGCCTGTCAGACAGTACTGTAACAGATAAAGTGCACAGATTAATTTCCTCTCCAACAGGAAAACTATAGAGAGCTAATGTTAGCATAAAGATTATTTGCCAAAGATCAGAAAATCCAATTATCTGTGGTGCGTTCAGATACTACCAGCAGGCATTTACAGTGTTTCTGGCTGTCAAGGCGAGCCAAGGGGATATAGAGATGAGGTCAACGTATGAACAGTAGATAGGTATCATTTCAAGCAGCAGACTGCACTGTTTTGACTCGAAAGTTTGAACATACTTTTCATTTTTGCACCCTACTGAATGTCAAAGCAGCTTTAATTTACAGTACAAATTATTTAATTTTTCCAATTTCCTTAGGAAGACAAAAATATAATTTGAGAGCAACTGCATAAAAAGAGGTCAATTTCAATGGTCAGAAGCACAAACTGTGATATGACTGAATTAAATAATAATAGGCAGTCTATTCTTAATCATTTTAATGTCAAATTTTATTTTTATAGAAATGACTGCCTTAATTTAAAAGTTGTTTTTAATACAGTGAATTCTGCTGTTGCCAAGAGGCTAGAGGTGCCTAATGCTTTCCATAATTCCTTAAGGTCAAGTGAAGGTCTCCGTAGACTACTGCGCACCTCACCTTTCGGCATATTGCCGTGAGCTTTCATTCTGGTTTATTAACAAAGTGAAATATACATTATCACACTCCTGCCTGCTTCCGGTCCCTGGCACACCCTGCAAATGCACTGCTGTTAGCTCATGCTCTATAACAAATGTGAATAAGTTACCCATAGGCTGCTAGTGGGTAATGCCATCGGGAGGTGGAGCTGGCCCCGATTAAGCAAAAGCTGAAAGGCTGCTACCTGGAGCCCTGGGTCATGGGTGGGGGGCAATACATTGGGGCAGCATGGATGGTCCAATGGTTAGCTTTATTGCCTCACAACACTGAGGACATGGGTTTGATTCCCACCATGGTCCTAACTGTGTGGAGTTTGTATATTCTCCCCATCCATGCGTGGGCTTCCTTTGGGTACTCCTTTTTCTTCCCGCAAAACAAAAATATACTGGTAGGTTAATTGGCTCCCAACAAAATTAACCCTGGAATTAATGTGTGTGTGTGTGTGTGTGTGTTAGTACATGTGGTAGGGAATATAGATTGTAAGATCCACTGAGGCAGGGACTGATGCGAGTTTGCATATATCCTCTGTAAAGAGCTGCGGAATATGCACTCTATAGTACTGACGCGCCCCCTTACCCCACAGCTTGGGCCCTATAACACCGATGCACTCCCTCATCATGCAGCCTGCGTTCTATCACACCGACGTACTACCTCACCCTGCTTTTTTATCATACTTATGCCCTCCCTCACCCACGGACAGTGATCTGTCCCACTGATGCGCTCCCTCAAACCTTGGCTTGGGCTCTATCACACTGCTGTACACCCTTACCATGCAGCCTGCACACTATAACCCCTGATGCACATCCCACGGAGAAAGGGGAGCTCAGCATGGATGCCGAGGGAGAATGGTGGGGGAGACGGAGAGATGGAGAGTGCAGAGGAGCGCTGTGTTCCCCCAGCGCTGGTTACGGCGTCCCCTGACTGGTGATGGAGAGGATGGAGGTGGAGACAAGCAGCACCACAGCCGCGGCCCCAGGACGACCGTCTGATGCAGTGATAGCATCGGCCTGAGGAACCGCTGCTGGTCCTTGGGAACACCTTGTGCCACCAGGACACCGGCCGCTACACCGCCGATGCAGAGAGGAGAATCCTAGCCTACAGTGGAGGATCCTGGCCTACAGTGGAGGATCCCAGCCTACAGAGGAGGATAATGCTGGCCTGCACTGCAGTGGAAGCTCCCGGCATGCAGGCCCTGGCTGAAAGCTCTAGGGTGGACTGGGAAGCCCGTTCGGCCCCACGGAATGTCCCATCTCCGGGTGAACTCAGCTGCCCGGGAGGACCCCCATGGAGGAGGTATGACTCCAGAAATTGCGCCAGAGAGGGCTTAACTTCGGCCATAGGCATCAATGACTCTCCCAGGCCTCACTGACTCTCCCCCCATCATCGCCTGGGTGCTGTACAGCTCAGTAAATACATGTTCCCCATGTCCGTGCCCCTCATCAGGATACATATAGTGCATTTCTCTATGTGTCCTATATCTGTACTGTTTTTTACTTGTCTACTTATCTGGCTGGTGCAATCACCAAGTGGCGCCGGTGAATGGCTGCCTGGGTGCTGTGCAGCTCAGTAAATATATGTTCCCCATGTCCGTGTCCCTCATCAGGATACATCTAGTGTATATTTGTACGTGTGATATATATCACACCGACGCTCTCTGTCACATGCGGCCTGTGTTCTATCATACCTGCGCACTCCCACACCCTGCGGCTTGTGCCCTTGGTGCCCTCCTTTACCCTGCTAGTCTATCACACCGACATGCTCTTCACCCACGGCCTGCACGTTATTACACTGATGCGCTCCCTAACCCTCCCTACCCCGCTAGCCTAATCTTAGAGCCATTTATAAATAGATCTTTATTTCAGATCCATAGCATTTTTGGTTTTCTATGAGGTCGCCATTACATTACTTAGATTATACAAGCAATTAAGATTAGCAATACTGTATAGTGTAATTATCATGCAAAAATAGAATAAAGCTTACAAATATATTTTTTTAAATACGAAAATAAATTTGATACTTAAAACTCTCCTACATTTTTGATTAATCGTGAATATCAATAAGTTACTCTAGAAAGGTATGGAAATATTTTTCAGACATATCAGATTTACTATGCAGATATCGTCTTTTATGATAATGTTTTCTTTAATAGATTGCATAGAAAACAAGTGTAGCACAACATAAGCGGTAGATAAAATACGAAATAAGTGTGTAATAAACACATTTACTGGATAAGTGGGAATAGTAAGATTAAAGCTTTCTAGACCATTTCACTTCCTTTAGGCATGTTATGAAGAGTTAGGCATAAGACTAATGCATACCTTTAGATGATGAAGGACATCTCATAGTACACGAATGGATGGTATAAAACAATATGAAGATGCTTAGGGCTATTGTGGTGGGATTTGAAGGGTAAAAGTGTTTCCTATGCACTTAAGGCCCCCAGACACTAGTGCGATTTGGGCCCTTTTCACACGCTATCGATGCATCGGGCATATAAATTGCGTGAAAAGAGTTGTGCACATCCGATACGGATATTGTCATGGCTGCAGTAAGGATTTGTCACATCCAGTAGCAGTGAAAGTGAATGGGATTATATGCGAAAGAACCACATACAATGTATCGCATGCGATCAAATCGCCTAGGAGTGCAGAGTAAGTTACCATGGTAATGCATGATGTAAGGCATACATGCAATAACTCACACTAGTGTATGGGAGCCTTTAGCGTTTTATATCATGTACTCAGTAAGGATTATAAAATGCTGATGCGCTCCTCCTGTAGAGCAGTGTCACTTGACCCCTTCCTCTGGCGGAAGGGGTCTGATCTGAAAACACACCCACTGACACTCTTCTGTCAGCTGTGGAGATTGCCAGCTGTGAAGGAGGGCGGGGATTCCATAACTTTCTTTACTACACTGGCCACCACTGTTTAGCACCTATATCTTGCATTTAATAAACATACAGTATATGGGTCAGATGCACTAAGCTTCAAAAGTGATAAAATGGAGAGTGATAAACAACCAGCCAATCAGCCTTTGTCTGACATTTTTCAAACACAGTCTGTGATATGACAGATAGGAGCTGATTGGCTGTCTGTTTATCACTCTCCATTATATCACTTTTTAAGCTTAGTACATCTAGCCCTAAGTCTTATCCCCTGCACCACCAATGTGTACATAACATCAAGTGTTGTTTAATTAAATACAGAAATGTAATGTGTTATTAAATATATATTAACTTTATAATATACATATATGAATTAAATATACATTTTCTGACATACATCCACTCATTTTACCTATGTGTATATATATGACTTTACAATGGGTAATTACCTAAAAAAAAAAGTGCATATATTTTTCAACTGAAGGTTGAGTCTCCCTTATCCGTACATCGAAAAACCTAAATATTGAGTATTTATGAGGTTGTTTTTTTTCGCACCTTATTTCATACTTACCTCGTCCCCCGGTGTCCATGGCGGCCATCGGAACCCTCTTCAGTGGCATCCTTCAGCATCATCCCTGGTCCCAAGGATGCATTACGCGAGCGCGTTGGTGATGTCACCGGCACACCTGCACAATGCATCCTTTGGACTGGCGCTGGACCAGTGGGGTAACAATAGCCCTGCAGGGAAGCGCTGTGTAAGAGCGGGTGCTGGGGGGCTGCGGGGCTATTGTAATACCGCCTCATACCCGCAGATTTAATTGTCGCTGCGGTCCCGGCTCCTCTCCTGGCTTCTTTTGGTGCTATGGAGACGGACCATCACAAAATGTCCTCCCCCATATACGTAGCAGACAGTTCTATGAAACTGTCTGATGTATGGAGGCGGACATTTTGTGATGCTCCGTTTTTCATAGCAGAAGCCAGAAGGGGAGCCAGACCGCACCGCAGACAAGATCTGCGGGTGCCTGCTGCTTGGCACCCCGCACAGAGGTAAAGCACAGAGGGCACAGAGGGGTTGTGGGCATGGGCGGCTGGGGGGGGCACTCCCAAATTATCAGCGGGGGCTCTTATATTATAGCTACGCCATTGCCCTGAAGAGGATTCCGATGGCTGCTGTGGATGCTAGGGGACACCGTGGATGTTGGGGGACCATTGGGGCACCTCCAAGGGACCAGGTATGCATGAAAAAAAATTCAGAAATCCGCCAAAATCCCTTATCCAAAATGCTTGTGGTCCCTAGCATTTCAGACAAGGGATACTCAGTATTTGATTTATTAACCCTTTCATAGGGTTACATACTCATACTCTTATGTAAGCTGATGAGCATCAGTGTACTCTTCCACTGACACACAATTGACACTACCATAACACACCCATAAGATGTACCATCTCCATGCGTTTGTCTGAAACTTTAAGTGCAACACTATATGGATACAATTGGGAAGCATAATCAGAATGAATTAGATGCATGCACAGTAGCAAAACATGCCCCCACTACATATGGCATTGGCAGTGCATCCACTTCAGAATCAGCCTCCTAGTGTCCTCTTTACCTTATTTCATTGTACTGTCAAGTCCATTTTATTATTTTCTCTCCTCTAAATAATTTATAATATCAATCAGATCTGGGATTTAATTATCATCTTTGTTCCAATGACCCTCAAATTTACAAATGTGTACTTCACAGATCCTGATCTGCCATCGCTAACAGACCTCCATCCAGTCATAATAACCCCTTAGCTTGTTTACCACTGTTTCTGACTGTAACACTTACACCAAACATATATAGATGAAGTTAGCGGTACAGACACCAGAAAAACCTTACAGGCTTTTTTGTGTACAAGCTGGGATAATGTGCAGATGTTCGAAATGCATCCACAGTTCTCAGTGTCCCATAACCATTAGGGGTAGGCTGCCAGCAACTTGGCAGAAGACACTGCCAAGGGAGTGAATACCAGTGGACCTCACAGACAGGTAAGTCATCTTAAATGCCTACAGCATTTTGATAAGTATCACACTGATGCTAAATGACAAATGCTGTTACTCAGATATGGGTTAGTATCACAAAACTGATGGTCAGAATTTCAATGGTCATAATGCTGATGGATCACAGTTAGTATTTTAACTCTAGCCCTAACCAACCCCTCCCACAGTTTACCATCCTTCCGGCAGCCTAACCCTTACCATCTCCTCCCACAGCCTAACCCTAACAATCCCCTCCCACAGCCTAAGCCTACCCACCCATTACGACAGGGGAAATAGCATTCGCCGCCTATTCAATGCAGCCATTTGTGACAGCCTTGAAGGCAGATTTCGACATTAACACAAAAACAAATCGTATCTATTTTGTCGGAAATGGCCATGGATTGTTGAATTCACGGTTGTTTCTTGACAATTCACGACCGTTTTGTTAGGCACACCCACTTTTTGCAACTCTACAAGCGGAAAATTTAATTCCGCATGACGAGTTTCAGGCGAGCTGGCTAAAAATGGCCTGTGATTCTGTCTGTTGGGACATTCCGACAGTAAAATATCTCATTAAGTCAACCATGGTTGTATTTGAGGAATAATAAAGAGGTGCATGAACAGTCGGTTATGACATCTCCTCCTGGTAATGCTTTTGGTTACTAGTCACTCTCCAATTTGCTAGCCTAGATACAGGTTACTAAATAAGTCCTTATAGAAAAGTATAAAGAAAATATAATAATATAATATAAGTATTATGAATAAATATTTTAAATACGAGCCATGGAGGTAAGAATATAAAGGAGAATAAAATAATGAATGTAATTAAACCAAAACAATCTCTTGAAAAATATAACCCCACAGAATGAAAATAATGTATGGAGAAGACAACAGCTGCATAATTGTTAATTACAAGCTCTAGCTATCCTTCCCAATACACATTTTCTCAGACTTGCATGAGTGCCTAACATTCTCCTTCTGCCTTGTGGCTCACATGACTCTTTCCTTATGACTGGTTCCACTTTGGTAGATCTAAGAATCACTCATGTCTTGTAGAATTAGCCATTACACTTGAAAACTTCAACTGGATAATATAATGACTATTATTTTTGTCTTAGTATCTTTCTAACTCTTTACACTTAATTTGGCTATTTTAGTAAACATATTATTTCATATATTGCTTTTTATGTAAATATGGATTTATATTGAATTTGTTTTGGGCTAAATTAGATTGGAATTAGTTCATCAATATGTAATGCCTTTGAAAGTGGAATCATCACCTATTTTATGGCATACAGTATATCAATAATGATATATAAAGTGATTGTTTTGAAATCTTTAGTTAAATACTTTTATTGTTTAATTGATTTAGCATCTTTAGAGTAACATTTTCATTTACTTTACATCTCCCAAGAATTTTTATTGGAGTACATGTACGCGCTATATACAGTAAATACATGCCCTTCCATTGTATTCAAGCCATCTCCCTGCAAATGTAGCTCCTAATCAAGAACCTCACATCTTCCGATTTCTCGAACTGCCTGCATCTCTACTCTTCTTATGGGTTGGGTATGGAACCCTGGCAGTCAGAATCCAAACCGTCAGAGTGCCAGAATCAGGATACTGACAGTGAAATGATAGCAACATTTGGTAAGTATTCTACAGCTATACCCAACCATCACTTACCCCTCCTGCATCCCAACCCTGACCATCCCCACCCCTGCAGACTAATCTTAACTGTCCTCTTCAGTAGCTTAATCCTAATCTCTTCAGCCTTGCAGCCTAACGCTCCCTTCCCACAGCCTGACCCCTTCGGCAACCTAACCATGCTCCTCGTTCTTGCCACTTCAATTTCTCATTGCCAATATTGTGACAGCCGGAATGCTGACTACATTCCCTTCTCAAAATATCTCTGTTATTCCATTCTATTCCACTCTGCTCACTTACTTCACCCATTCACACACACACACACACACACACACACACACAAACACACACACAAATCATGCTTTAAAGTTCTATTAGAAAGGCAACAATATCAGTATAATTGCTGTGCAAACAGAAAAAGTAATATATACTCATTATAATTAATTAGAATTTATACAAGATATAAAAAAATCTAAGGACAAACATTACTATAATTTTATGTATATTAAACCCATAACTCCATAGTTATGGTAATATAGACAATCTCTTGTGGTAGAGTTCAATGAGCTAGGAGGCTGTGTGTCATATAAAATAGTCTCTGGAAAATAAAGTTCCTTTGTTAGAGAACGTTACAGTTAATTAAGAGTTCCGTGTTTACAAACCATGAAATGGGGATACCAGATGAGGTGGACACTTCCCTGCAGCTATGTACAGTCCCATGCTGGTGTTTGAAAATCCCCATGAAGAATTTGTGGAGCCAGAAAAAGTTCTATGAGGATAATTGGAAAATCCAATATTTTAGCAGCAGAAAATAATTACAGCCAAATGAGAGTGTTCATCCAGGAGCAGTGGACACCAGGCTAACACATTTCCATGTATCATACAGCTTTTTCAGAGGCATTGAATTCCTATGAGTACAATTCGCATTAATTATATAAGTATCCTGTGAGGAATCAGGCTAGATCTTCCACATATGTTCAGAAAAGTATAGATATAGATATTTTGCAGATAGAAATATCTGTGTGCTATGTACAGTATAACATAAAATATGCCTGCATGCAGCACACTGTCCATTCTGATAATTACCAAGAACGTTTCAACTCCAGCTAGGTATAAGATTTAATAGCAAGCGCTGTTTAGAGATTTGTGCGGCTTGTCAACATAGAATATTTATATAACCCTCTAACCTCTCCCTCTAGCTGCAAAAATTATATATAACATTTCAGAGAGGCACTAAGCTGAATAACATAACAAATGCCCAGCATTACTCTGCTACAAAGAATCCCAGTCTGAAAATATAAGAGTGCACAAATATAAATTATATATTGTATTAATTGAAAATCCCGCAAGCAAGCACACAAAATAATGGAATGGCTGCTGTGGTGTCTACAGACAACTGATCCAATCTCTATTAACTTTTTTTATTTTTTAGATTCAACTTTATTGTCATCACCCTAAGATAATGGTAACAAAATTCAAGTTTTGCATCATCCAAAATACAGTAAACAGCAATAAAACCTAAATGATCCAAAGTAGTATTTAATTCTAAAATAGCCCTATGAAAAAAACTGTTCCTCATCCTATTGGTCCTACTCCTCATACAAGTAAAATGTCTACCTGAAGGTAGTAACACAAACAATGCATTGGCCTGATGAGTCCTATCCTTTATGATATTGTGCGCCCTACGCAAACAATGCTTCCTCTGGATATCATCAGCGGCTGGAAGAGAAGTACCTATTATCCGTTGTGCCAATTTAATTACCCTCTGTATTGACTTCTGCTCCACAGAGGTACAGTTCCCATACCAAACATAGATACAACTAGTCACAATGCATTCAATTGCACAACGATAAAAGTTTAACAATATACGTAATGGCAGTTGTTGTCTCTTCAGTATCCTAAGAAAATAAAGGCGTTGACGGGCCTTCTTTACAAGACACTGAATATGTATTGACCATGTTAGGTCCTCAGAAATATAAGTACCAAGGAATTTAAAACTAGGGACACGATAAACATTTGTTCCACTGATCTGTAGCGGCATAACCAGGTTGTTTTTTTTTCCTATGAAAATCCACAACAATCTCTTTCATCTTACTGGCATTAAGAAAGAGTTTGGGCCTTATTTTGGTTCATTCTTTCTGACAGAATCCTTCTTAGATGGACAAAACCATGTGCACTGCAGGGGGGGGCAGATGTAACATGTGCAGAGAGAATTAGATTTGGGTGAGTAATTTTGTTTCTGTGCAGGGAAAATACTGACTGCTTTATTTTTACACTGCAATATAGATCTCACTTTGAAGTAAAACCCCACCCAAATCTAATTCTCTCTGCACATGTTACATCTGCCCCACCTGCAGTGCACATGGTTTTGCCCATCTAAGAAGGATTTTGTCAGAAAGAATGAACCAAAATAAGGCCCATTGTTGGCACCACACCACTCAGCCAAGTGCTGAATCTCCTCCCTATATGCCGTCTCGTCATTATTATCAATGAGGTCTATTACCGTTGTATCGTCAGCAAACTTAACAATGATATTGGAATTATGAACCGGGTTGCAGTCAGATGTAAAAATAGAATAAAGGAAAGGGCTCAATACATAACCTTGCGGTACCCCTGTATTCAACGTAACTGAGCCTGAACTGTCTGTCCCTGCTCTAACCACTTGTGGCCTGTCACTTAAAAAGTCCCCAATCCAGTTACACATATATTTATCAATCCCCAGGTCCAGAAGTTTGGAAACTAGTTTAGCTGGTATCACCGTATTTAACGCCGAACTGAAGTCGACAAACAACAGTCGGACATACATATTATTTTTATCCAGATGTGACAATACAGAATGCATCAGCAAAGAGACTGCATCATCAATGCTTCTATTGCTGCGATAAGCAAATTGAAATGGATCCAAGGTCAGTGAAAGACCAGCCTATAGATATACTAACACCAACAATTCAAAACATTTCATAATTATCGGTGTGCAAGTCACAGGACGATAATCATTCAAATTCATCGGCCTGGAATTTTTTGGCACCGGGATAATAGTAGTACTCTTAAAGCATGCAGGGACAGTCGACTCAGATAGGGACAGATTAAAGATGTCAGTAAAGACCCCTGTCAGCTGCCCAGCACATGCCTTCAGTACCCGTCCCGGTAGACCATCTGGCCCAGCCGACTTATTTGCATTAATTGGCTCAATACAGCTAGGACCTCTGTAGATGTTAATATAAGAGTTTGGCCTGTAGAGGGCAGTCTAGTATGTTAATACAAGAGTTTGGCCTGTAGAGTTTAATACAAGAGTTTGGCCTGTAGAGGGCATTTCTATCGAACCGTGCATAGAAATGGTTCAGCTCATTTAGAGAAGAGACATCCATAGAAAGTACTGAGCTAGCTTTATCTGCCTTATGGTTGCTGATAACCCGGATGCCTTACCACATACAGCGAGGGTCAGATCTTAGCAAATGCTCCTCTATCTTTAGCTTATAGCAACGTTTAGCCCCAATAATGCCTTTCTTCAGATTCGCCCTAGCTATACCATAGGCTGCTGCATCCCTTTTCCTAAAGACAATATTACGAGCCCTTAGCAGAAGCCGAACCTCCCTATTCATCCATGGCTTCTCATTCGTATATACAGTAACCTTTTTCCAGGTTAGTCTTAATTTCTTTGTTAGATGGAGCATCATTTGTGTTTTGAGTCTAGAATAAGATCTAGTACACAGGTTCTCAAACTCTGTCCTCAGGACCCCACACAGTGCATGTTTTGCAGGTCTTTTTACAGAATCATTAAGTGAAATAATTAGGTCCACCTGTGTATCTTTTAAAATGTGTCACTGAGTAATGAATGGTGCATTCATTACTGTCGGGTGAAGGTGCATTCATTACTGCTGGGTGACCTGGAAAACGTCAACTGTGTGGGGTCCTGAGGACCGAGTTTGAGAACCACTGATCTAGTGGCATGATATAGAGCTGGGGGTAAATCCTCAGTATACTGCACAAATGAAGCACCCTCAGAAAAAGCACATAAAGTATATTTACCATATGTAGAGCTGCACACACCCTGAAGGACTTATGTCAGCATATACACAAACAAAAAAAAATGAAATATTCATGTAGACCTTTTTCTATCTCGACTTTTTCCATGTCGACTGTTTGGCCATGTTCACCTTTTGACGATGTTGACCTAATGTATGTCGACATTTTGACTGTCGACCAATAGTGGCTGACCTTTTCACTGTCGACCTAGACACTGTCTACTTAATGACACATACCCCATTTTGCAAACAGAACATGTAAAATGACAGTTAGGAGCTGATTTGCTGGATGTTTATCACTCTCCACTTTATCAATGTTTTAAGCTTTGTGATGTGTTACAGTATGTTGGTACCTTGCTACACTTATTCATACTTGTCTCCCCTCCTGGTTGTGGAAGCCTCACGGATTTTTTCGGGTAGGCCCTCACAGCCCCAGAAGGGCATGCAGTTCTCCCTCACCCTGCCCACATCCTAGTGATGCAGGCAGGATGGAGAGATAATTACTGGCAAGTGCAGGTCTGCAGGAAAAGCTATAAAGACACATACCCACAAATCATTTGCATTGCAAGTGGGGTGGGGCTTGATGATGTCCCTCCAAATTTCCAGCAATGTCTCCTGGTACAATGGTAAAATTGTATACAGTATATCAACTTAGTAGATTCATAAGTGGTGCTCAGGTCACTTACCCTTCTCCTTATAGCTTTAGGATCCTGAAACTGCACATACAAAAAGGCTAGTACTGTGTACAGTATGCTAGAGTTGTGCATTATCTATACCTTGGGGATCTAAATCGAATTTAGTCCCACTTTGGAATCAGTTTGGGGGTTCAAGGTGGAATCGATTTTTGCACCTCTGTATCAGATTGCAGTGGCATCCCGGAAGGGGTACAGTCTGGACAACGCAGGTGTGATCGACCATTTTTGGGGCTGTTAGGGCATCTGTGTGATGTCACACGCCGCAGCTGTGAACCTAAAAATGGAGGCACTCCATCTGCCTTCTCAGCCAGGTATCGGTGGCCATTAGAATGTGAACGCATCACAGAGTGCTACTTTACATGCCTTTTTTTTAAGCAAAATTGCATCCAAACCTGAATCAGGCCCTATGTCTTGGATTTACATTTCTATAAAGGTAAAAACTGCCTTTAAGTTATTTTAAAAGGTAAAGTTTTGACTGCATCTAATTAATAGCAGCATTATGGCCATGGTCTCACACATCTCTCGACATGTAAAACTAGTAACCCTGCTCAAAACAAAAGCTTTAAAAACTAGTTTACTACCTTCTGTGTTTGTACATGTGTGAGAAAGGGATGTAGTTTCACTCTCTGCCAGCAGATGACAGTGTTTCGGAGACTCACGGACATATACATGAATTACAGAGTATCTGCTGACAGCCCTAAGAGTAACTGGAGGATATTGATAATAAGCCCAATGCAATAACCTACAGATCCGGAATACACCTGGTAGAACTGAAAATCTAAAAGATGTTTTGCTGCATAAATTAAACCCTTTCAGTGCCATCGTTGCGGTGAGTGATCCTCAAAATATTTGCTAAAAATGCCACAGCGACTGTTCTTTTTATATAAATAAATACAAATACAGCCAAGTCAATTAATTGGTTAAGTTAAATATTGCACCCAAAAATACAATCGCTGTGAGCGGCACTGTAATGTTTAATTGATATTTTGAGGATCTCTCACAGCAAAGTTGGCACTCAAATGGTTAATGAAAAAAAAAACGTTTGCTTGCCAATTTTCACACCTATTTTGACAAATTCCCTTGGCACTCAAAGGGTTGAACAACTTTGGACAGAGCTTGTTAAGATGAGATAGACATATTTTAGTGTGATTATTGAGGGAATGATTTAGAATAATTGAGAGAATTTGAAGCTAAGACATTTTACTTTGCTGCCATACAGTGCAGTAGTACTGAGAGGGTGAGCAATGTAACCAGTGACTGATTTAACCAGAGCGGCAGAGTCCAGATATAACTGTGATTTCCTTCCAGGTTAATTGCAATAAGAAATCGTATCCTCCCCGTTTCACAGTCCAATCATAGCTTTTTGCCTTGCAAATTAAGCAACTTGTATTCAGAGGGGAAGATTAATCACATTTTTTTAGAGGAAGGAAAGAGCCTCCCGCGCTAGATCTGTAACAACAACATGATTTGGGGCAGAATGGGTCCTGCACATTATCAATTTCCCAATAATTGGGAATTTATAATAATGCAATCAGAGATGGCGATCGCTGAGCGATAGCTCAATCATATATATTACATACATGACAACATGTATGTATATATGTGCCTAGCGATCCCCTCTGAACTCCTTGGTCGGCCACCATATCATTCATGCTAAGTCACTGAAAAGTCTAAAGCCCTGTACACACACATCGATTTGCTTTTGATTCGATGTTAGATTCGATTTTCTATTAGATCTGGCATTAGATCTTTCCATTCGATTTGGCATTAGATCTGTACTTTTGCATTAGATATTGAATTCGATATTGAATTCGATATACATTCATGGTACATTGTACTGTACACATTTGATTTACTAGATCGAATTTGATATTTCCTTGGCTGCACAGTAGATTTTTCTGTTCGATTTTGTGAAAACGGGAGCGCGCATCAGACCGAATGTAGATCGAAAGTGACACAAAAACCATTCGATTTCATTTAGGATTCAATTCGATTTTGCTTCTATAACCAAAATCGAATCGAAAATCGGGAAAAAATGTATGCATGTATACAGGGCTAAAATCTCATCTCTTGGCAAACTAATCAGCTCTTTCGGATTTCAGTATCACTTTTATATGTGGACAATACTCAATCAATCTTTCTATCAACCCCAGAGTTGTTACCAGTGGTTTTAGGTCAGTCTCTGAATGCCTCTCTGTCATTTCATCTTTCAATCAATCTTTCTATCAACCCCAGAGTTGTTACCAGTGGTTTTAGTTCAGTCTCTGAATGCCTCTCTGTCATTTCATCTTGGATGTATTCTCATTACCTTAAACTCAACAGTTCCAAAACATAATTAATTATATTCCCACGAGCCAAGAACAGTTACCATCCTGATACAGTATCTCCATAACTATTGACAACTCAACAATCTACCCTACCCCACAAGCTCGCTGCCTAGAGGTCATCCTCGACTCTGAACTGACCTTTGTTCTCCACATTCAATCTGTATCTAAATCATGTTACATACATCTACAAAACATATCATAAACACAACACTATCTTACTCAATATATTGCTAAATCTCTAATGTATGCACTCTATTTTCTTTTCATAAAGCACGTTACTGCAGAAACATCTTTCTAGACTGTCTCTAATTTATAACAAATAATCAGAAAGGACAGTAACAAGAACTTCACTGGGAAGACAAAGTGACTCATGTAAACACCTTGTGAAGTAAATGACTGACAGTTACCACACAGGTACAGTGCATAATACATTTGTGTAACTCTACTGCTAAAGATAGAAAATAATTACACAGTATAAATCATAATCAACTGTACTTTGACAATAACATAGGTGGGGGAAGAGCTACCAAAGTATAAGCTTTAAGTATACAGCATTTGTCAACTTTTTACACATAGATTACTTGGAGGATAGATCTGTCAAATAACACCTCTTCCTTCAGTTATGTTACTGTTAGATAGATCCATTACGGCATAGTGTATCAGGCATAAGCTTTGTCAAGAGACATCAGAAATGATGTTTAAAAGTTACATTTAAATGTAAAATGGCAGAATAATAATGTCAGGCATTGCTTTTGGGTAGCAGGGGTATATGATAGTGGAGTGGCAGGAACTCAGGATAGCAAACAGATTGCAAAGCACCAATAACTCAGCATTGCACATGGGTAGCATAATGTCATTAACTCTTATTGCACTTGGGTAACAGAATGTCTAGAACATACAGTACTGTATGTTAGAATACTGGTATCAGGCATTTAGGATAGGAAACTGATAGCAAAATGTCCTGTTTCAGGATACCAAAGACTAATAATAACAGACCAAGGATCAAATAACAGGTACTGTAGCTTTATAACTAAGCCCCAGATGTTATACTATGACATTATGTGCAGCACCTAGCTCCTGTCATTGAGCATGAGTCGGTACGTTGGGTCACCCATCATTGGGTGACACTTGGGTGCAGCCCTTGTGATATCACTGCAGTTGCCTTGCAGCGGTTGCTGCTGTGATGTGCATGAATTGTGGGAGCACTATGAGGCTGCAGCCACAGCTTTCATATAGAGGTGAATGGATTGTGCGTGCGTACGCTTGCACCTGTGAATCTCAGGTGGCAGTTTTGCTGCTTATGCTGCACAGCAAGGCTGTAGAAGGAAACAGCAGTGTATATACACAAGGTACGCCATCACACCCTGTGCTTGCATGCAGATGCAGGACTCATGGATGCTACTCAAAATGGTGCAGATGCTAATTCACAGACTTTTGTGTGCTCCCTGGAATACACACTGAAGGCCGTAGCAGTTATGTGGCACACCCATTCCACTCTGTACTGGCTTCTCATCCCTCGCACTCACAACATCCATTTCATTCAGTATCCACATTCACCTTCCACAGACATTATGATTAGGAAAACCTAAACTGCCAGACATAGATGAGGATGTAGACTCCTAAACGTCTGGAAGTTTTGAAATTGCCACCCAGTTAAGTCATGTAATTGGCAATGGTTCTATCTGAGACATCTCTGGTACTGTACAGACCTTCTTAAACTCTTTAATCAGAGCAATGACAGGCTACTGTATGCTTCACCAGCCCACAAACACCCCACAGGCCCCCTGTATGACATAAATACTCCTAATTCCCTTCCAGCTCGCAGACATTTTTTGTCAGTGAGAAGTCTGACATATTGCTCTAATAAACTTAAGCTACTTAAGACACATGAGGCATAATTTACCAAATTAAAAAACCCTCATCACTAAAGCACCCTATACTGAAACAAGATAGAGTAGTATGCTAGGTATATGAGGACAACTCTGTATATAAGATAAATACAAGTTAAATATATATATATATATATATATATATATATATATATATATATATATATATATATATATATATATAGACGTGTAGGGTATCTGGCACTCACCCGGCATAGTAGTAATTTTTCTTTGACCCGGTGCCCTCACCTGAGGGTGTAGATATATATATATATTAGTGCTGTAATGTAGTGACACGCACACTGAGGAAGCAATTATGAAACGATCATCTGAAAGCAGCTTCCACTTGGCAGCGGACCCTGCAGCAGCACCTTACAGCAGAGACACACACAGAGTATCCCCCTGACCAAGGAAGGTACCATCTCACCTCCCTCTAACCCTTTCACAAGGCATTCACTACCACAGCAGAGCGCCAAGGGGAACAGGTAATGCCTCTGACCTCATCTGCACTTTAAAAGCTTCACTGCTGATTACCCTCCACCTGGGCAAACTTTTGTATGTGGAGGACAGCAGCACATCCATTACTGACAAGTGACTGTTGCTTTACTCTCCCACCCTTTTTTCACTCCCCCTTGAGTACTCTCATTCCGGCAATTTTAGGGGATCACTGTGGAACTCATCTATCTATTCAGGGTTACCCCGGTCTAGTCGGGACAGCCAATGCTCATTTCTCTAATATCCATGACGTCTATGCAAAAAAGACACTCTCACCCTCAATACCTTCAAGTCCATCACTTTTTAATGGCAGCTGGCATGTATTGGTCTCAGTGAGTAACAAAAGGGGTGACCATTCTGGAAAACCTACGTCCATTCCTTGCATATGGTAGATAAAGTGGGCAGTAGCAGTCTAGCTAAGACAATTCAGTGATACATTGGGGCAGATGTATTAAGCCTGGAGAAGAGATAAACTGGAGTTAAAGTGGAGATAACATGGAAGAGATAACGCACCAGCCAATCAGCTGTGTTTGAAATATGACAGTTGGGATCTGATTGGCTGGTGCGTTATCTCCTTCCACTTTATCTCCAGTTTATCTCTTCACCAGGCTTAATACATCTGCCCCATTATACCATACAATCTCCACTGGCTCTAGGGGAGATTACAATTTATATCCTGAACCAACCACATTGATACTCTCAATACTTACCTGCTCTTTTCTGACATTATACCAGGCTGCGGATTATCAGGGTGCATATCAAGTGCCATTATAATTATCATATTTATTTACTCATATCTTTAGGATGATATTAGGAACATACAGTACATATTGCTCCTAAATTATATAATTTACATCACTGTAAACAAGAGCAATTGTTAGGAGGAGGTCACATCATGTGTTGATCAATCAGAACCTGACAATATATAAGGTCGATGAGAGATACACAGGTATCACAATTTGACACTGAGGTTTGACACATTATTAACATCTAGCATTAAAAACGGACTCCTTGTCTCATATGAGCTATGCAACTTACTTAACCATATTACGTGTATCTGTCCCTGTCCAGACATTACTACCATTCACATGGTTGAGTCAAATTACTAAGCTGAATTATTGTTCATGAATTTTGGATACATATATGCTGCAATTGTTTCAGTTTTAGGACTTTTTGTATCTGGTTTATTTGCTTTCAAAATGTTGGATATATCGCGCTCTACCTGATGTGTACGTGGTGCTGCTTATCCTAGGGTTTGTCCAGAAAAACCCTTTTGTTAGTATTTTATACAGAGATATGGATAGCACACTCTATTTTCATTCACAGTATTGGTGTAATGTGTCAGGTGGAGGGGGAGGGGGAGGGGGGGTGGAATGGGAGCGGGGGACTTGGGATGAGTGGGGAGGGGGGGGGGAGTGCTTTCAGATAAATAGTTTTAACAGCCTAACAACATCTGATTAAACTAGGCTGAGGTACTTTACTGTGAGCTGCCCTGGTTGGTTTGTACAGCCCCCAAATATCCCACCACTCAAGGGGTTAAGGGTCCACTTAAAGGAGACTTTATTGTGTTGTATTTAGTGCTGTCGAAAGGGGGATAAGGGGCCGGGTACTTTTTATCCAGGCCAGATCTGATGGAGGCCCTGGGTCCCATGCCCCCTTCCCCCACTGCAGAGACTGTGCAGTAGGAGTAGAGCAGAGGCTGTCACAGCAGCACAGCCTCTCTCACCTGCTCAGCACATACTGCTCAGTGCCAGGTGCAGTTGCAGCAGCAGCAGCCTGGGAGCCAGCACACAGCCAACATCCCCTGCAAATTTTTGTTGGTCATGCCCCCCCTATTGACCATGCCCATTTTTTCCGGGGCCCGGTGGCGCTTTCACCTTGTTTTATTCAGAAAGTCATAAGAATTTCAATGACATATCACAATGCTTGAAAACAACAGAAATAGCATTGACCCTTATGACAGCACCCTAAAGGGGTCGTCCGATTAAACCCATCTTCGAACTTAGATTGTCCATTAAGATGATAAAATAGTGTATAAATGTGAAGACGATTAATTAAAGCGTTCGGGAGTTATCGTGAAACATCCATACACACACACACACACACACACACACAAACATTATTCAATTATACTTATGCTGATTAATTTTCAAATCAGTATTTATATTCTGAAATGGAAAGTGCAACAGACAATAGGCAAATTATGCCAGCACTATTTAAATAAATCTTAAGAAATATATAATTAAGCAGATAAATAATAAATAAATCAACAATTAAAATTAATTGGGCTCTTATAGCTAAACACTGCTAAGTAACAAAAAGTAATATTTTATTTAGGCTGTCATTTATGATGTAATTACCTGCACTTTACAAAACGTAAAGCTGCTATCACTCCAGCAAGGGAACTGTTATATTGTTAATTATATATTTATTTAATAACAGTATGATATGCTTGGAGGTGATAAAATCTGTAGTTCAGCAACAGTTCAGCCATAGCCGCTGGGCCGAAGGTTACCTCACACTGGTCTTAAAGAAAATATATGATGTGGAAAACATATTTCCACTCTACCCTTATCAGTAATGCTTAAATGGTGCCCTAAGCTAGTCAGCAAGTATTTTTTAGACGTTATATAGATCAAGCTAAAGAAAAAACTAATATTAATAATTCTTACCAAGGAAATAGTTACACAGGTCTAATGCTAATGCTGGAGATGTGCAATGGTGAGCAGAAGACTTTATTAAGAGACATTTTTAGCAAATCAAGTTGGGAAATACAGTATTATATCAAATACTTCAGGGCCGTCAAAATAATGCATTGTAATTTAGTGTAACAAATATACTAATTCCATTTTTTGTGTATGAAATACTTGGGACATTACATTAAAAACAGCAACAGTCCATTTACCACGAAGTCAATCTATATGTATTAACATTTATGTATGTATATTTTGTAGTGCTTTACACCAATTTAAAAAAATTGGGGAAAAAACTCAGTAAAAAAAGTAGACTGGGTAAAAGGGCTTAAAGTACAAATGTATAATCTCAAGAACAATAGGGGTTTAATACATGAGCCCAGGTGTTATATAAGGTATATTGTTCCAGCCAGTGTAAAAACTGTTTAGTGTGATATATGATCCAGTCAGGCAATAATCTCGATTTTACCCACAGGGTCATTGGGTTGTCCCGAGAGTATAGGGAGAATATAGGAAGTATAGAAAAAGAACACATAAGTTTTGTGTAAACTGTGTAGAGAGGTGGCAGTTGGGCTGGACAGACAGAAAAAGTTAAGTGTGTTCTTCTAAACATTCTGGAAGTTCCTGAATATAATAAGCTTCCATGAAGTGGTAAGTTTATGTGAACACTTGAAAGTTTGGGAGCTAATTATTACTAGATGCAATATTAGAGTTCTGGGAGTGATCTGGTTTTATATTACATTGGCTGCATTTAACTATCCTGGCCAGACATAACCTATATAGAGCACCTTTGAGTGTCATGCAGTTGAAGAAAAATAAATCTTCTGATAAGATATCACAACTGTATAGAAATAATGATTTTTGTATGGTAGGTACACCATAAATCTGAAACCATTGTTTTATTTCTGTCTTTAGAGAACTTTTTGTGCCATAGTGAATGCATTTCTTCACAGCTGCATTCTGCTTTTGTTTCTGTAGTGGGTAATTATGCCACCACCATGATTACAATGATTTGTAGCTAAGCACTACCATCAAACCCCACAAAATATGCCTGGATGTATTAATCAATACAGCGAACACCCTTGGTGTTTTGTGACAACCACTGTGTTATGTCTGCCCACTCCAGGAATGAGATGTGACCTTTTAGAGAAACTGATGGAAGAGTAATGTCTCATTGGAGAGTTCAGATAATGCTCTGTTTTTCCTATGATAGTAAGAGAGAAAGAGTGGTTGTACTTTCAACTTAATGAGCTGTCAGAGCAATCGCTGTGCACATGTTTAATTGACATGATATGCCAGAAAACCAGCTCACTTAGCGGTATTTCCATGACAATTTACAGTCTTCTAGTTACATAACCAATTCCATTTCCTAGACACAACAATGACAACAATGAAATAAAAATATTTCATTAAAGATGATACTTCTGTTATATTAGACTATCATTATTATTATTATTATTATTATTATTATTATTATTATTATTATTATTATTATTATAGTTTAGTACCAGAAAGCCCAAAGATCTACAACATTCGTTATAATATTAAAAGTAAAATCCACCACATTTGTCTCCATGAGAGTGGGGGTAAATGATAAAATCATGTATGAGTCACGGGGCTGATGGCACTGTACCAACCCCTTCACTCCGTCATCTGTACATGCAGCTCAATCTGGTCAGCGATTGCATGTACGGAGCAGGGGATGGGTGATGTCACTGGCCGATATCGTTATACCAGCGGCACTGCCGATATAGTTAAGTACATCTGCTTCAGTGTATACCCAGCATTAGTCAGTAGGAAGTGACTTGAGGGCCTCTTTTTGCATATAGCACAAACTGGACTCATCCAGGTGCATTATTCTGGGCAATTTGAGAACATCATTCTAGATACAACACATACCATTTTTATTGGACATATCATGATTATTAATAATTAAATGTATTATATAATGGCATCTATAATGGCAGTATATTCCATTGCGCTCAAAAAAATTAGGATCACTGGGCTAATTCCATTTTACCGCGTTTTAGATATTTATGGTAACATTTGGTTTGTCTGTACTGGTGACATTGGAGCAGATGTATTAAGCCTGGAGATCATTTTCTCTCCACTTTATCTCCAGTTTATCTCTTCTCCAGGCTTAATACATCTGCCCCATTGTTCTGTAGGCCTGAGTCAGAGGTGGACATGGCTTTGGCTATTGGCAGTCTGACTGAGACTTAGATTTGGATGCTATTCTCATTGCTGCTGTATCTTTGGACGCTACAAAGATGAGTAAATATTCTAAAGCTGTAGGTGGCGTCTGAAGACCAAAGACACTCCCGACAGTATATGAATTGTGGTATGAGATCATTGCCCCAGCCTGGAAGTCACAGGGGAGGGTTTTTTTTTAAATGTGGTCATTTTCTCATTTCTATGTATATGGATACGTTTTCCATTTCTTTCCTTATTAGTGAGGAAAGACATTACATACTGTACACAAAGAGGAAGAAAGATAACTAGCATAATCATAAATCATGCACAAACATGTTGTGTCTTAGCAGAAGGTAATAATATGCAATAAGGATGTGTGACGGTTGCATAAGAGAAGCAGCTAGCTTTTACCCTTCTTGATCTTCTGAAATGATTGCTCTGATTTCTGAACCTGTGACTAAAGATTTTCTGCAAGGCTCCTCTCATAAAAGAGGCCACTCTCTGACAAGCATGCATAATTTGCCTATTGTCTTTTCAGATTCAGAGCATGAGATAAGAATTGATCCTGATGTTTTCCGTTATCCAGAGGATAAACTGGAATAGCCGGCTGTTGGAGGCTTTGATCCAGAGAATTTCATTTGGTTTTTAAAAACTGTCAAAATGTCTGCAGAACTAAAACCAGTTCCTGAATAGCCCAGCATGCTGACCTCTCTCTGAGGTAACAGATTATACATGCTGAAAGGCAGGGAGCAGCTCAAAAGTTTTGCTTCTGATAATTTTAGATTTCAAGGTTGTATACATTTAATAAAGAATATTGAGACTGAACGGGACTACACATGGGGCGACTGCTGAGCTGTCTGAGCAATGAGGATCGCTCAGCACACAGCGCTGCACAGTGATGTGTTAGCCCTTTGTGCTGAGCGGTCTGTCAGGGCCAGTGTTCTGCCATGAGAACAATGGCCCTTACCGGCGATTAAGTAGTTTTGCATGCTGGATATTACTCGCCGGGCGATATCGATGCGCACGGCCACATATCGCTGTGGCCCATACACACGGAGTGATGTAGGGGTACATTACAATGTGTCACAAAAATTTCAACACATCAAATGCAACCAAACCAGACTGGGCTTTTCCTGACACGGCTACATCTGATGCAACCAATCAGAAACACCCAGCAGCTGCCACTGTGAGAGGGACCTCCCTTCCCCCTGCTTCCTGTTTCCTCCCCCTCAGTGCCTGCCGTGTTGCTGATCAGGTGCCCTGGTGGCACCTCCACCCCAACCCTGCAGAAATGACCAGTTGTTGGGATCTGAGTGTTTACTTAAAAAAATATTAGCCAGTGATGTGGTAAAAACAGACACATTTATTAGAACAATGCACAATTGATATTAAATTTTTGTTTTGCACACAGCTGTTCCTACTACTGTATATCAAAGAATAGGCTACACCTGCATCCTAGGGAGGTGACATTATACAGTACTTGTCCAAAGGAATGCTGCATGCAAATAAAACTGATCATCTTAGCCATGCCATATCGCATCTACGGATAGAACTCTAGGGCAAAAAGTGAATTTTTAACTTTGATTTTTAAACAAACAATACAATGTGAAATTCTAAATGAGCAATTAGTCAGGAGTGGAGAATGCTTCAGCAAGATCGCTCAGCACACAGCGATGTCTCAACAATGCGTGCTGAGCGATCTGTCTGGTGATAACACTGGCCCTGACCGATTAATATCCAGTATGCTGGATATTAATCACCAGGCAACAGAAGTGCATCACTATCGCTATGGCCCCTATACATGTAGCGATGTAGGGGCATTTTCTAGGCAATCTAGTGAGATCACTTAGAAAATGCTCCTAAATGGCTAAATGTGTAGGCCCTATTAATTAGCCATGCCGTATGGACCCATCCAGGGAAAGAACCCTAGGGCCAAAAGTTAATTTTAAAACAAACAATACAATGTGCAATTCTAAATTTACAATTCATCAGAAGTGGAGAACCTAATCTTTAAAATGGTACCTCACTTATCAAGTATGAAGGGACAAAAAGGAATCATCAGCAAAAATCACCTTCTAGAAATAATATATATGTTTTTCACACCTATTTTGACAAATTAGCTTGTCATTCAAAGGATTAAGAATGACGATACATGTCTGTTCAAAGCTCCCTTTGTAAATGAAAGAGACTGATATACTTCTGCAATACTTTAGACCTGAAAGCCATTTGATCTGGTACCACTTCAAAATACATTTACACTTTACAAAGCTTCAGGAGGTCTGTCTTGGATTTAAATTTCTGGTGAGAAGAAATGAAAGAGAAAACCCACCTCCTAAAAATCAACCTGAAAACTGAAAATCATCAATTACAATTGGACATACATACTGGGAGATTTAAAGCCCCATTTCTAAGCGATCTTACAAGATCGGTTAGAAATGAAGCACGGATCACTCCATGTGTATGGCTCATGGTGATGGCGATGCGCGGTCCCTTGCGTCGCTATTGCTGCATGCAGTATATATCTAGTAATCGCCAATGTTCTCTCACCAGAGAACACTGGCTGTGACAGATCCCTCAGTACACATCGGTGGTGTATCTCTGAGCACAGATGCTCAGTCACCCTGTGTGTAAGTGGCATACAGTATTATTTTGGTACTTGTTTCCTAGCACGGCGCCCCCGATTTTGTTCGAAGTGCATCTTATACAATCGCATTGCATGCAATATAGCGGCATGCGATGCATGCTATGCGATATTTAATTGTACAAGCAGACTAATGGGTGCTTACAATGTTAAATGCACCCCCATTGTCAACGCCACCCCCACTATCAATGCCAACCCGAAGCATGGCGAGTGCAGCAAGCCTGCGAGGGGTGGCGGTACGCGCCCTCCATCCTTTTCATACCCCCACTATCCACGTTGGTGTGGAGTTGATTTTAGATAGTGTGGCGAGCGCAGCGAGCCACCAAGCCCGAAGCGTGGCGAGCGAAGCGAGCCCCACGAGGGTACATGGATTACTTTACATGTATTCCATGTCCCCTCGCGGTGCTCGCTGCGCTCGCCATGCTTCGGGCTCGTATTCCATGTCCTCTCGACATGCTTCGGGCTTGGTGGCTCACTGCGCTTCCAACTATCTAAAATCAACTCCACGCCAACATGGATAGTGAGGGTATGAAAAGGTCGGAGTACGCATACCCTCGCTACGCTCGCCACGCTTCGGGTTGGCAATCATAGTGGGGGTGACGTTGACAAGGGGGTGCATTGTAAGCACTCATCAGGGTGCTTGTACAATTAAAAATCACATTGCATCGCATGCCATTTTCTGGCATGCAATGCTATGCGATATTTCATTGTACAAGCACTCCTGTTAATTTAATGGGAATATCACATTGCATCGCATCGCACACCATTAAGTACGGTATGTTATGGGCGCCGTGCTAGGAAACAAGTACTGTACCATTATTTTTGTGTCATTGTCACTTCATGTGGCTTTAATTTAGCCTTTTTGTCTGATCTAAAGGCTGTGGTGCCCCACATAGCGGCATTACAAATGCACAGCTTGAATACTGTTATATACAGTTATCCTAACAGTTATCTGCCTGTTGCATGGAACTTGCCCAGTGTCTTAAGAAGCAGATATTGCAATTCGCTAGATATAATCTCATTGTTATCTGGGAAACAAAACTAATGTGTAGTTTTCCTTCCAGAGCAAATATTTGTGGGTAATTCAGGATGTGAAATGTTTATCTTACTATGAAGTTATCATGGGTCATTATATGGATACATTCACTAAAACTCCCTGTTCACAGCCAATGGTCTCTCTAAAAAATATTTATCTTTAGTCCAAAGCTGCTGAGATTCTTTTAGCGAATTTAAATTTATATAATTTGCCAAATGCATTTAGTTGTTCATGGACAATATGTTAATGTTATGCTGTATAACTAGATTGGGAAACAAATAAATACCATAGTGTTACCTGATACATTTTTAATAGTACAGAGGAACATCTAGTTCTCTTACGGCAGTCCAATTTCCAATCAAATGTATAAAATGTATAAGTTAATTTTATGCAGCAATGTTCTATGTCAACACAACTGGGAGTTCAATCCTGAGGTCTTCCTACCCATATGCCCTAAAAAGTGGGACTGCTACATACAGGAATGGATAGTCAGAGACCATTTTCAAGAATATGAAAATATGAATAGGCAAGTGTTTTTCTACAAAAACGGTCAGATATAGAGGGAAACAAATACTGTTTTAATTATTGCTTCATATTAGCCTTAAACAGTTACTGAGTAATCCAGGGGCCCTTCCACACAAGCTATCCATTAGCCTAGACCCAAGCAAGAGTCCCAAATTCTACACTTGATGCTCTGGAAGCTAATCTTGATGAGGGACTGCTTTTCAAATGAAGTAATACATATTCAGATTAAAGAAAGAATTTCAAGCACCAGCCAGGTTGGTCTCCTATCTCTTCCTTCCCTTTCACCTACTTTTCTTTTTCTTTTCTTCTCTATTTTTATTTCTTCTACATTTTTATATAATAACTCAATGAGTTGTCTGTACTGAACATGGATTTGTTGCATTTAAAGTATATGCTTGAATTTTAAGAAGACATTAGACATATCTGAATATGATAGTTTTCAAGGTGTCCATAAAATATTATTTCTGATTGTCAGCTTATCTAAATTTAGTAAAATTGAAATGCTTCTAATTTGTATTCAATGACTTCTCACCAATAAAATTTATTCAAACATAAAGAAAGAAAATAATGTACTTCCAAATGTATATGCTAGTCCAAAGACTATGTACAGTAAAGAAAAAGTATGTCCGTATGTGATGCACCTACTTGAACTCACACGAGTAAAATGTAACTTTTATTGACAATTTAAGAAAGCGAAATATAAAAACACACATACAACAAATACACAATGTGTTAAAAGGCGGTGGCTCTCTGATCCTATCAACGGTACTAATTAACCATAAGTTCAGATACAGGAATGAGTGGCCACAATAACTTTTTAATGTAATAAAGTATCTCAGTGTAGTATCACTGTATTGTTGGCCACATTCCCTATGTAGAGGTGCACAGTGTAGTAATCCTAGATAAAATAATTGGATATGTAGGTTGACAGATAGTACTAGAAGTTTCAATAAATGATTGGAAGTCTGCCTAGACTGCTGTATATCACAGTGAATAACCCTTACAAGTATCGACAATGAAATCGTCACTTAAAGAGTGTTGATTCCCAAACAAATATGTAGAGGCTGGTGATTGTCACAATGCGCTAAATATATGTGCGCCTGTCACCAATAAGCCTAGTTTGGGGTGACAACCTGAGGTGTGGACTGTCAGTAATAATTTGCAGTCTACCCAAAACACCTTAAATAACCACAGATAAATTTAAACCAGTCTAATGATGAAGTTACATTTTACTCGTGTGAGTTCAAGTAGGTGCATCACATTTGGACATACTTTTTCTTTACTGTACATGTTCAACTTCGATGTCCAGTGGTAGCACACCTCCGACAATAACTGACATTCAATAAGTCATTGTACCAATTGGGGGTCCATCCTATTTCCTCCAACAGATGAGGATCCTGTGCGAATAGTAAATCTCTGTGTAGTCCAAAGACTACATTTCATAAATCTCACCATAACATAAAAAATCCTTCAGTACTGACCTCACACAGTTCATACTGTACCTCAGTCCTGTCAACTTTTACATCTACATCTGGTCCAAGTATAATGTAGGTACAGGCTTCTTTCTAAAGATCCTGGTTAATGACTAGAAAACTTTGGCAACTTTCTTTGGTCTTGTATTCTGTTAAAAGTTTCTTACTCAAAACCAATAAGCTCATAATTGTCCTTTTTTCAAACACAGCCTGTAACATGGCAGTAAGGGGCTGATTGGTTTGTAGTTTATCTCTCTTAACTGTATCACTCTCCTAGTCTTAGTACATCCCCCTTATGTAATGCAGCTCCTCAAGAGCATCAAGAAAATTCTATTTGAAAAATGGCCACTGTATATGCTGCAGGTCGAAGGTGTCCTGTTAGAATACATTTGTGAAGTGGTGTAATGGTCTGTAACTTATACATTTACAGAATGTTGCTACCTATATTTGTCTTAATCTAAACATTTATTTTTGGTTAATCTGCATTGCATGTTACGCATAGCTGAACATATAGTTTACGAGAGTCTGACCTTATATTAATTGTTTAATTAATAGTCAGATTCTTCACTGCAACATATGTAGGAGTTTGGACTGAGCAATACAAGTTCAAATGACAGCTTTCTTTCAATTCAATATTTTCTGCCAATTATGGACTTTCTGCAAAATCAGTAGTCTTCCAAGCTATATATAAGAAGAGACATATCACATAAAGGCCCAGATGCACTAACCTTCAAAGGTGATAACATTGAGAGTGATAAACAGACAGCCAATCAGCTTCTACCTGACATTTTTCAAACACAGTCTGTGACATGGCAGGCAGGAGCTGATTGGCTAGTTGTTTATGATTCTCCATTTTATCACTTTTGATCTTAGTGCATCTGGCCCAGACTCTGAATCAGCCATGTGATTTAGAACTGAGGGAATACTTATAAATGCAAACATACTGTATAATACTTAAAAATAACAAACTTATCTGGGCACTTGACCAGTGCAAATTCATTAAATCAATATACAGTAGATGGCTATATACTGTTACATAAACCTCACACTCTTAAATTCGGTTATACTCTATGGCTTCTTTAATAGCAACATTACTATCATTGCTAACAGGAGTGCATTAGCAAATCAGCACCAGTGTTTTTATAGTTTGATTGCCGTTATGGAGGATTTGGATATACAGTATATATGACACACTGCACCAATAGCATAAGTGGTGGGTGGACTTTTTATATTATATATATATATATATAGAGAAAGTGGTTTCTCTAAAGCAGAGACACAGGCACTCGCCACTTTATCCAAAAATAACTCAAATTTTTGGTAAAAAACAAATAAAGTTTATTTCTCAAATGAGCCAGCAGGTCAAAGAGGTTAGACACATCACCAAACTCCGACGTTTCGGTCCGTCAATAATGGACCTTTATCAAGGAGCGTTTTCAGGTGAGATATAGGGTACAGCAAAGCCATATAGGAACTGCATGCAAACCAGCATGCTCCATGCTGGTTTGCATGCAGTTCCTATATGGCTTTGCTGTACCCTATATCTCTGCAATTTTTACCAATTGGGCCATTTCATGTCAAGGACAGGACATAAAAGAAACTTCTCCACAAGTTTTATAAGAACTTGAAACGTTAACAAAGTAACGTTAACAAACCTAAGTATACACAGTTACAGTGACCCATAATGAATGGGTTATTTAATGGAAGAATCAGGCCAGCTTTTCTATAAAAAGAAGTCATTGCTTTAAATCCCACTGCCAAAATCACTGTTCTTAAAATTCCCCTATGAACCAGACATCTGATTATACATATAATATTGTATAAGTGAGGAAACTCTTAAGTTTAGTTTAGCTTCTATAATAAATTCTCTCAAAAACATGTATTATAATCACAAGAGCAAAAATAAGGTAATAAAATATGCTTTGTTCTCTCTACTGAGCTAAGTTATTAATTTTAGATTTGATAAGCAATTCCATATACATAATACACACAATACTGTGCAGCCACCTTCATTTTAAAATTATTGTCTTAGAAAACAGAACTTTTCTGGAAGGTAAATTAAACACATTTCACTCTACCCACCAGCTTGTCAAAATCAATTTCCCATAATTAGTTATTTTAACTATGCAAAGGATGACCTGAGAAAAGCAACACAAAGGTGCTGTACATCGTTTTCACATTTACCAGCTAGAGCAAGCTTAAACCCCCTTGAACTTTGCATCTAAAGGAAACAATATTTTCAATTACAAAATAAAATTATTTGTACAACTACTTCTTGTCTAATCTTGCTATTTAAGGTGGACTGGCTTCAGTCCTCTCAACACAAAGAAACTTTGACACCTGCCCTCTGCTGGTATTGTGAAAAATCGCAGGGCACTCCTCTTCACATTTGGTGGCACAGCGGTATAGTGACTGCTTTTTGGCAACAAGTCCACAAGATTGATCGTGAGCTCACTGGATTCCCAGTTCCAGAAACTCCTGAGTTCTGGCTCCTTAGTTTAATGGATATACCACTTTCCCAATATAAAAAGTAATTGCTACAACATTTAGTGAATGCAGCTAGGGCAGCCATACCTTGCTTTTGTCGATATCCCACATTGTGGGCCCTAGGCAAAACAATGCACTAGGGCCCCTGCTTAAATAAAAAAAAAATCATAACTTCCTGCAGTTTCTCTCCACCTGCTATCAGCCATCCGCAATTAGCATGCTTACAGCCAGTAACGTTTTGGCTGCAGGCAGGTATAGCATGTTTCCCAGCAGCTCTGATTTTGTTTAATTCACAGCCAAAGCAGCCGGGCAGCAATCTCTATTAGCCTCACAAGAAACTCTGGAGGCACAAGCAAACCCCATGCTCGAAGGCCCAAAGAACTGTGGGGCCCTAGGGCAGCTGCCCAGTAAGCCCATACGTTAATATGGCCCTGATCCCATTGGATACGTAGAGTTCATTTCTACATGGCTATGGAAGACCTCAATATTACCTCACAGATCCTGTCTTCTAGGATTATCGCATATAGATAGCTGAAAAAAATTGATTTGCGATCAATTTGGCATCAGTCGAGTGGTCCATAAACACAATTTTGTGTCTTTGTAACAACCAGTTGAAAAAGGAGCCTTTGCACATTTATTAAAATACATGCACTACTGTAATAACAATTGATCATAAAGGACAGAACATACAACACATCAGTTCAACCGGCAGCAGCTTTAATAGAGACCAGTCGGTACTTGTTTCCTAGAATGGCACCCACTAAGCTAATTGCTTAGTGGGCTATTCTGCATAGGAAAATCGCATCGCATCGCATGGGCCATTTTAGTGCCGTGCGATGTGATTTTGTAATGTCATTTATTCACTGCTTTGTATGCCCTAGGGGATCGGATCGCACATCCCGCAAAATCGCATGCGATTTTATAGGGTGTGCTATGCCACTACATTAGGTATAGAATAATATGATTGCAAGACACACAAAGAGGTTTTAGGCACCCCCCCACTATCCACGCCACCCTGAAGCATGGCGAGCGCAGCGAGCCCCCCAAGGGGTGGCGGAACGCGTCCTCTGACGTTTCCATACCCCCACTATCCTCGTCGGCGTGGAGTTGATTTAATATAGTGTGGTGAGCGCAGCAAGCCACCGAGCCCGAAGCGTGGCGAGTGCAGCGAGCCCAAAGGGGACGCGGAATACATGTAAAGTAATCCGCTGCGCTCGCCACGCTTCGGGCGTGGTGGCTCGCTGCGCTCGACACACTATATAAAATCAACTCCACGCCGACGTGGATAGTGGGGGTATGAAAACGTCAGAGGACACGTGGATAGTGGGGGGGGGGTGCGTAAAACATCATTGTGTGTCATACAATCATATTATTGTATATCTAATGTAATGGCATCGCACAACCTATAAAATCGCATGCGATCACATGAGATTTTGCGGGAGATCCGATGCGATTCCCTGGAGCATGCAGAGCAGTGAATAGATTACATTAAAAAATCGCATCGCACAGCACTAAAATAGCCCATGCGATGCGATGCGATTTCACTAAGTTAACACATACTTGCCGACTTCTTAGCTGGTCTTTGCGGGAGAGTGGGGGCGTGGGAGCACTCAATTGTAATTTGGATAGCTCCGCCCATGGCCCCACCCCATTTACGGCATGTAAATGGGGCGGAGCTATCCAAAGTACATTTCAGATGGTACGCTATTTAAATTTTTCCAACTTGGAATCCTTCGTTTCCTCCCTCCCTCCCTCCACGCTGCTGCTGCTTTATAAAAATAATTGTTCCTCTCCTCCTGCACCCTCATTACTGCTTCATAAAAAGTTATAAGGCAGTGGGGAGGGGAACAATTTTTATGAAGCGTTGGTGTCTGTATTGAGGGGGGCGGGGGTTTGGGATACAGCCTAATTCTGTAAACAGCGCAGCGGGGAGCAGTGGGAGAGAAGCAGGAGGGAAGTGCCGAAGCAGCCAGCCGCTACCTTACTGTCATCTGCGGTGCTGCCGGCCTTCCTCTGCTGCTCCTGAGTCCTGTAGCCTCCTCTCCTCTGCTGCTCGCTTGTGCGCTGGTGCGCTGGTGATGATCCCGCGTCTGCCCCATGCTGTGCTGCTGCTGCCGGCTTGCCGCTATAATGGTGACCACATCCGGCCCCCGGCTGTCATTTAATAGGACAGCCGCGGCGCACAGAGGTTACCGGCGGAGCTGCGCTTTGTGACTTGCGCATGGCAGTCACTGATTTTTTTGCCTAAAAACCGGGAGGATCCAGTAGATTCCCGGGAGACCGGGAGAAAGAATCAAAAAGCGGGATACTCCCGCGATATGCGGGAGGGTCGGCAACTATGAGTTAACATATGTAGGAAATCTGGGCACCATGCTAGGAAACAAGTACCGACCGGTCTAAGGAGCACTAGCTATTTGCACTGGACATCTAAAGATACAGAAATAACTCCTAGTATAACAAAAACTATATACAAATTAACCACTGTAGTTACAGTATTTATTCCATTCCCAAATACCACAGGGAAGTCATAGGAATGAAGTTACTTATGTATCCAAATAATCACTCTCCTTTGCATAACTGCAAGGTTTTTCTTTTCAATGCTTTTTTTCACATAGGATATATTGGACTGCGCATTTACTTGAATAAAACATGTGTATGTGGGTGAATAGGGTAGCCAAGCTGATGATTAATTGTGAGCAAAGAAAAATGTCAGTGTCTAACAGGGAGCATGTATTTTGGGCAGCCGCAGTATTAATATGTATAACCTGTGCAGTCATCCTGCACAAGTCTCATGTCAAATTCTATTCACAGAGGACAGAATGTTTCTCTCTCTGATCCCTGCATGCAGCAATAATGAAATCTATGAATGTAATTGAGCACTGGGCTCTTCTGGAGAAAAGGTAGCGCTATCTGCTCACACACAGATGCCTTCATTACACCGTATTGTCTGAGTGTAATGTAAGCACAGCCTTTATCCTGTCAAGTTTCTCCCCCAGCAAATAAAATAAATTATTATATAATTAATGATGTGACAGGAAACTAGGGAAGGTATTAACCCATTGTGTGCATGGCATACTTGCACTTGGTATATGCTTTGCATGTCATTTAAAGTGCATACTGTATAACTGTACTTCTTACCGACAAGACAGACTTCATCCTTAGCTTTAGGAAATTATTGTTAAATATGATAATCTCCAGTCATAGGACTTCCATGTTCATATGTATTTAAACTTCAGAAATGTTAGCAACACCTGATGGCTCTCCCAAAATGTCAGCTTATGAGTTTTGGGGCGTCCATATAAAGTCCCTGAAATATAGACCAGCCTTCCGAATTAAAATACTTTCCCAATGAAGTGGGCATTTCAGTGCTTCATTAAGTTATCTTCAATGCATTGCATCAAAATGGCTGCACCCCAAATTGTGAAATTCTAGGAAAAACATCACTGTGCATTGAGTGCTGGGGCATGATTCATGGCTTGAAACCCTTCTGCATCACCCATTAGGATTTATCCCCATCTGGTGTCTGGTCATGCTTCAATATTACAGGGATACGTGATAAAGAATAAGTTTGTGCCAGTACTAGGCAGCAACCCACCTCACTCAGAAATGGAGGCCCCTGTGGTTTACCTTAATCTCCTCTTGTTGTGACATACAGTAATAGCCATAGACAGATCAGAAGAAGCTTTTTCTCCCTGTTAGTATTGGGAATTCCATGCGCGGAGTCACGGGGCAATAAAATCATTGTTTGAGTGAAAATGAATTCTGTTTTTTAGGCACCTCTCAGATATGTGTGCCCATGGCAACATCCTATGTTTCCCAATGGAAGGATCTGGAGCGAAATCTTAGGAACCATTTTACTAAAAGTTTCAGAATGAGTTGATCGATGTTATCAATCTTTTGCTATTGCACAGTATTTTCTGAAAGCTGGCATGGTGCATGTGTATATATAGTGTACTCACATAGGTACTTCTGTAGACCATTCAGATGAGAGAGGTGGTGGCAAAAAGGTGGGAAATCCTTGAAAGTGCTTATGAGGTGATTATTAGTGTCATCTGCCTGTCAGTGCAAGTGACTGCATTCTCAGATGCATAGAGGCAATGGAAAAAAGCTTCAATGAAGAAGGCACTGGATAGGATGCACCCATTGGAATAACAGATGTATTGGACATACACAAGGGAAGAATTAGACCATTTTCATAAACTCGCAGTCAGGTGACCACCATAGATGTCACTGTATGCACATTTACATGTGACTCAGTGGGGCTTTTTTACTAATATGGGATTTCTATAGAAGATGGGATGTTGTTATGGGAAACAAATTAGAATCTACTTCCTATTTGTTTAGCACTTTATAAAAGATAATAGATTTGTTGCCCATAGCAACATCCCATCTTCAATAGAACTCCCATCTTAGTAAATAAACCACAATGACATACTGCAACCATGTCAGGGTGGAGAGAGGGCAGCGACCAGGCCATCTTACTAAATTCGGGCATATAGCACCTATTTTGCAGGCATGCTGAGACTAGGGCCTGCAACTTCGGACTCAGAATTCCCAGTTTCAGTTGTGTGATCACACCAGCCTCACTGATACCTGAGGGTTACTCAGATGTCCGATGTTCTTGTATAGACTGCAAATGCATTTATTATTATTATTATTATTATTATTATTATTATTATTATTATTATTATTATTATTATTTATCATCATCCTTATTGTTATTGTTTTTTCAGCTAATACTGAATCAGTCATATAAATTACATTCTTTAGCACGCAGAAAACCTCATTAGGTCCAGTTTTGTCAAAAGCCAATTAACAATTATGTTTTGTATTGTGGGCAAAATATGGAGTATATTTTGGGGCACTTTTATTTCTTGCAGATAACTTTTAAATCCTTTAACTATTTCTGTAAACAGCAAGAAATCGGTTTATAATACAATGGATGCCTTGTCGAGAGTGTGGAAGCTACTATAACACTTGTATCAACTGTAACCTTAGATGGGTACTGACACATTTTTCCGAGTACCGGCAGCATCCTATTTCACAGAAGAAAACACCGGTTATTATAAATGACGGCTGGCAGTGTGGATTTGTTTCATGCACTGTACAGCTGCACTGCTGCACTGCTGACACACTAGTGCATAACAGATAATGCACAACAGAGTAGTGAGTGACCATGAAGGCAAAGTATTGTGATAGCATAAAGGAAGTCTTTACCAACTCCAGATTATATGATGGGCAGCTGAGTTCTGAGTGAGCTCAACAGAGTACATAGGGCCAGATGCCTATCAAGCTTTAGAAAGTGGTAAAGTGAAGTGTGATAAACAACCAGCTAATCAGCTCTTAACTCCCATTTTTCAAACCCAATCTGTAACATGGCAATTAGGAGCTGATTGGCTGGTTGTTTATCACTCTCCACTTATTTATCTATTTATTTACAGTTTCTTATATAGTGCAGCAGATTCAGTTGCCATTTACAATTGTACATAGAGATAAAACAAACTTGGTAACAACAGACAGACTTGGAGGTAGGAGGGCCCTGCTGCAAGCTTACAATCTATAGGGATATAGGAGGGAAACACAAGGACAGGCACCAGTAATAGCATAGCTTGTAGGTCCAGAAGGGAAGCTATATGATACATAAGTGCCTCAGAGGGTTATGCATATGGAACTGAAAAATATATCACTTTATCATTTTTTGAAGCTTAATACATCTGGCCATTAGTGACAAAGTGACAATCTCTTTTTCAAATTGGAGGCACACCATGAGGTAAATGTACTAAACTTCCTAAAATGCAAAATATGTAGTGTGGCCTATAGCAGCCAATCAGCCAATTCTGTCTATCATTTTGCTATTGTATCCTAGAAAATGACATAATCTGATAAGTTGGTATGGGCTACATCACCTCTTTTCATTTTTGCAAGCTTTAGTTAATGTAAACCTATGAGTAGGAGACATACTGTAGTGCAGAGATGAACGGGGAGGAGAGACTAATGAGAAAAGGAACAAAGGCAAAGAGATGTGAGGAGAATAATGCGGAAACAAGTGTTAGGAGGACTGTAATTTCCAGGGTGATGGAGAGGTTCTGTGGAGAGTGTACAAGGGATAGTTTCAAAGCACAGAGAATAATTGGGAACAAAGCTACAAGCTGCTGTCCTATCAAAGATAGCCTCTTATCCATTGACAGCTAAAACTGCTGTGTGCTGGATTATTATTTGTTAATATAGATACTTTTCAACCCTTCACCAAAGTTGTAACATGCAGGACCCCAAACAGGCTTGCATGCTATGGGCTACTGAAGCGAGTGACTTTGCCTTGAGTAACATTTTTCCTCAAAACTTTCAAAATACAGTTTATAAACTATATACATTACAGCAATAACATTATTGCATAATATTTTTTTTTAAACTAATAGTTTAACAGATAATGATAGTTTACAAATACATAGTTTATCACAGAACACAGATACATCACATTTTAGTTCTATACTGAAAACTGAAAGAAAAAGCAACATATGTTTTTAGAAGTTAAGCCCCTTAATGCTAAAATTCCAGATGAAAAAAATGATTACAGATATCGCTTGCAGCTACCTGTAAGAATAATGACAGCATGACAGGTAAAAGCTTCAGCTACACATGCTAGTAGGAGATTTAATGGTGCAGAGCTCAAATCTTACAGATGCTCTGCACTGAAAAATACTGAGCAATAAGCAGCTTACACGAGCTAATCTTTGCAACACAACTCAATATTACTGCATTTATAAAGAGAAGTTTCCTAAACAAGGCTTACCCTGCAGTTTACTGTCCCCCTGCCTCTTTCCTTCTGTTCTCTGCTTGTTCTGCGCACAGTTATCAGAGACAGCAATGTATTTGCTTGTTTCTATGGAGTTCTGCAGTGACTGTTTGTGAGGGAAGTGCAGCTGCACTATGAGATGCCCACAAGTGAGCAATAGTTCCCCCACATTCTAATCAGATGACGGCAATGATATTGGATTGTGGTGAGAATTTCAATCAAGGTTCCAGTGTTTGCCATCTCTTGACTAGTGTAAAGGTGATGATAAATTTATACCAGTGACAGAGGGGAACGTTGATATCTCCAGTCATTTGATAAATCTATTTCCTGTCCTCCCGCATCTCCTGTACATATTTTAACTCCCAGAGGGTCAGTTGCAAATCGGTGAAGCCAGATATAAATTGCTCAAAGTGCTAAAATGGAAATAGTTTTAATTTTGTGTGGTGTTTACTGCGGCCGACTATTTATTGTCCATTGTAAATAAGCCCAAGATTATAGTGTTTGCAATCACCTTAGTGGATATTGATAGAAAGGGAGAATATTGCTTTATCAAGTTGTGTAATAAAAATGCATGTTAACATTCTTGTCACAGCACAGAATAGAACAAAAGTGCATATTGATGGTCTTCAAGACATAATAATGCCGTGGTGTATTGTAATTAAAAGCTTGTTTTGGGCCGGTGACTAAATATAGTGAATAATAATAGGAAAGAAAGATAGAAAAGAAAGAAAAAATAAAATAGTGTTTCTGTACATAGAGTTGTCCTTATACGGATACACTTGCTTCCGCATTAGTATCACATACGTCATTACCATTGGGGCTATATATAGTTTTTTTTTTTTTTTTTACATTTATTTACTTTTTCCTCCGTTGTTTTATATCCATTTCAAATAAATAAAAATTATACACCTTTCATACCACAACTCAAAACCGGGTTAATGTGCGGTGTGAAAGCGCAAACCTTATATCCCATGTTGACCAACCCCGCAGTTCAACCCGGGATGGGCGACCCGGGTTTAATATGAAAGTGCTGAGATCCCAGGTCCAAGCTATCAATCAAAATTGATGTTGTGGTACCAGGGCTACAAACACATTTACTAACATTTAAAAACGAATATCTCTCATTTCAAGAGATTCTGGGTTTCCATTATGTGACTCTGGTCAGGAAAAGGGATGGGGACCTGGGACATTTGCATTTTATACTAACTAAAATTCCCAGTTTTGCAAATTCATGTTCATTTTGAAATCAGTGGAAAAGGGGTATAAGGTGTATTTGTACCTGCCCTATCGCAGCTGCAAACAATATGTAACAAATTTTTATGCATATTTCTGTAGAAATTGATAAATAAAAAAATAAATAATAAATACACATTTTCTATATTTGGCCTGTATAAGAACTACTTCCATTGCTTTCCTGCCTTGTGAGATACAAGAGGGTGTAAGTGGCAGAATCATGTAAGACTGTATACATACCTCCAAACTTTTGTCATTTTCAGTTCGGGACCTGCTGCGGCCCCAAGCTACCTCATTTCAGTCCCTCCTTCCCTGCTTTGAAGAGATGCCGTGTTCTTGTGCACAGTATCGATCACTTGCTGCTCTGCAGAACAGCGTTGATCTACGGCTCCCCCCCCCCAACTGCCCCCTGCCCACGGGAGAGACAGTGGGACAGTCTCCAAATAGTGGGACTGTCCCACTATAATCAGGACAGTTGGGAGGTATGTGCATAGGTGCATTGCACCAACTTTCTGGACTTCAGTAGAGCTATTTTATGGAATAAATATGTTACTTATAGACATGGCTATTTTTCAGCAGGCTCCAGCAGGAACTGTGGCCCTTATTCTAGTTCACTCTTTCTGACAAAATATTTCTTAGATGGACAAAACCATGTGCACTGCAGTGTGAACTAGAATAAGGGCCTCAATTCCTGCTGGAGCCTGCTGAAAAATAGCCCTGCTTATACAAGCATTGCACTCCCTCTGACAGATTCACTGAATTAGGCCCTGCTGGCACTTTTCTCCTTGTCACTCTGGTTCACTCGCAAAGGCAAATTCCTTCTCAAATGGACAAAACCATGTGTACTGCAGGTGGGGCAGATGTACAGAGAGATTTAGATTTGGGTGAGTTATTTTGTTTCTGTGCAGAGAAAATACTGACTGCTTTATTTTTACACTGTAATATAGATCTCAATTTGAACTAAAACCTCAACCAAATCGAATTCTCTCTGCACATGTTACATCTGCCCCACCTGCAGTGCACATAGTTTTGTCCATTTAAGAAGGAATTTGCCTTTGCAAGTGAACCAGAATAAGGCCATGTACTGTATTCACTATTTACTATTCCAATCTAACCACGTGCATATCCAAGTTGTACATTTTATTTATTATTTTCATTCTGTAGTCACATTTGTACAATCACTTTGCTTTCTTAGCAAAAACATGGACAGTCACAGTAGATTCAAATAAATCTCTTCTCAGTGTAAACTTGTCCAGAAAAACATACAGACAAGCTAGACAGTGGTTTATATATATAGTGGGTGCAGTATGTACAGTGCACATGGGCCCCTAAGTGCAATAGGGCCCACACAACACTCCCTACTTTCAGTCCTTTCAATTATCACCTCTCTGAAGTCTACCATCAGTGGCAGACCCTCTCCACAAATCACCTGGGAAAAGATGCCTTGGCTATTTTCCCAATGGTTTTTTGCGCATGTGTAGTAAAGAAGTCTCTGGGAAAATGTCTGCTGCAACATTTTTCTGGAGTGAATTGCATGCACAATAGCTCCTGAGTCCTGTGCTGCTAGTGCTCGGACTACTACATACTACATACTGAATCTATGGCAGAACTTTGCTCTTATTGTATTTGCCCAGCTGATAACTGCCATGTGTCATCAGAGGACAGCAATTCAATAAAGCTAAACTGTTCAACTTAATAAAATTATCAAAGGTTTTCTCCAATAGGAAAGATACCTTCAGCAAGAGGAATGAGTAGTCTGGGGTAAAAAAACATGATTTATAAAAGATGCTTTATCCGCTGGTATTTGATTTTATATATACAAGTAGATCATTGGTATATTTCTTTTACTGACAAATAAGTTATCTACAAGGATAATGTGCCACTATTTTTTCTTTCTTACATTTGTGTTTTTTGATATTATTATGAAAATAGTATTTATACACAGAGATTACTTTTTAGTTTTTATTAAAAAAAAGGCAAAAAATGTTGTTTTTTTTTTTTTTTTTTTTGGTCCACACATATTTGGACATTTACACAATTTATTTTACCAAAATATATTTAAGTTACAGTTATATAATAAATATGGTTTAAAGATGCAGCTTTAATTTGAGGCTATTTGCATCTAAATTGGTAGAAGTATTTAGGAATTACATTTGATGTGTAGCCAACTCTTTTTAAGGAACTATAAGTAAATATGACAACTGAGTAAAAAACTATCATGGGGTCTGGCCTATTCCCTCGTTATTTCATCATCAAATATGCACACAAAAACATTCAAAAGTGTGGCATTGCATTTGGAAGTTAGTGCTGTGAATGCACAATATGTGGTCATAGAAGCTCTTAATGCTAGTGCTACATGTTATACTTGGGGTCGCTCCTATTGTGTGCAAAAGGGGCAAGTGCTGATGCTGCATTATGTGAAAGGGAGGACTTTTGTGCGAATTTGGGCAGCCATAAAGTGTGGCTGCTGCTACGATGACTTACACCTTCTAGATGATCGCAGACAGTTTGATTGACCCATTAGTTAGCAAAAACAGAGGAATCAATCAGAGAAATAGTGGGAACCTTAGACGTTTCCAAATAAACGGTTTGGTACATTCTGAGAAAGAAAAAACTTATTGCTGAGCTTGGCAACATAAAAATCCCTGAATATACATGGAAGACAACAGTAGTGGATGATCACAGGATCCTTTCCATTGGCAAGAAAAGAACACACAACATCGATCAAAGTGAAGAACACTCCAGGACGAAGGGATTTTATTATACAATTCTATTATAAAGGGAGGACTTTACAGAAACAAAGGTTTCACAAGTGGCCATGTGTGTGTGTGTGTGTGTGGGGGGGGGGGGGGGGGCACATATGTGTGCATTTGAGAGCAGCCAGACAGCCATGGCTTGAAGAATACCAGGCTAATGTATGAAAAGGGATGGCCCAGGAATGTCCAATCAGATGTAGGCCTTGAGCAAAACCTGGGATTTTAGAGAGGTGAAAAACTCTGGTGTAAAAAAAGAGGAAAATTCAAGGATCATATGAAAATTGTCTGAGAGTAGCACAGTGGGCGTAGGCCTCTACTCAGCTTTGCTTCCTCCCTTGGATTCTTTCTTTGCTCCCCTGGGATTCTGTACTCTGACTCCTTTCTGTCCTCCTTGGTACCCAGCTGTAACCACTTCCTAGGCATTCTCTTGTCTTCATTGCTAAATACAAAAAAAATAAAAATAATGCAGACTGTCCAAGTTTTTGTCCCTCTTCTCCAAACAGTAAGGGAGAGGAGGTCCCAAGGGCAAATGAGAGGGCATGGTGGTTACATTATTTGGATCATCGAGCAGGGGAGGTCAAGTCATAATGATGTAATTTGCACCATGATCATCATAGAGGCTGACCCACTCTTCCAAGAGTAGGGAAAGCTCCATAAATATCAAAAGGTTGCTGGGAATTCGGTTAGAGTAGGAAAGTATGGAAAAACACCAAATGTGACATAAAAAATAAACATAAATAAACAGAAACAGGACTAATAAAACCAGAATTGTTGTAAAAATAAACACTGAAAATATTCTCTATTACAAAGTCAGTAAAATTTCAAATGCATTTTAAAATCCCAGTAGCTGGCATACATGTAGAAAGTATAATTGACTGAACAAAACTGAAATAAATCGCACAGCCCATCTTTATGTATTTATATTATTTATATGGTATATATAATATTTATGTAGCCCAGCAGACACACTGAGAGGCTTTGTCATCATATTGAATATTTATAGCAAAGTACTATGTACTATATCAAAACTAGAGGGAAAAAAATAATTATTATTTATTATCCTTGATTATAGGATACTGTAAATGTACAATGACATGAAACAAGGTAAAGGTGGTCTATCACATATGAGCCTATTATATAATGATATTACGAGTTGTGAGGGACCTTTGACACATAAGGTATCAGAATACAATTTGTAACTGGTGTTGAGGAAACTGTATGTGCATACTCAAATTTCAATGGTGGATGATTGCGAATGGATTTCCGCCTCTTCGCATGACTTTGAAGAGATTCCGCTGTGGCGGGGAGGGGGCTAGCTGATCAGGTCTGAATCAGCTCCTATGTTCGTATTGTATCTTCTTAATGGATCCAGACAAAATTCTAGTTTATTTAGATTTCTGGTGAACTAAAATGCACAGCTCTATTTAAAAGGTGGATACACACTATACAATAATCAGTCAGAACAGGCATGTCTCTATTTGGCACTATAATTGTATAGTGTGATACATTAGAGGAGCATTAGTTTATAAATGGCATAAAATGCTTCTGCCGCAGTCAGATTAGGAGGTCGGTTGGCCATGTTAAGTGGACATCCTTTCTCTTCTGATTCTGGAGGTTTAGCTTGTGTGCTGCATTTGTACAAGTGGTTGTGTGATAGCTCTGAGTATCTGCACTCAGTATTGTTCTTTGGCATTATGTTCTCTGCTGGACATAGTACTACAGTAGGGCTAGTACCAATATGTGAATAGACGTAAGTTATTAATAAATGTTGTACAATACTGTTACCATATAATGTAACTGTTCGGTGATGCCAATATTTGTGCTTGTATGCAGAGACCATAGGTAAATGGTTAAAATATACCATAAGGATAAAATATGGTTTGAGGTAACATGTTTAAAAAAGGGGCAGACAAGATGGGCCAAGTGGTTCTTATCTGCCGTCAAATTCTATATTTCTATGCTATAAAGAAAAGTCCCAGCCAGGGAAACAGATTTTTTGCACCACAACTGTAATATACAAAATGGCTAAAGGACACCACTAACCAGGACCCAGAGAGGACCTTTAGCTGTCTGGCCAGACGATCTGAGTAAGAGACTTACAAGTTTTTTTTTCTCTCTCTCTTTTTCATTTTAACAAATGACTATTACTAACAAATGCCTGCCTCATAAAACTAAAGGCCCCCATACACTATGAGATTTATCTGACCTGTAAAATTGCATCTGATTTCCCTTGAATTTCCCTGGCAGCTTCCCAGGAGGCCTACATACAATTTGACACTTGATGTGCCATTTTTTACATCAAATTTGTGTCAGATAAATCACATATGATTTATCACATGTGATTAATCACGTGATTTATCTGACGCAAATTGGATGTGCCATGAGATTTATCTGATGGGGTGGCCCTAGGGAGTGGCCTGAACAGGGCTATACCTTGCAGGTATTACTGTTCTGAGGAAAGGAGAATGGCGGTATATTTATATGTAGTTCGGGGGTGTCGTCACTCGTACAAAAAGAGCATAGAGCAGGGGTGGGGAACCTTTTTTCTACCAAGGGCCATTTCGATATTTATAAAATCCTTCGGGGGCCATATAAAAATTATCAATATATTCATGCGGGTATTACACACACGGGCAGCGGTATATACACATGTGGGCATTATACACACAGGCAGCGGCATATACATGTGGGCATTATACACACAGGCAGCGATATATACATGTGGGCATTATATACACGGGCATCGGTATATACATGCGGGCATTAAACACATGGGCAGTGGCATATACATGTGGGCATTATACACACAGGCAGTGATATATACATGCGGGCATTATACACATGGGCAGCGGCACATACATGTGGGCATTATACACATGGGCAGCGGCACATACATGTGGGCATTGTACACACGGGCATTATACATATGGACACACGGGCAGCAGTATATGCATGTGGGCATTATACACACAGGCAGCGATATATACATGTGGGCATTATACACATGGGCAGTGGCACATACATGTGGGCATTATACACATGGGCAGCGGCACAGACATGTGGGCATTGTACACACGGGCAGCGGCATATACATGTGGGCATTATACATACGGACACATGGGCAGCGGCACATACATGTGGGCATTATACATACAGACACATGGGCAGTGGCACATACATGTGGGCATTATACACACGGACACATGGGCAGCGGCAGTGTGGAGAAAGTGACAGTGTCACCCCCCAAACAGGTACTAGATAACAGACACCACTGTCTGACACTTCTCACAAGCTAAAGTTTATTTACTTTTACACGAGCAGGGGAAAGGAGGAGGGCGGTCCGGGCTCTGCTCTGCTGCCTGTGGTGTCATTCATTCATTCAGCAGGGGAGACGGGGGTCTGGGCTCTGCTCTGCTGCCCGTGGTATCATTCGTCCAGCAGCAGGGGAGAGGTCCGGGCTCTAAAGCCCGTGCAGACAATCAGGAGAAAGGAGAGAGAGTCCGGGCACTGTCATTCCAGCTTGAAGCAGAGAACGAAGAGTGTGTCACTGCCGCCCCCTCAGCCCTCTTCCCTCCAATCGCGCCTGCCCCTTCCTGTGACGCCGGCTGCTGCTACTGTCACTGACACTGTTGGGGGATGGCCGCGCACCTAAAGGAGGTACCTAGAGTTCTACATATAGATATATCGCATCTGAAACATCGTGGGTGCTAAAAAGCACCCACGATGGCTCAGATTCCGATATATCTTATGTTCTGCAGGTACGACCACCTGATCCAATCTGATGAGCACGGGAACGCGCATCAGATTGGATCAGATGTCACAAACATGCGATTTTGGTCCGATTTCACCCGATTTATCGGCCCAAAGTGCCGAAATCGGGTGAAATCGGACGAAAATCGCATAATGTATGGGGGCCTTAAGTAAATAGGAAAAAAATGGAAATACTACTTACTTTAACATGTTTTATCAGACACTAGAAAAAAACAAAAAACTTTTTTCTTCATAAAAAAACTACTAACAAATTACTAATATATTGTATATACATTTGTCATTATTTTTTATGTTTTTTTTTTTTTTTTTAGAAATCTCACTGGCCAGTGAATAATTTGAATAATAAATTCAGGATGTGATAAACCTGTTCCCAACGCAATTTTATATGTTTTTGTCTGGTGTGATATTTCAGCCCACCAACACCACATTAGACGACCAAAGGAAAAACAAACAAACAAATGAATAGCGCACCCAATCATCACTCCAAGGTGTGAAAAAACTGTCATCCAAAAATGAACATTTGAATACTCCCCCAATATATGCAATCTGTGATATTAACAAAAAAAGGGATTCAATGGGTGTGAGATTGAAATAGGGGAATAAATGGGGGTGATAATTAACTACAACAGATTAGACGTCTATAGAAAAAACATTTGAATAGCACACTCGACCATCACAAAAGATGTCAGATAGCGAATTTGAGGTGGGAAAAAATGACGCCCAAAAGTAAACATTTAAAAAAAAAAACTGAATATCTTAATTCCACTGTTATACACATTTTCTCAGTAAACAATGAAATGATGACTTCAGAGCTCACTATTTATACAGACATTATTTACAGAAGTGTATAAAGTAGTTACCATAGCTTGTGTGTTCTGGTTCAATAAATATAAATTTCTTGGGGGGATTCAAAAACTTTCAACTGCTGAATGGAAAGAAGGATATTTGTACACAGCAGTGAAACAAATTAGCTCACATGATTGCTAAGGCGAAGGAGTTGCCATGATAGAGTCATTAAGATGGCACTGAATTCAAAGCACCATACCATTTTTCAGACTACACTACCCTCTGGCCACACAGATAGATAAACTGAAGTGAGCTCTTACTGCAGATGAAAGCAAAGCAACACAAAAAAAACCTCTATCTACAGAGTGGCACAAAAACTGAAATTAAAACATTCTAGTCAGGTAAGTAACCACTCTGGAATATTTTCAGACTTATCTGTATACAGTATCTATCTATCTATCTATCTATCTATCTATCTATCTATCTATCTATCTATCTATCTATCTAATATAATAGATCCATCAATTTATTGATTGATTGATCGGTTGGTTGGTTGATAGATAGAACCATGCCAGGAAAATGCACCTGGAACCACCAGGGCCATAAATTATTGGAAACAAGTACTGAGTCTATAGAGTTTATTTAAAAGAAAAGACAATTAATTTCACAAAGTAACAGTAAAATAAGAAATCAGGAACTAATAATCATCATCTCTAGTGTTTGTTCTTTTTTCATTGTGATATAGCACAAACCATTGCTCAGTCGTTGTTTTCCACACCACCAAACTTTCCTACACTGTATGCACTGCCAATGTACAGTATTTATCTTCTACACAACAATAACATCTGGCTCAATGGTCTCCTTGTTGAGCCGTTTCTGGAGGAAACTGGCTGCTTGCGCCACAAATTGTCAGTCGATGGAGATGATCTGCACTTTTTTCTTACTTTGTACTTTTGGATGTCACAATCCTGTGGTTTTCATTTTGTGTGTTCTTTAGTCCAATGTTGCCCTTTTGCTAATGGTTTATTTTTCTTAGAGTTCCAATGACAATATCATCTGAGAACCTTTTATTTGTGAAACATTCACAAGTTGAGCTCTAGGAAAACGGGCCTCAACAATCATTCTAAAGTCAGTGAGGTCTTCTCTTGTACCTATGTCATAATTATAAACACTCTGAGGTGTCCAGCATTTTTATACTTGACACTAACTATGTTTGGATGTTATTTGCCTATGCAATACATGACCCACACCATTGTAAAAGGCCTTTTTATAAATATCTTTGTAGTGTTTCATTCATTGTAGATTTCAGTATGTAATTTATAACAGACATTTCAAGGAATAGTGTTCATGTGTCATTCGGACATTTTTATTTATATTGTTTAATACATAATGCATGATGTGTTTGCTTTCATTGCTGTTGTGTCTGGGGCGGGCTGCATAGGAGATTATTCTGGAATCCAGAAGTCATTGAAATACATGGGAAACGGCAGATTTATTATACCTGCATGAGATGCTCTTGGGCCACATCATTATTAAATGACTAAAGGTTTCATGTTCTGCTTAACAATGAAAGAAACACTTATAGATTTCCCTTATCAGTATAATCTTTTAAAGATCTCTGAAGTAAGGCATAGAAGGATCTTAAACAGCTAAAACTATCAAAACAATATGGAAGAATAATTATGACTGATGTCCAATAAGTCCCAAAAAATATTACACTGCAAAACACAGGGTGTTTTTCTTTTTTAATCTACAATTTATTGTTTTGCCATATACAATTAGGGCCCCATTTGTGTGACTAAAATATTTCCCCTTATCTCATAAGAGCCGCAAAAAAAAGATGTATTTTGCCCAAGGCAGACGCAACCACACTCCGAGGCATTGGGGGATAAGTGCCAACATCAGGGCTAATAGGATAGACCCGGCAAATCCATTAGCCATGGTAAATTGCCACAGCTAATTACGTATTGCCCAAATGTAAATAGAACAAATGCAGTTGTTTGTGATCACATTGTTTAAAAAAAAAAACTACAAAATAGTGTTTTCTCATATCCATCAGTCACACATTTTAACTAACACATACATGAACTAAAAACAAACCTGAAGAGGAGGGAAGGGTGATTCTGGTTTTTGTTTTGTGTATCTTTGCAATATTTTTTAATTAACGCATGAGACGGAGAGTTGTTTTTTGATGCGAAACGCAGGTATTTTGATGCTTAATAGCAAATGTATATATTGCAAGCAAAATAAATGGTTACAACAATGGCGTTAGTAGACATATGCGATATAAACCTGATGTAAAGAGATTATTTGTTACAGGGGCTAAAATACACATATTGGTTGTGGCTTTGTTCTCAGCATGTGTGTGTACTTAAGCTATATTTACTGTATGTTTATCTTTAGCATAAATTATAGCCATTTACTACCAACCCTGCATCATTCCCAATACATGAAATCATGTGCATTTAGTTAACTAATGACTTATCTACAGTACCTTGTTAATTGAATATCTTTTGAAATTCTTTTGTAACAGAACTTAAACTCACAAATTATTTTCCCAACAGTAAACTCCCTGCAAACAGTAAATAAACACATCGCTCTCCATCAAATTTGATAATGTGTCTCACTGATGAAATATCATGTTTTACAAATCCAAATATTTCAGTGGAGGATGTAAATGTGATTTCCGCTGGATTTGTAAAAGCTTATTCTTTGTTAAGCTCTCAGGGAAAAAAATGCTACTACGGACAGCAAGACTTGGAAAGCAGCCAGGTGACTCTTAAAAATCTCCTACATGATAATCAGGGAGACATTGCTAACAGATACAGTAGCAAACATTTAAGCATCATTCTCTTGCAATAATCATCAGAAAAAAATAGTATTAAATCAGGAGATAAGTTTGTTCAGTTTATGAAAATAGATGGTACTTGTGTATTATCACGGCGCACAAGATGTTGATCTTAGTACATCGCATGCATTGCATCGCATGCGATATAGCTTCATGCGATGCAATCCAGTTTTTAATTGTACAAGCACCCTGATGGGTGCTTACAATGTTAAATGCACCCCCATTGTCGACGCCACCCCCACTATCAACGCCAACCCGAAGCGTGGCGAGCTCAGCGAACGCAGTGAGCGATGCAATATTTAATTGTACATTTTGCCTTTTTCACGTGAAAATCGCATCGCATCGCATACCCTATTTAGTGGTATGTGATGCGATGGGCGCCGTGATAATACACAAGCACCAAATACTGTCGTTTTAATCATATTCAATACTGTCAAATTGAGTTATTTTAAAGTTTGAAATAATAACAATAATAATAGATTTTCATATGATTTTGTTATAAAATATTTTTCTGATGTTTGACTCTTTGAGCGCCAAGTGAATTTGTCAAAATAAGTGTGAAAATTGGCAAGCAAACATTTTTATGCACCGTAATGACCTGCATGTTGACCTGATGCCGGAAATATAATCTATTTTTACACAACCTTTGTTATTTGAATTTATTTAACAAATCTTAGCGATGCTGACATTTGTTGGAGATATTTTGAAGATCTCTCACAGAGATGATGGCACTCAAAGGGTTAATTGTTTAGTTAATCTCTATTTAAACTACACCCTTTGAAATTTAGGTTTAGGGGCTACTGTAGTTCCATTGAAAGGAATCGCCTGTGCAAAAATGGAAGCTATTACTTACAGTATATGTGCAACAGCAATTTTTCTGATCTTGCTGGTAAAGTTAAGTCATTTTCTACCATTATATTTATGTTACCGATCTGCACCCAGAACTCAGATGGGCACAATAAAGGAATGGGTAAAAGTAATTGTATAAGTTTTCTCACTGTGCTACTGAACAGCTGGTGTGAGTACAACAAGGGCAATGCAGATTGCATCTAGCGCGATTCTCCTAACAGGGGATGCCAACTGGGTAATTCATTATATATAGCCAGGGAGATCTCTCACTGACTTTTTTTTTTGTCTATCCAACTTGGAATATAGGGCATGGAACTTTGTTGGAATAATACCAGGGTTTATCATTTCTCACAAGACTGCGGCCTAAAGGCAGTGAGAGTAAAATCCTTCACTGCTTACTTTCTAGATTGCATGACTGGCAAACTCTGTCCTGGAACTTGACATAAGACATTATATTGGCAGCTACGCCAACCTCTCTCATGTTCTCAGCTAGTCTAGACTCAGCCTAACAGATAACTAAATTATGAGCAATACATGTCACTGCATTTTATTATTTACTTTATTCTGTAGTATTGCGTTTCACGAGAATGCAGAACAATAAACACAGCACTACAGTATCTAGCAAGACATTTACATTTTATCGAATACAGCCTCTAAATACAGTAACATACGTTTAATTTATTCTACAATTTGCAATGTTAATGCAAGGGCTTATTTTGGCATGAACGATTATGCTAAATGTGTTTTGCTTTAGGTTATTCTTGTGAATTCAGATTATATTTTCCATATTCTTGTCTTATACCTTGCATTAGTTCTCATCACATGAATCCGCACAACAATGAACAATTATGCAAACTATAAGTCTCCATTTTAAATGTCCACATTCCGAATGTCGACAGCAGAAAGTCAACATACATGATGTTAACATGGTTAAAATGTTAACATACTGTAATTAACAGCGGCATCTGTAAAATGTAGACCTTGAAAGGTTTAAGGTCATGCAGTGTTAGGGATAGAATTAGAATCAAAAGACATTGTTGACATTTCAACAATATCAACATTACATCAGTGCTAATATGCTGATCAGTGTCGTCGTTCACATGTTGATCTAATGAATGTTGACAGTGTGAAGTTAAATAAAATACACCACACCCAAACTATCTAACCAAATAGCCAATGTTAATATTTGTGTTTCGCATGTCATATTAATTTGTATGTAAGGAATTAAATACAAGATTAATGTTAGGGGCCTATCCATAATGATTATGGATAAGTGGAATGTAAGGTGGGGACTCAATATCAGACAGCAGCGGCTGCTAGACTTTTGGATTTACCAAGCTCAAGATTGTGTCAGCTGATGTAGAATATAGGTAACAGGTTAATAATGGATGCTACACATGCAGTCCATCCATACAGAGTGGCGCACTGGGGTCCTGATTGAGTAATAAAACAACTGCATTACACATTTTTTCAGAGCCCCAATCTCTAGTTGTGATTAATAATACATTCAGATGATCCTTAATTTCTTATTGCTACGAACAGCAGCGATACAAAATTATAATGATAGGGTCTAAAATATGATAAGTAGCAAAATGCCTCAAGGGCATTATTTTTAATGGATACCTCTACCTAAAATGGAAAACTGATCTAGATGGAACTGGTGAGGTAAATTTTAAAAAATACTGTACATACTTTTTATGAGCTTTTCCTATCAGACAGTGCTTGTGATGTCAGACACTGACCAAGCAATTTATCCTTATGGGATTTATTAAATTAATTATCAGCGTTCTCAGTGGTCCTTCTCATAGGATTACAAATGTTAAACACAATGCAGCTCGAAGGGAAGGTTTACATGAACGCAAAGGGTGTGAATTTAAACATCAGCAATGACACCCCATCATACCCCCTTTACCCAGCTAAATGCTAAATTTGCCCAAAGTGTTGCTATCTTCGGTTTGGCAATGGGATTCGCTCTCAATTAAATTCCAACCTACAGTACAGATCTATAAAAAACTACTTTTATTAGGAAACATGATCTTCATCTTGGACCATTGTGGGCATCTCAATGCCCAACAGATCAAGGGGGCATAGGAAAGGAAGATTATTATGTCCTACATTTTTTGGAAAGTTATTTATTTTTGTTTAAATAGAGGTCCATGGAGAACTAATGCAGCCCACACACGCACCGATTCCAGCGTGCGTTGTGGGCTTAACTAGCACACACAGCATCGCATCGTATGCCTTGTGCATACGATGTGCATGCGATGCGATGCGATGCTGTGCTAGAAAAAGCTAGTACAAAAAGTATGTGCAGCACATACTTTTTGTACTGTACGATGAGGTGCCGCGGGAGCGCGCACCCCATCGTACAGCATCGCACCGCCGGCATCGGCGCGTGTGTGGGCTGCATAATGGTTCCATTCTTTGCAAATTACTTTTTGGATCTGACAATGTACAGGAGACTAAATATTATGCTGGAAAAGTGGATTGTTATACTGTATACAATTCTTATGGTGTATTTTCAGTGTAGCACTACATTCTGACTACAATGCTCTATGGGTTGTTAGTTTACCCCAGGGAGGTATGATTTGCCCTAAACTTTTCATTTATCACTTTTTGAACATATTTTTTAGGCTGGCAGGTGTAGACATTGTATGCTGCAGAACCAGATCACAGGGGAAGAGGCAAGGGTAGTAACCTACAAATGGCATCAGCCAAGAGATTTTAGCAATTTGCCTTTAAATTACTATTATTTTACATTTATTTTCCACAGTTTTGTCGTAACGCATTTTCATCAACTGGATTCGGTTACCATAGGTTATTAAGGGAAATTTTTACCCACTTGTGGACAAACAGACACATGACAATATCTTAGTGTCAGACATTGAGAGGAGACATTTGTAAACTCTCAAGGGAAGTGCAGCCATCTATAATGACACAATTTAATTTTCTTGTGTTTTACACCTATAAGAAATTTATTTGAACCATAAATACTTAAGGCCGGTTATGTTTATAAATATGTAAGTGATTGTGCTAGATTTACATATGGAGAGTACATAATTCAGAGTTATAAAATATAACATTACATTATCCTCTCAATCTTAAGTTTTCTGTGTAATTATTACCGATCTTAAACCACCACTAGACACGTCTCTCAGTCTAAGAACATTCTTATAGTTAATAGCACCCCAGGGATGAATAGACATCCCTTTCACAGACCACAAGCTAACCTAACTTTTTTCTAAATCAATTAAACTGATACAATTAAAAAAAAAACATTGCACTAATGACATGTAATTGTAAACAAAATACAATCAGCAAGGAGAATGTGAATGGTCTGTGTATTTTGTAGAATACACAAATGAAAGCAAACACACTAACTCATGATTTATAGATGCTGTACTGTACTGTTGCATAACATGTGTTGTTAATAGAATGTATTGTAAAAATATTGAAAAGCTATTTTTTTTCTAGTAGGTAATTGCAAACAATATCCAGCTCCCATTTTCCAAATGAGAATCACTCATTCAGTTTCATCTACACAATACATGTCATCATGAGATCTGTTACGTTTTCTTTTAGTCACTTAGAATTAACTCAAACAATGCCACAGCCCCTTACTGTGTAACAAGAGTTCATATATTTGTGTGTGTTGGTGTGTGTGCCTGTGAGTGTGTGTCATTTCGAATAAGAGAAAAACGAAACACCTCACCTCATTACCTCAGCATCACCCCCATCCATCATATTGTCTCAGGCACATAATCAACTCTTACAACTGATCTGCTTCTGCATTAATACCAACATAAATTAAATATTTCATCATGGTCACTTACCCGCCATAAGGAATCCCAGTCATATTTTCATTTCCAGCACAGAGAAAGAAAGAAAGCTTTGCGATAGCCAGTAACAAAAAGCTTCTGAGGGAGTTAAATCTGCTACAGTAAGCTTAAATAAAGCATAACACGTGGCCTCAGAGTTTACTGCCTGCATTCAAAGGCAGATGTTTCTGTTAAAGCATTGGGTTACTTCACTCAGAACATTAATGCATTTGGCCACTGGTACGACCTCCATCATTATCCAGAAAGGGAAAATATGCCCTATTTACAAATACAGTAGAGTTATTTTTTTCAAATTTCTTTCTGTACGTGTTCAGTGAAACATACAAATTTTGTCATTTTGTACAGCTCTTTCGCTGCATAGTTATTCCTCATATACTGAAAGTTGGAATTGCTATAGTGATTCCCTACTGATGTAAGGTCTTAGAAAGAAGCAGACTATTCAGGGTACATCCTAATAAAGTGCTTGTGTGCAGTAATCTACAGTATTACATAACATCATCAGTTCATGAATTCCAACCACGTAAAAAGGGGATTGGGGTTTCTGCTCATATGGGAGGAGCTGTATCAAAATTTGAAGTGAGATAAAGTGGACAAGTTACCCAAATCAACCAATCAGCTTCTGTTATTCCGTAGACTAATAAACAAGTGCTACCATATGTGCCAGGAGTGCAAGTGGTATGGATCCCACAAGATTGTATTCCTTTTTATACCATTGGGTGATACATAGGGGCACTTATAAACCTTGCCTTGGGGGGCCTGCAATATATCTATTTATGCCCCTAGCCCTGCACATTGTAATGTGGCATAATATGAAGCAGGGTACTGTAAGATGGCACATTATGAACTAGGAACAATGAGGCAGATGTATTAAGTCTGGGGAAGAGATAAACTGGAGATAAAGTGGAGATAAAGTGAAAGGAGATAAAGCACCAGCCAATCAACTACCAACTGTCATTTTAATACACAGTTGATTGGCTGGTGCTTTTTCTCCTTTCACTTTATCTCCAGTTTATCTCTTCTCCAGACTTAATACATCTGCCCCACTGTATCACATAATGTGAATTTGGAAAACTGAGTTGCATACTGTAATGTATACTGGCAGCCCTACAATGTGATATAACATGAACTAGGGCATTAATATTGTCCATATCTTCACTACAGATGCAGGATAGCTCAGCTTACCCGCAATGCATACGTAAAAAGTGACTATTCTCACCTTCAATAGCACAATGTGTAGGGAATGGGTCATACAGTAGGTGTAACTATACACTATACACAGACCACTGTGTAAGCTTGCGGATGCTTAGTGGTTGATGAGTTCTGCACTTGATCTCTCTCCAAGGCTTGATACATCTCTACCATAGTAAGCTACAATTACAAATACAATACCAATGCATGCTACAATTGTTTATCACACAGATGCCCTTTAGAGTTAATAATGTACAGTAGTGCTTTAACTGCTGGAGAACTCCTGTGTCACAGAAGTCCACTTTTTGCAATTCAATCTGCTCCTAATTTTGGAGATCAGGACATGGACATGGTCAGTGGTGGGAGTGACCACATGTAGAAGAGGAATGAATTCTACAGCAGTCTAGAGGTGCCCATACACTTGCCTGACTTTTAGCAATCCCTGAGCATGGAAATGCCCTGCTCTGCAGCTGGTGGCGAGTGGCAGTAGAATTTTAAAAAAATTCATTCAAAAGATTGGGTGGCTATTTAGTGACTTAGAGGACTCTCAGCCAATCAGTGGCCGTCCATTCTTTTGAATGTGTTTTTTTAATTCTCCTGCCTCCCGCTTTTAGCTACCTAGGAAAAATGGCACATCAAGTGTCAGCGGGGAGCTGACTGGGAGCTCAGGGGAAATCGGGCCCGCCTTGTCCTTAGGACAAGTCAGACAAGTGTATGGGGCCTTTAACGCCTTTGAAGTACATAGGTTTGTCTCCCCCCCCCCTCCTCCTTCTATCACTCATCTTTCTCATATTATGCAGAACAACATAAAGCAATAGATATCTGTATGTACTGAAAATGCCTTTGATAAGGTCACCTACAGTATTAGCTCACAGGGTTTTGTCAATTCTAAACAAGCACACATATCTCCTATTTATCAGTAGGTGCCCAATTTTAGGATAAGGCTGATGTAAACAATAAATAAAATTAAAGGAATTCTTCATCACAGCAGTTTGTTTAAAGATTTCTGGGGAAGACAAGTAGATAATGGCGCCAACAAATAAGGGTTAGTAGTTTCTGCAAATATGTACATTTGTAACCCTTTTAGCCTTTTCATTCATTCACAGAAGATCTGACTGTGCATACTTGGGCTATTAAAAAAAAATCTTAATATATTTTAAGATTATATAAAATATAAGGTGAAATGTAATAGGATGAGAAAATCAGAAAGATAAAGATTTAGTAAGAAATCTCTGGTATTTCTAAAGCAGCAATCATTTACACTGCAAAATCAAACTGGTTGTGCCATGTAAATGATTGCCGCTTTAAAAAAAACTGGAGATTTTTTACTAAATCTCTCACTTTCTGAATCTCTCATCCTATTACATTTTACCCTTAATGTAAAACCCTTTAGATAATAAATTAAGTTTTATTCAAATTATAACTATTTAAAAAAAAGTTTTGTCTATTATTACAGATACAGACAACAGAAGTGAAATATTGGAGCCCTTCAAATCTTGGCATCGGAAGCCATTACCAGTTTAAACAGTCATTTAAATATTATCACAGGAGGTAAACATTTGTTATATAGGGTGTTATGAAAAAAAAAATTCTAATGCTGATGAATACTATTGTCAATAGCAATAGGTATTTACAATTTACAATTAAACAAAAAGCTATGGCATTTATTGGTTATCTGTGCCCTTGCCTTTAAATACAAGGATACTATGGGCACTCTTTTGGGGAGCCGTGGGGAATCCCAATTTTCTGTTAGAGAAGACGTTCCTCCTGATTAATGTCCACTTTCCAGTGAAGTGTGGCATGAACAGGGCTACCATCAGGAATTTTCGGGCCTGGGACTCATTTCCAGTCTTGTCCCGCCCCCTCATCTCCTCATCCACTGAGCTGCAGCCCGTGTAGCCTGAGCTGCAGCCAGTTCTGGAGCGCAGGCTTCTTCAACTCAGGATGCCGGCGGCCAATTAGAATGCAGCACCAGCCAGTGAGCCAATCAAAGCTTGCGTACCGGCATCCGCTCTGATTGGCTGCCAGTACGCAAGCTCTGATTGGCTCAAAAGCCGGTGTGGCCGCTATCGTTCTGGGTTGAATAAGCCTGCGCTCTGGGACCTGCTTTGTTCAGCGCATTGAGTGGAGCACAGCGGAGGCAGTCAGGGGGTTGCGGTGGGCAAAATGAGCTGCCCGGGCCCTTCCAGAGGCCGGGGGCAGGGACAGCTGTACCCACAGCACCCCCCTATTGGCTGCCCTGGGCATGAATATGCATTTTGCAATGAATCAACGCATCATGGCACTGTTATACACTAAACAATGCTTCACTTATCCCTGCTCCCTCTCCCCTCACTCTTTCTTACCTCTCCCCATCCTCTCTTTTCTCGGCCTGCCCTTACCTTTCCTTCCATTTCAGTGAATAAAGGGGGTAATTCAGCCTGCTCACTAAGCTGCGAATATTCACTGCCTAGTGAGCAGGCAAACTCTGCCCCTCTAAAATGCACATCCACCCCGCCACCCGCATCCCCTCACAACGATTGCGAGCAGATGTGTACACTTACACTTATGTTCGTAATGTAAAGTAAGCCTAGACTTACTTTTCTGATGGACACTTCTGAATGAATTTGTGGCGGGCGCTGATGTCATGTGATGTTATCACTCGCCCCTAGGCTGGGCCACGCCTATGTTTGCAGGTGTCCGCCCAACATTTTCATGGGAGCACCCACCGTTTTGTGCGCTCGCCCACGAAACACTGGGCGGACCCCAGCAAAATCCCCTTGCCAGTCACTCAATTTGCAAACACCCCGGCGAGTGAAAAACTTGCTAAAGGCATTCGCACTGGGGGTTTTCACATGCGCATGAGCAACTATGCACATGCGCACACTCCCACAAATCGGACCCAAGAAGTGTGCTGGCTGGCAAAACTGCTGTACCTATAATATATTACCCACAGCCACATACTAACAGAACTAGGGCCAGATGCACTAAGCTTCAAAAGCCATCAAATAGAGAGTGATAAACAATCAATCAATCAGCTCCTGTGTGACATTTTTAAACACAGTCTGAGACATGGCAGGTACAGTAGGAGATGACTGGCTGGCTGTTTATCACTCTCCATTTTATCACTTTGAAGCTTAGTGCATCTGGCCCCTAGAGAGGGTTGGTAACACGTGTGTGTGTGGCTGATATGCACTATTGATACACTGTGATTTTGTGGGTAGAAATATGTTGTGGGGGTTATTAATGCAAATGGGTTTCTGATATATGAGAGTAATAATAAATTAATTTTGTTGTTCGTATGGGGAAGTGTGAATGTCATTAGCTGAATATTAAAGGTGGCTTAGGGGAAACACACCTACAGTATTTATTAATCTATTAATCTAGTATTTGACTTATAGGCATATTTATGAAATGTGAATGTCACTGGCGTATCTATAATGGATGCAAGTTATACGGGCCACTGGACCCAGAAGACCTACACCTCAAACCCTCCAGCCATTTAATTATTACTGGGGAAAGGGCCAAGGGACATGGCTATGGACACCATGTTCCCGGAGACCAGCACATGTCACATGAGAGGAGGAGGCCCAATCATAGTCGACCCTAGACTACATCCAGGAAGAACAGCTGATCGAAATTGATTTGCCTAAGAATAGGTTCTGGACTTAAACACTTTTATATGGGAGAACATATCTTTAGCTTCAGGAGGACAAACCTGGGTATTTTGACCATTCGGGTAAGCACAGTAATAACAATTACTATTTTCTGATGAGCTGTTTATAGAAGTTGCAGAATCCTAAAAACGATTAAGTTGCAGTCAATTTTAAAGAGGCCATTTGGAAATGGCACAAAGCTTCTCTGGATCCATCCATAGACTAGGGGGGTTATTCTGGTTCACTTGCAAAGGCACAATCACTCTCTAACGGACAAAACCATATGCACATGTTACATCAGCCCTCATATGTCACCGGATTGAGTTATAGGCCATGTGAAGGATCAGTTTGGTGAAGACCTTTGATCCTTTTATACTATCTAAGAGCTCAGAGATCAGGGTCATTGGTCTTCTATGGTACCGGCATTCAGGCCCTGGTAAGCATAAAAGGTTCTAAGCACCTTGACCTTCTTAACTAAAAAGTGTCCAGCTTCAGCTGATGACTTAGATAGACTCCCTGATAAACCCTCATTTGAGATATTTCTTTATATATTTTTTTACATATTCAGATAGATCACTGGAAATTATAGGGACTCTTTCCCAAGGAGGCATTTTCTAAATTAATAAGCTTGCTCCATTCTAAGAGCCTCCTTTGTTCACCCCAGTGTAAATGTAACATGTTATGCCCAAGATAATAGCTGATGGGAGCACATACTGTAGAAGCAGATTACCTCCATAAACAGAGTGCCAACCTGCATGTTTAGATTCTGCGTTTGATAAAGAATGGTGTCTGTATGATTTATATTCCTATTCACAACAATTATACAGAGAGAGTGGTCATATTAGAGATTACGTGTCTCTGAACTTTCTTGCCGTAATGAAATTACCATTAGCACTAGAATCTAGAAAAGCCTTAAGTGATTCAGAAGGTTTCTCCAGCAAAGAGCACACTTCAAAGGTAACATGAGATGAATTCATTTATATAGGGTATAACTATCCTACAATCACTTAGGTCCACTCATTGCCCAGACACTGGGACAACTAGTGAGAGGATGACATACTATAGATTAGCACAATATAAGCAATACCTTTTAACTTCTTTTCTCTGTCATCAGCAGGAAGTGTGATTTGACGACATGCATGGGTTCTTCATGTGGTACAACCGTAGCAGTAAATTAAGGAGCCAATTTACTGTGCTCCCTTCATATGACAGAGATTCACCTTGATGCATAAAGATTAGATCACCATATGATGATGACTACATACCCTCCAACTGTACCATTTTAGACGGTACAGTACCATTTTTTTATGGTCTGTACCGGCTAAAACCAATGTACCTTTTTTTGTACTAATTAGGTTCCATCCAGCAGGCAGTCGGAGTCCCTGAAGCAGTGAATCTGTCCGTGTGATTGGCCGGTGCTGTGTCAGTCACAGTGCTGCTGCCTCTGATTGGACAGTCCCGGTGACAACAGCACTGACTGCTGTATAATGGTTGGTCAGTGTCACTGTCCCCCCCCCCCCCCCCCGTCCCGGTAATAGGAGGACTCCGAGGCGATGGCTGCTCACATGCTGGCCAGGCTGTACACATGCACTGCGCACCGCTGGATATGGAAGAGCTGAGCCAGGATCTAAATGCTGCAGCGAGGGAGCTAGGGGAGAGGAGTCCAGGGAGACCAAAGGAGGGGGGGTTGCGGGCTGTGGTGAGCCGGTGAGACCCTCAGCAATGCATAACTGGGAGAGGGTTCTCTGCACAGGGGGTTGTTATACCCATTCTATAGCCCACTATATATTATTATATTGGTCTATAAATATATATATATATATATATATATATATATATATAGTGTGTGTGTTTGAGGTGCTCAGGATAGGAATGGGGGTGTGGCCACAGCTGATTGGCTGGCTGTTTATCACTCTCCATTTTATCACTTTTGAAGCTTAGTACATCTAGCCCACAGAATGTAACATGACAGTTAGAGGTTGATTGGCTGTTTTACTCACTCCACTTTATGAGTCTCCAGGGCTTAGTATACCTCCCCCAATGTAAAGTCTATAAGGTATTTCCTTATGCATGGTAGATGATTCAGCTTTATTAATCCTTTCAATGCCAACATCGCTGTGAGAGATGCACAAAATATCCACTAAAACTGCCAACTGGTCTGTGAGAGATACGCAAAATATTGGCTAAAAGTGCCAGCGTCGCTCACATTTGTTATATAAATGCAAATAAAAATGTTATGTAAAAAAAGGTTGTATTTCTTATATAAGGTAACATTACAGGTCATTATGATAAATACAAATGTTTTCTTGGCAATTATCACACCAATTTCAACAAATTCACTTGGCACTCAAAGGGATAACATAAAGCAAATTGTTTTCTTAGAAAATAACTTTCAATAGGCCAGAAAAGTAAGTAATTACTTTAGATAACACATGCACATTCCACAGAATTTCATCTCGTTGGTTAGATATATATAATGTTATAGCGTCTGAGTTCAACAAAGGTACGGTATGTTGGCCACAATGAAATTTTTTTAAAAAAATGTAAGCGTCAATCTGCATTGTTTTGCCTAGTAAATAATTGCTAATTCAAAAATAACGTCCATGTTCATCCCAGCATCCTGCACCTCTGGCAAACTCACTGTTACTTCCCACTTGTGAGAGAACATACATATAAGGATTGTATAAATATAGTTGTACTTGTAAAATAGCCAGATTATGGCCTTGCGAGAGAGGTGAGTGGTTTCCTACGTTTGATGCAGATATGATCAATGTAGACATAATGATGATTTGCACATTCCCTTATCAACATTTTGAATGTCAACTAATATACCGTTACTAAATAGGAATGCTATCAACTTATTTCTGGGGCTGGTTGGGGGGTAGGTAGTCTTTTTCTAATAAATATTGAGACTGATGCAAAGTTGAACATATACCCATAAACAAAGGGTAAATTATGTGACTTTACATTTTGCATGCTTTAGCAATGGGTGCACTTAAATGCAGATTGCACATGTATTGTATCTATACTTTTGATGCCACTTCTTTGTAATGGAGCATTTTCATGCAAGCAACATTCAATTAGGGAATTGATGCAAATTCAGGATATGCAGACCTGTGGCCCACTGTAAATCTGACCTGATCCCAAGACACCCATTTTTCTCAAATGGACAAAACCATAGTGTACTGCAGGTGGGGCAAATGTAACATGTGCAGAGAGAGTTAGATTTGCAGAGAGATCTATCTGGGCCCCTTCCCCTCTAGCCGGGCCTCGAGAACACAAAAGAGTCTGAACACTAGGGGGCACAGCCTTTTTAATGCATGTGCAGATCCCCTGTGGAAATGGCCAGATCACCATTCTCCTGTTGATTTGTAGAGAGGTGCTGCTGGCAACTGAGGGCTCCATACAGAGGAGTATTGCAACAATGGGTGCAGACTGTGTGATGTAGGCACCCCTTGAATTAGGGGCTTGTGTGTACTGGACACACTGCACCAATTATGGATATGCCACTCCCACTAAGGTGTGTCTTGTGTAGGTATGTTTACTCCTAATTAAACTTAGATATAAAGAAACAATGGTGAGCTAAAAAACTAACCTATTTATTTATAATGAATATATAAAGAAAAGCCAACAAAAACAATTGCATAGCAAAGGAGTGTCTTATGTGAAAAAGTAGGAGATCCAACTTAACCTTTCAACACGTATTCTGCTCAAGGTGAATTTCCTGTACCTTTGAGGGTGATCCAGACACTCCAAACAATCCCAATGAAGGATAATGCACCCACTAAGCTTCTTACTTCTGTACTGAAGATTAGGCATACTTTCCCAACAAAATAATTAACAAGTACAACCTCAAAAAAAAATTAGAGAGTGTGAGAAATCAGTGAAGGGCGTCTGAGGCCTGAAGACATGGTATTAAATAACACCACAATCCACAAAAATCACTATTAGTAATGGCATAATCGGTGACCATCGGTCAAGACTGCCCCCAGTCTCGTGACTTAAGACCATCCATACTTCTGATAGCCTGCTGTTATTCAAATGGGGCATACAATGCATATACTTCAGCACATACTGAAATTTTTATTAAAATAATTCATAGCTTATATTCCACCCTTGATATTACCATACACTTTCCTCCTTTATTTCAAATTTGTATTATGATTTACTTTGTTACATTAATCACCTGATATCTTACATATAATACATAGGTATGTATTATATCTATCCCTACAGATTGTAAGCTTGCAGCAGGGCCCTCTTACCTCCAAGTCTGTCTGTTGTTACCCAGTTTGTTTTATCTTTGTTTACAATTGTCAAACACAACCGAATCTGCTGCGCTATATAAGAAACTGTCAATAAATAAAATATGAATAAATAATAATCGGTTATATCCTAATTTTGACTAAAGCTGTGATCACTCAATGTTGGCTCCAAGTCCTTCCTTTTAGCTCGCTGAAATAATTGCTAAAATTGTTCCCATAGAACGTAGATGTAGAATATAAAGCTATAACCATTTTTCAATAGTCAATGCTCAGTGGAAGCGCTGGTATAATTTCAGTGTTACGATTATGGGTGAATGGATACAAAGCTTAACTGAATATATTGATTTTTAGTTAGCCATTTGCAAATCAAATTAAATCTATCTGTAATGTGACGATACACTGTTTTCTTTGATGTGATAATTGTTAGCCAATAATTCATGTATATCATTTATTTATATAGCGCACACATATATTACACAGCGCTTAACAGAGACTATTTGGCCATTCACATCAGAGTGTGAGAGAAAACCGGAGTACCTGAAGAAATCCCATGTAAGCACATGGAGAATATAAAATACTTCACACTGTTAGGGCATTGGTGAGAATCAAACCCATGACCTCAGTTCTGTGAGGCAGTAATGCTAACTATGACACCATCAATTTTACCAAATTCTTACTTCTACACCTTTCACACCACACAAAAAACCCAGATCTGACCAGGGTTATATATGTGTATGTGTGCGTGTGTGCAGGGCTGCCACTAGGAATTTTGTGGTCCGGGACTAATTTCCAGTCCAGACTCCTCCCTTATCTCCCCTTCCCCACTTCCCCACAGCCTCCCTTCACTTACCGCCCAACTCCTGGCCCTTCAGGTCCCGAAGCACAGGCTTCCTCAATGCCGGATGCCTGTGGCCAATTAAAATGGAACTGGATGGTGAGCCAATTTAGAGCTTGTGTACTGGCAGCCGCTCTCATTAGCTAACGGTACACGAGCTCTGATTGTCTCAAAAGCTGGTGCAGTATTTCAATTGGCCACCGGCGTCCTACATTGAAGATGCCTGTGCTTTGTTCAGTGCACTGAGTGCAGCGCAGGCAGCACAGCGGAGGCAGTTGGGGGGGTGGGGGGGTTTGGGTTGGGCATAATGAGTTCCCCCAGGCCTTTCCAGAGGCCAGGGCCTGGGACCGCTGTGTGTGTGTGTGTGTGTGTGTGTGCGTAGAAAAAAAGCTTAGGTAGACCCCAGGGAGCAGGAAATAGTGTAAAAAAATAAGGCATATAATAAAGATACAGTGTCTTCAAATCAGTACAATCTATATTAAAGTTCCTCAAATCTTGAAAAGGATGAAACCTACAGTAGTATTTGTCATTAATCTTCATCAAGTTGTCTATATAAGTACCAGCCAGTTGCCTCAAAGAATCTCATGACATAATATTGTGTCTCCGTAGCTAGTGTTCCAATAACACCCCCCCCCCCCACACCCATTTATTCTAGAACTTTTCAACTCTATTCTCAATCACTGAGATTGTTAATAAATAAATCTGTAAATTAAATAAATTGTGTACTGACAGTAAAAATACAGAGTTTCTAAAATATTGGTTTAACTTCATGAATAAATGGTAGTGTAGGGAATAGAGTAGAATTCTGGCCACAACTAGAATAAGGAAGACTGGCTATGAAATCAGACTTTTTCACATTTGCTTGATAAAAGATCTCAAGATGCTCGCGAAGATAAATGTATGCATTAAACAAAGTCATGTGCTTTATTTCTACCAACAGACAGCACATGCTGTACATACAGATGTGTCCTCATATATCAAGCCTCAATATGCAACTCAGTGCAATATGCCTACTGTAAGTGAGCAGCATGATGTTACTAGGACACACCAGGAGATTATGCTGATTAATTTAATATGCAACACTTGTATATTTGTATTCAAATGAGTTTGTATACGAAACACAACAGAATTTGGTAGGGAAAAAAGCTGCAGATTTAGAAACTCAGTTGCACACATACAATATAGAGTCTCCTGGTGTATCAGTATGTAGTTAATTTGCCGACGGACAAAATACCAATTGACAAAATCCTCACAACCAATTACCGATGGACAAAATACTGACAGGTACAGAACGCCACAATTGAATTACCGACAACATCAAAATACTGACAATCAAAATACCGACATTTACAAAACACTGATGCAACCGCAATGCCAACAGGCAAAATATTGACACAGATACATTAATAAAAGGAGTGTGGCCTCCATTGTGCCCTATTCAGTAGTAGTAGTAGTACGTTTATTTATAAGGCGCCGCAAAGTGTCCGCAGCGCCGTACATAGCAAACAAAAAACAAATTACAAGGTAACGTACAGGGTGTGTTGAAAAATACAGTATGAATAGGGGTATAGCTGGTAGAACTAAAATCAGCATCAGTTCAGAAGTAGGTGTCAAAGTTGTCGAGAACACTGAAGATGAAGTAGAGGAAGGGAAGAACAGGACAGGAGCACAGGTGAGGTAAAGAGGTAGGGTGAGTACGTGAGGAAGGAGGACCCTACTCATAAGAGTTAACATACTAAAAATAGGTGGGTGGACGAACGAAAAACAATAGGATAAGTAGGAACGGAGGCAGGATAGGAGGATCAAAAGAGGTTAGGAGGAGGGATAGGCTAGTCGAAAAAAGTGGGTTTTGAGGGAGCGCTTGAAGGAGGTAAGGGAATCAGAAAGCCTGATGGGTGGCGGGAGGTTGTTCCAGTGCAGGGGGGCAGCGCGAGAGAAGTCTTGGGCACGGGAGTGGGAGGAGGTGATTAGGTGAGAGGTCAGTCGGCGGTCAGCGATGGAGTGAAGAGGACGGGAGGCAGTGTGGATAGAGATCAGTGAAGAGAGGTAAGGAGTGGTGGAGGAGGAGAGAGCCTTGTAGGTGGTGGTGAGGAGTTTAAAGAGAACTCGGAAAGGAATGGGGAGCCAGTGAAGAGATAGACAGAGGGGGGAGGCGGAGGTAGAGCGGTGGGAGAGGAAGGTGAGCCTAGCAGCAGTGTTAAGAATGGATTGGAGAGGTGCGAGGCGGGTGAGAGGTAGCCCAGAGAGAAGGATGTTGCAGTAGTCAAGGCGGGAGTTGACAAGAGAATGAATGAGAATTTTGGTCGCGTCAGTGGAGAGGAATAATCTGATGCGTGAGATGTTGCATAGGTGAAAGCGGCAAGACTGTGAGAGAGCACGAATGTGGGGGGTGAAAGAGAGGGAGAGTCAATGATGACACAGAGGCAGCGCGTTTGGTCGGTTGAGGTGATCTCGGTTTCACCAATGCTGATGGAGATAGTGGGAGAAGAGGGGATGTTCGGGGGATGGAAGATTAGAAGTTCAGTTTTAGCCATGTTTAGTTTCAGGAAGCGTTGGGTCATCCAGGCTGAGATGGCCATGAGGCATTCTGAGACCTTGGACAGGAGTGATGGGGATAGGTCGGGGGAGGAGAGATAGATTAGGGTATCATCAGCATAAAGGTGGTAATGAAAACCATAGGAGCTGATCAGGGTGTCCACCGATTACTAAGCTTCACCTCCGATGAGACTCTCCTGTTAGTGAGAGACCAAAGATAGAGAAAGCAAATAAGGGGGTTATCGGAGTGCGCTCTAATGGGAATCACCAAGCCTACACAAATTAATACAAATAAACACATCATCAAATTGTCACAATTATGATCATAGACTTCTGTTGAGTCTCTGAATAAAAATGTACATTTCGTTCAAAAGACGTAGCTCTTTATTAAAAACCAACCCAACACGTTTCATCAGAACAACTTCATCAGACTGATAAACCAGATGAAAACTGGCAATGCAGATGTATTTAAGCTCTGATCTGACTGGGAAGTTGCCGGGCGGTTCAAGGGAAATCTTATACTACTTCTCCATGTGAGAGGCCACATACAGTAAGTGTATGGCCAGCTTAAGATGCATTTTTGCCATAATAATGTGAAGCGCTAGCAGAGTCTCATGGGACCTGTTTGGGGTGACTGCAGTAGTGATATAAGCAGACACATTTGTATTTTGTTTTCATAAGCCACAGAAAATATATTTTTACATCTTATCAGTTAGAGCTCAGTAAACAATTCAAATCATGGGGGGTATTGGAAAGAAAAAGATTAGGAAACCCCAGGTTATATTTATCCTGGGGTTTAATGTTGGAACTAAGGGTACTTAGGGTACATTTAATTAAAGTAACAGCTTGCTGTATTGCAATTAATTTCTAAAAACACAGGGGATCATTTATTAAACCCTTCTGACACACTTAATTTTAATTATTTAGAAAATGATTACATCTCATCAAATAAATATTCCTTATTATGGAATAGCTCTCAGTCATGACTTGGTTCAAGCTGTATATTTTAACAAGTGTGAAATTTAACAACATTTGCAAAGCAAAGCTTATTAGTGGTTCTCAGGAACACTACAATACAAAATACTATGCAGACGATGCTTAGCCCACAGCACATTTACCCTGTGGGCACACAGTCAGCATCTACTACAGGAGGAGGGCTGGAGAAGGTTGACAATGCGCTGGATCCAGCGCGGCCTGCAGGAGTAGCTGGTAAAGCGGCCAAGGGGGCACATGGCGCCCAGCCCACCCCTGGCTCCTGGCACCCTCTCTTTCCTTTCAGTTACTCCCTCTTCATTTGCTTTGCATCCACTTACTTTATTTCCATTATTATCAACATAAGTGTAATACAGTCCTCCTTGATGTATTGTTTATCACAGGTTCCGTGAAACGTTACCTGAAAGTGGAAAATGAGGAAGATATTTTTTTCTGCACTCTTATTACTCTCCTTTATACCCTCTTCCTCGGGTCTCTTTTACAACATAGGAAGGTCCCCCCTATTTATCCCTCAACAAGAATTAAAAGTATAAGCAAGTATGTGGAAGAATATGACTGAAGTTTAATTAGCTCACAATGCAAAGTGGTCTATATTTATAAGGACTGTTCTGGAACAATTGACCGTCTAACCATAAATGCACAAATACATTTCCAGTGTCATTACAGTAACTCTGTTTCAAGAGAAATATCAATTTAATTTTTTTTTTTCAAAGAAGGATAACATATACTATGGCTGAGGTTGAATATTGAAGTATAACCAAATAATGTTTTGGACAAGTATAGATACATACATCTATAAAGTTACAATTAAGCCATACAATTTCCCAGGATGTAGTTTAAAAGAAGGTTTATTATCACATAAAAATCCCAGCAATAAACCTTAAGGCAGTATCCTATTAGTTGCGTTTTGTTACTGCTGTTGATGCAGTGGCGTAAGTTTGTCCCAGTTGCCCGGAGGCAAGATAAAAATGAGTGCCCCCCCCCCCCCCCCCCTCCCTCAGACACACACCACCTTATATAAATATATGTATGTTATGGATATTATGTTTAAAATAAAGAGAGTATGACATTTATGGTCCTGCTAGGAGGGGGAGTCAGCCAATGAAGCAATAAGGAAGCTTTGTAATAACAGATTCAAATTTGCTGTAGGGGAGAGGTGCCCCCTTGGGACCAGGAACCCGGCGGCAGATAACTCCATTGCCTCCCAGAGTTACTCCTCTATGTTAATGGTTCCCATAATGGCTATTCAATTAGTCCTGTAGGCCTGCACTTATCGGTGATCCCCAATAAGCAGCCCCAGGAGACCAGTTTTTCTGCCAAAAACATGTGTCCAGAAACTTATCCCAGATCCTATGTGTTATCACCAGATACCAGTCATTCACTGCACATAAATATAAGCTGTAATTGGATAACCAGTAGTACTATAGGGTTAAAAAGCCCACATTTTCCGTGCGGAAAGTACAGCATACAGTATAATAGGATACCCCTATAACTTAATGACATCACTCTTAACAACCACGACTTCATGTACTTGTTCACAGTATGGTTATTATTTACCTATTTAAAGGTAATTAAAGTATTATTTATTTATGAACAGTTATTTATATAGTATAGAGGGCACATATTCCGCAGCGCTTTACAGAGGATATTTGAACATTCACAGTATCTGCCGCAGTGGAGCCTACAATCTATATCTATTGCAATCTAAGGGTCAGATGTATTAAGCCTGGCGAAGAGATAAACTGGAGATAAAGTGGAGAAAAAGTGGAAGGAGATAACGCACCAGCCAATCAGCAGTGTTTAACATAGGACAGTTGGAAGTTGATTGGCTGGTGCGTTATCTCGTTCCACTTTTTCTCCACTTTATCTCCAGTTTATCTCTTTGCCAGGCTTAATACATCTGCCCCTATATTCCCTACCACATACACATACAAACATTCTAGAGTAAATTTTTTTGTTGGGAGACAAATAACTTACCAATATATATTTGGATTGTGGGAGGAAACCCGTGCAAGCACAGGGAAAATATACAAAGTCTGCACAGTTAGAGCCATGGTGGGAATTGAACCCATGACCTCAGTGCTGTGAGGCAGTAATGCTAACCATAAAACCATCCGTACTGTCCAGATGAACATTAGTTCCTTTTTAATCCATGTATTAATTGCTTAACAGCCAATAATGAAATCTGAAAGACTGGTCTCGTAGGTGCACATAAAATTCTCCTCTAGCAGGCCCTTGTTTGTAAATATAGGGTTTTCTAAATGTTTAATGAGATTGTCTTGAGTTCATGATCATTTTAGTTAGCCCAAGAAAGTGTTCTGAGGAGTTTAGTACACATTAACAGCACAGAAACACAGTATTAAAGGTGCCCACATACAATTTCCTCTAAAAGCTAATTATAGAGGTGCCACCACCTTCCTGTCACTGGTTACCTGTTGCAGCATTCATTGTGAGTTACTGAATGGCACAGGGGTTAAATTGGACCATGGAGTATAGGTAAGTAGGAGCAGCTCCAGGTCTGCCATCAGAAAACTGTCAGGGCCCCCCCTCTCCCAGGGAGCATAGATGGAAGGTGAGGGCCAGTGGTGGGAATTGCTACAATGTAGTGGGTATCAATTAGTGCATAATCACTGCTGCTTCAGTGCTGCTCCTGGCTAGCGGCCGACACCAGGATGTGCCAACTAGCCAGAGCAGCTGACAGCCTCCGGATTGCATTCTGCAGCGGAACGCAAAGCACAAAAGCTCTGCTATGGCAATATGAGTTGAACCTGCCAAGAAATCCTGTCTGCATGTGCATCCTGGGAGTCCGGCTGGCTGTTTCCAAGGATGCCCGCTGACGATGCACACGCCCAGAGGTGCCAGTTTATGTTTTTGCTGGTGGGTGCTCAAGCCTGTTGAAATGAGGTGTGACCTTGTGAAAGGAGATGTGTCCTTTGGGGAGGGGGTGTGGTCCTGAAATTGGATTTACATCTGCTCAGGGTCGGATTGTCCCAGAAGGGATACAGGGAAATGTATAGATGCACTCCCAGGGAACATTCTTTAAAATGTGTTTTCAATTATGCCACATTATGCAGCACAGTATGAGCCAAAAATCACATTATGCCACATGGAATGAGCCACAATTACCATGGAATGGGCCAGAATTCACATTATGCCGCTCAGTAGGAGCCAAAAAACACATCATGCCACACAGTATGGGCCAAAAGTTACCTTAAACCACACAGTATGAGCCAAAGTCACATTACAACGCACAGTAGGAGCCAAAAGTCACATTATACCACACAGTAGGAGCCAAAATTCACACAATGCTGCACAGTAGGAGCCAAAAATCACATTATGCCACACAGTGGGAGCCAAAAATCACATAATGCTGCACAGTAGGAGCTAAAAAACACATTACATCGCACAGTAGAAGCTAAAAATCATTTGACGGGGATGTGGACATGTGAAGGGAGGAGGTGTCTGCTGCTGCCCCACCTCCTTCAAATTAAGGTAGCAGTGGCGCAGCACACACTCTAGGCAGACATGCTGATGTGGCCCTAAATCCATTAAAATGTACTGACCTGGAGGACAGTGGCAGGCCTGTGGTGCAGAGGAATCCTGTACACTGCTCCTGAGATTACATCAGTAGATCTGTGCTGCCGCAACTGTAAGTGCATGGGTGGGTTTGGCCCGCTTATGGGTGCTGGACATTTTCCAAGGATGCTTGGGACCGGAAGCACCCATCGGTGCCTATGCACACTGCTGACCCCCAGGAACCCTTTGTCTGCCCAGCCTCAGGAATCTGATCCCCACAGCTCCCCCTGATGTCTTTTCTGAGCACCTCTATCCCTTTCTCTTGCAACCTTTTTCTCCATGTACAGTAGTAATGACAACGCACTTTATACTACAGATGTGCATCTTTTTTGCTGATCCCTTATCCAGTTTTGGATTTGCTAAACAACTGTGACGGCTTTTGGATTTTTTTTAAATGGCAAAAAAACTAGAAACACATAATTTGGGCATTTTATTGTTTCTTGAGTAATATTAACCTCAATGATAATAATTTTCAGTTAATTCAGGTCAATTCTGATCACCTCACAGCTCACAATATTGTTTTCACCAATATTGCCCAAAGGTTGCAGCAAGCTGTCTGGTTACTAAGCGACATAGCAGCGGCACAAACACATAAAAGTACATCTATGAAATGTTGCCACAGCTTACTGAGGTACTGCGCACAGAGCAGTGCAAACAATAGATCTATATTTTTTTTTCTTGTTTGAGCTTGCAGCTCAGTTTAGACTGCATGAAGGCACATGGCTTTGAAGAAAGGGCAGTAGGGTTAAGCCAGACATGTCCAAACTATGGCCCTCCAGCTGTTGTGAAACTATAAGTCCCATCATACCTTGCCATAGTTTTGGTATTAATGCTAAAACTATGGCAAGGCATGCTGGGATGTGAAATTTCAAAACAGCAGGAGGGCCATAGTTTGGACATGCCTGGGTTAAGCACACCAAACTATGCAAACAATAAATCTAAATATTTTATATTTTTCTGATTTTGAACTTGCAGCTTGATTCAAACTGTTCAAACTTGATTCAACATCTAACAGTACAAAATATTTCAGTGCAGTATACTGCAGAGCCATACTAGACGTCTGTACAATATACAGCAGAGACATATTACACTTTAATACAGCAAGCAGCGTGAGTTAGTGACACTGTAAATATTGTAGCAGTAAAGCTGCCCACATGGTCTTTGCTCTTTACAAACAGAAGCAACAGTGACATCTGGAGCAGCCTGTGTGTGAGCTAGCATTTCCCTCTAGTGTTTGCTCTATATAGCTCATGCAGCCTTACACACTACTATGGCACCGCAGTGAATCCGTTTCTTGTTTTCAAATGTATCAAATATATTACAGGCACACCAAAATACTTTTCATTCTAAAACTTTTGTTTTATTTCAATATACTCAATAGGTTGGATCTAATGATATTCTGTATAATAACCAGCACCTGACTAAGAAAACCAAGCCACCAAAAACTTGTATCACGCACCACTATGACATTCTCCTTCCTCCTAATTCACTACCATTGGTCTTGGCAGACAGACACAACTACTGTAAAGCTCCACACATGCTAGGCGACCCCGGCAGAGATATGGCCATAATGATGGCATGGCCATCATTAACGAGGACCTCCCTCATCTGGACATGCTGGACAAGGGAGGGGGTTGTTAATGACGCGCATTGTTAACAAAATCAAGGGAACACACCAGAAGATAAAACAGGCATTCTGCAAGATATCTTTCACTTTATCTTCTAATGTGTATAGGGCTTTAGTTTTTAGTTTATTACAACAATGTTGTGGTACCCTGTAAAGTAGTTCACTGGTGCTACTGAGATACTGCATACCCTCCATTTCATTAGGTACAAAATGCTCTATTCCTGGACTTCCCTGCCAGAGGCAGTTACAGAGGTTGGACTACAGCACAGTCCAAAATTCAAAGAGGGGGAGTTTCACTTCAACTGCCAGTCAGTCCAGGACAGTGATGTTTGAGGTGGCAGTAGGTGTGGCTTCCCTTTTGAATATTGGACAGTGGTGCAGTCCCACTTGTGTAACTGCCACTGGCAGGGAAGTCCAGAAACAGAGCATTTTGTACCTAATGGAATGGGTCATGTTGGAGGGTATGATACTGTAATGAAGGTAGTTTCAACTGCATAACTAGTAATATATAAAAAAAACAATACATCTTTGTTAAAACTAAAGTAGTTAGACACAGTCTTAAACTACAATCTGCCATGGGCACATAATCCAAATATAAGTCCCATAAATGTACAGTATTTGCATGACTTGACATTTATATTTGGATTACTGCAGGAAAATACTTTTTTATTTAAAAGTGGTGACAGGTGTGGAGTTTACAATTTATATGGATACTTAGACTTTTGATTTATTAATAACTGTATTGAGTGCCAATTCATCAGGTGTTATATTGTGCACAAATAAGGTTATGCAAGTTAAGCATAGTATACTTTGACCACTGGCTTATCTAAATAATGGTCGCATGGGGTGCAATGTAGAATGTACATGGGACCCTAGGTTCAGGGGGCTCTCACTGACGGTCCGGCGCCAGAAGTGCAGTAGCAAAATTCACTGGGAAAATGCCATGGATGCCGCATGCTTGATGTTATCATCTGCCCAGGAAAGAAGACAGCATTTTGAAGTGATTTTTGAAGATGCTATCACTTTGCTTCCATCCTTGCACCTACACAGAACTTTTGTGGAAGATTTTTGCAGATTCCCTATCACTACTAAATGTAAAAGGTAATTTTCATTATTGTAATGTGAGTTGATGTGCGATCGGCATGCAATCTGCATGCGATTTTGACTATATAGTCAAAATCTCATGCTGGATTGTACCGTGTGTACACCATAGGCGCCGAAACCCTGGGTGCTCCAGGGCCCGAGCACCCACGGAAAGTGAGGAGCACCCATGGCACGGGCCACAGCAGCGGGGTCCCAGCAGCGGATATGACGTCAGCAGCGGGGGTCACTGCGGTGGATGGGAACTAGTATCCGTATTAACCCCTTGAGTGGTATGGCCGGAAATTTTATGGGCTCAGCTGCGCTGCCGCAGCGGGCTGTCCCGGAAAATTTCCGGGTATATTACTAATATAGAAAAGGTGTGCGCCAGCGGTGTCCAGGTGTGCACTACTGGCGCAGCGTCTCTAGTGTCCTCCCGAGTCCTACCGAGCCGCCGCGAACATCCCCCAGCCTGCCGCCGACGTCACTGCTGAATGTGACAGGCGGCTTAGGCAGGGGGGACAGCGGCAGCACTGCAGGGAAGCTCTGGCGTACTAACACCGGAGCGGAGGTGAGGGGGGGGGGTGTTACAACTTTATGTGGTGAGTTTTGCTGGGGCAGGACAAACCTGCCCTGATAGGTTTGTCCTGCCCCAGCAAAACCCACCACTCAAGGGGTTAATACCGCTGCTAGTTCCCATCTTCCGAAGGGACCCTGCTGCTGACGGCATATACGCTGCTGGGACACCACTGCGGCGCTGTCGCTGCCAGGACCCACCCTGAGGGGGGGGGGAGGGGGGTGATAGTCTGTGGGAGCACCCACCGGTAAAAAAGGAAATCGGCACCCCTGGTGTACACACCATAAAGCTACCATTGTGGCAATGGTTGATCTCTCTGCTAGTGACAAACAAATGCATTTCAACTGTGATTAAAAATATAGGTATCCTCAACCCACCCCTCCTGCAGCCTTACCAAATCCTACCCCTCCCACAGCCTAAACCCTTGATGGCTAACCTTGACACTCCAGATGTTGTTGAACTACACATCCCAGCATGCTCTGCTTCACTTTTGCTATTTGACCATGCTAAATCTGATGCAGAACATGCTGGGATGTGTAGTTCAACAACATCTAGTGTCAAGGTTAGCCATCAAGGGGCCTAACCCTAACATTTTCCCTTTCTCCCCCAGCAGACTAACCATATTGATAGCTGTAATACTTACCGGTGTAATGTGTCTGGATTCTGGTATGCCGCTGCTGATATTGTGACTGGTGGCATCCTGACTGTTCAGATTTGACTACATCCCGATCTGGAGCACTGCAATGTTCTCATAGTGGGCGGAATGTATTAATATACATCGCCGCCCCTCGCCGTGATGCTACCGCATATGTACTAACATTTGCCGCTAGCATCGGGGTGCAGTGACGGAGACCCCCGTGATACCTGTAATGTGGTGTGAGGGGGTCTCCGTCACATCCCGGCGGCTGTCAGTGTCCCTGGCGTCTCCTCCTCCCCCCGAGGAGATCGATGGAGGATGGGAGGGGGGGTCGCGCGGACGGCAGGCAGCGGGCGGCAGGCAGCGGGCGGCGATAGAAGCCCATAGGCTTCTATAGGGTATCGCCACCCAGAGGTGGCGAAACCCTGCCCGGCGGAGACGGGACAGACGGGTAAAGATACATACAGATGGAGCCGGGCTCTTCTTTGCAGGGGATGGCGATGGTGACGCCATCCCCGACCACCCGCCATCTGTTTTTGCGAAAGGGGACACGCGCACACGAGATGCGCACGCGTCCCCTTCCAACGGCTTCCCCCGGGTCCCCGCTGGCTTGTCGCCGGTCACCCGGGGTCCCCACCACCTCCCCGCACCCCCCCCCCCCCAACCCTGTCCTTCTCCCTGAAGCAGAGACGGACAGGATCCCGTTTCCCTGGCGCACGGACACTGAGACGTGCGTGCGCGTGAGACGCACACGCGTCTCAGTTAGATGGCAAGCCGGGCTGCTGGCGGATCGCCGTCGGTGACGTTCTGGCGATTCGCCAGCAAAGAAGAGCCCGGCTACCGCATTTTTCCTTTAGTACATCCCGCCCATAGTGAGACAAAACATTGTGGGATAAATCTACTAAGATGGTAGTTCTATCGAAGATGGGGAGTTGCCCATAGCAACTATTTAGATTCCAGAGGCGTAACTACTTTTTTTGCGACCCCCCGCCGGACATTTCGGGCGCCCCCCGAAATATTAACCCCCTCCTTACCCGTCCCCATTGCCGCCGGCGCTTCTGCCTCTAACCCAACACGCAGATCTGTGTCGGGTGACGGGCGGTCCCCGGCTCCGGCTGCAGTGCTAATATAATAACAGACACTCGGAAAATGGCTGCCCCCATACAGCATTATGGGGGCAGCCATTTTCCGAGTGTCTCTTATTATATTAGCACTGCAGCCGGGGACCGCCCGTCACCCGACACAGATCTGCGTGTCGGGTTAAAGGCAGCGGCGCCGGCGGCAATGGGGTAAGGAGGGGGAGGGCAGGAGTCGGGAGCTGGGGACCAGGTGGTAACTATAGTCCCGCAGACCACCCAGGCGCCCACACCTGCCTAGCGCCTCCCCACCACCGCGGGGGCGGCGGGTCTATAGTTACGCCACTGTTAGATTCAATCTAATATCTTCTAGAAGGTGCTAAATAAATAAATAAAATCTGATCCTCAACATACCATCTTTAGTGGAGCTCCTATTTTAGTAAATTTACCCATTCTAATGTGCTATGTGTGACAGCCCTCTCTCTTATCCTACACTTTCACTGACGCTACCAAAAAGTCTGTTTTAGAATTTCCTAATGAGAGAGCTTGCAGGATAAGTACTAGTGACACAGTTGCATGATTAAAGCAAACCCATCAGCAGTATATTTTCCAAGATTTTCCATTTAGTTAGAAACTGCAGTCTAGCAATACATTAGAGGGGAGATTTAGCAAAGCTTGCAGAGATATTGGGGGGAATGTATCAAGCTGTGGAGAATGATAATGTGGAGAGAGATGACATACCAACCAATCAGATTCTATCATTTTACAGGTTGAGTTTGAAAAATAACAGGTAAAAACGGATTGGTTGGCACTTTATCTCTCTTCACTTTATCGGCAGCATGTAATGCTGTCCAAATTCGCGGGAGATGTGGAATGTGGCTGGACTTGGACTATCCCTGCCTTATAAATTATTAGCACTTTAAAAAAACCTTGGACTGTATTACATCCCGACAAATGTCTCTCTCTCTCTCTCTCTCTCTCTCTCTCTCGAAGCTTTGATGAATCTGCTTCAAATTATCAGTGACATATGTTACTGTAGCCATGTCATAACCAATTGTTCACAAGGCCTTAGTTCCTGTGAAATGATTGCAGTCTCATCAATATTGGTTCATCCCATAAAATGGCTGCCACCACTATGTGCTAACATCCTATCAAAATCTTGCTTTGATAGCACCTTATGACACTACAGACCTATAAACATGGGTGCTTTATCTATTAGGGTATGCTTATAAATACCTTTTACCATAAGGTTTATTTTCTAAATGAAAAACTATTGAATTTGCTTTTGCCCACAATACTCTGGGGCAGCAGTGTATGTCCTTACTAATAAAATGAAAGATACATAATAGCATCAAATAAAAAAATAAAAAAGGTAAGAAGTGTTCTGGGCAATATGCTAATCCTACACCAGTAAAGACAGATATGCCACTGTTTCCAATCACAATACATTAATCGGTACTTATGTAGTATCTGGACGCCCGATTATCGCATCGCATCCGACCAAATCGCATGAGATGCGATGCGATGGACCCGATTTTCCATAGGATTCTATGGGAAAAAGGGTCCTTTTCATTTCCCCACTATCCAACTACGCATGGAGTTGGATATAAACCTTTGGCGAGCGTAGCGAGCCACCGAGCCCGAAGAGTGGCGAGCGCACGCGGATTCGTTAAAAAGTATTCTGCATCCCCTCGCTGGGTTCGCTGCGCTCACCACGCTTCGGGCTCGCCACAGGTTTATATCCAACTCCATGCATAGTTGGATAGTGGGGAAATGAAAAGGACCCTTTTTCCCATTGAATCCTATGGAAAAATCGGGTCCATCGCATCGCATGCGATTTGGTCGCATGCGATGTGATGCGATGGACCCGATTTTTTAATCGGGCGTCCAGATACTACATAAGTACCCATTAATCTATTATTATTGACTATTTACTATTACAATTATTACTTGTCCTGTCCCTAGTATGTGTTGGGTTAACATGTATAGAGTAACAGACAAATCTGTGGCACGGCATGTTATAAAATTGATATAAAATAAAGGGCTCAAAACAAATAGAAAATGAGATAAAATAAAAATGGCAGTGCAATCCTAGATGTGACTATTAAATTCTGCAGCATGACTGAATTGAACTAATGACAGTGGGAAGTGGTATACTGTATATACTATATACTGTATATACATAGGTTGCATAAACAGTCTAGTAGTCGTCTCTTCTTACTCCAATGCTCCCATTTGTTGATTGTTTAATCATGCAAGACGTATGCTTAATCTGCTGTAACTGTTCTCTACCTTGTCATTGACAAAACAATAATGAGACAATATCATAATTTACAGTGTAGATTTAATATTGCTAACATCTGCATTTGGAATTAGGTTGTGGGTCCATAAAATAACAATTGGGCAATAAAAGTGTTTTTTTCAGGCATTTCTGTTTAGTCCTTGTTCACACAGATGATTTCTAAGCAACTGCAAATTACAATTGTGTTGCATGGTAAATCCCCATGCAATTCATATAGACATTAGTTCAGGTTTCAGTCAGATCAATATCCAACCAAGTTCTGTACATGCTCCAATATCATGAGGAATCACTGTGAAATTTATGCCACATACACACTAGACCTACGAGCGAACGATATGGGCAAATTATATTGTGCGTACACTGATTAATAGCGGTAACCGATATCGTCAGTTGTGTCACCCAACCCACACTGACACCATGCCCTGTTGACGATATAGTCAACATTAAGCATGCAGTACAGATGATGTGGGCATTACCGATATGCGGGAGGACACATTGTTAAAGATATTGAACATACACACTAAACGATTTTTTAAAGGATAATGGCCAAAGTGAGTTTAAAAATTGTCTATTGTGTATGGGGCTTTAAGCTAGATACACACCTAAAGATGTATATGCAGATCACTTGATCTGCAAATATATCTGTAGACAGATCGGGCAGTGTGTTCTGCATACGCAATGCTGGCGTCATGACTCTGCGGACATATACCCACCCAGTTGCACAATCAATCCTCGCCAGCTTGTGCAGAAGGTGTACAGTACATGCGGTCACCAGATTGCTAGTACACACAGCATGATGCGCCGATATATCATTAGATACACAGCCGGCGCACTTATGTCTGTGAATGACTTAGTTCACAGACGTATTGCTGGTACACACTGGCCGATGGACCAGCAATATATTGCCCATTGTGTACCCAGCATTAGTCTGCAACTTATTAACTAGAAGACACATGTAAGTGTTTGCATGGGCTATATTCTATTTACACATCTATCTATCTATCTATCTATCTATCTATCTATCTATCTATCTATCTATCTATCTATCTATCTATCTTTCTCACATTGCAAATGTCTAGCACAATATATTGGTAAATTGCAGTTGCATTAAAAGACACTTGTGTGAATAGGTGCCAAGCATGAAAGAAAAAATCCCTGGACACGTGTTTGCAATATTTGCAGCAGTCGTTCCCAACCCAAGTCCCCAAGCACACTAACAGTTCGGGTTTTACTAATATCCAGCCTTGAGCACTTAGTTACCTCAATGATTCTGATTAAACCATCTGTGCTGAAGCCTGTATAGCAGTAAGCCTGCACTGCTATATACCTTTCTCACAGCCGCTATAAACAGGGTTATTGCTGCGATAACCTGGAAGAGGTTAATTGGAAAAGAGCTAACCCTGGTCCAGTGACCTGGCAATCTAACACGGCTAACTTGCAGGGTTAGTCCCAAGGAAGACCCTTGTTGCAGTGCAGTGTAAACGGTTAAGCTGGGTTGATGCGACCCAGGACCAGTTTAGTACATAGCAAGTGGCGGCGTTATGAAATGATCTCAATAAGCCAGGTCCAGCCACCACTTTTAAAGGGGTTTTATCTGGGTCTCACCCAGGTTGAACACGTATACAAAAATCCCAAGACGTGGGCATTCAAGTTTAAAAGCGGTATCAGTATGCCTTGAGGATAAAGGTTGGGAATGCCTGATTTGCCGGATAGTAATGCAGAAATATGGATAATCATGGACACCATATTCCCCAAGGATAATACAAGTCATCCTACCACAGTGTTGGAATAATTCATTGCTTTAATATATTCATTTGAAATCTGTGCATATTTTATATCTGAACCACATGCAAATTAATGAACTGCTAGACAATTTTACTTTAGTCTTCTAGCAATGTACTGTATACATATTGTTTTGCTGTTGCTGAACTACTACTTGTAAGTTATCCGTCCAGCCTCAGCACCACAGGAGATTTTAGTTCTCTCTCAGCTTTAGTGACATAGATTGCTTATTATTGTCTTAATGTAAGCACACCACTGCAATATATCTCACAACCCTCTCTCAGCTTACTCTACTATACACAAACACATACTGTATACAGTAACAAACAGATTTCCCTTTACCTGGGTCAGTTATATGAAGCTTTTGGTCCGTTGGTAAGAGTAAGAGAAACTCTGAGCAAGTTCTCTGTTCCAAGTCTGCCACTTGTTTCTTGCAGAGGTCTTTGATAATGTGGATAGCCTTGTGACACAAGTTTGCATCTTCTCCTGTTGCCGTATTCATTTCCCACAAAGCATCCTTCTCTTCTCTGGCTTCTCCCTCTGTTTTTTCCAAACCAACCAAAAGATAACGGGAGAAAAAAAAAATCAACAATTCACAGTATGAAAAAAATAGAACATACTAGTGTCAGGGTTTTCAAATACTGCACTGTATGGCTGCAACATCCACAGGGAATTCAGCTATTGAAGCGTTTATTGGAGTTCACAGAGAGCCTGATTGTCTTATTGCCTGAGATCAGATATCTCATTTACTGCTGAGGCGGTTCTCACATGAGATCCTCCTACTATATTATATTGTTTGATTCTATAATGCTTCATTTTTTTTCTGAAGCAGCAAAGCAAAGAGTTGTTAACCTCTTATTACCCCCAGATGTTTCTGCTGGCTTCACATGGACCATTTACAGCTGTGCACAAACCAGGCTTATGAATCCTTTACTAAGCTATTTCTTCTTCTGTTGGTTTGTGCTGGGCAGCGAGATAACAGGGCTGCACAGTGAGAGGGAACAGTAATATTCTGCAATTACTGATGCTCTGTCTATCTGATTAGGGTAGTACAACACTAAAGAATAATTACACGTGGCATTAGGAATAAATAGCTTACAATCTGTGTGTTGTCTTCCATAATGTCCTAATTATATTGCCTGCGCTGCTTTTAAAAATAATATATGCGAATCACTTTTACAATGTCATATTTTATTGACTATTATGCAAACCATTAATTTCTATGGCATTTCCCACGCTCCATGAAATGTGTGAATTGCAAGGGCAGGTTCCCCTCTGACGCTAGCCCTTATTCAGATCTGATCGCAGTACAAATTTGTTCTCGACATGGGCAAAACCATGTGCACTGCAGGTGGGGCAGATGTAACATGTATAGAGAGAGTAAAGGTGGCCATACATCTACAGATCGATTGTCAGTTTGGGCTGGTTGGAACAAAATCCTGGTAATGGATGAGAGCCAATGACAGTTGACCATTTGCTTTGAATTGCTGGAAACCGGACAAAAACTGTCATTCAGATATTACCAGGTATTTGTTCCAACCGGCCCAATCTGACAATCGATCTGTAGATGTATGGCCACCTTTAGATTTGTGTGAGTTATTTTGTTTCTGTGCAGGGTAAATACTGACAGCATTATTTTTACACACCAATTTAGATTTCAGTTTCAACACCCCCCACCCAAATTTAACTCTCTGTGCCACCTGCAGTGCACATGGTTTTGCCCATTTTGAGAACAAATTTGTACTGCGATCAGATCTGAATAATGGCCACTGCCTGTGATGACTTATGAAGCAACTATATACTGCCCTGTGGTAGCATACACTCCAGCTAAAAAGGTTCAAATAAGCAAATGACTCCTATAAGGATTTCACTATGTTCTAAGTATTTGAAATTCCTGTAATACATGGCTTATGTAGGCATAATACATCAAAGGTGATAAAATAGCTGGTATAAAAATACATTTATTTTATTTCTCTATAGAGTGATTGAAGTGCTATGTACAATTTTAAAAAGGATTAAGTACTGAAAAGTGCAGACAGAAATTTGGGGGTTATTTATGTTTACTCTTTCTGACAAATTCCTTCTTAGATGGACAAAACCATGTGCATTGCAGGTGGGGCAGATGTAACATGTGCAGAGAGAATTAGATTTGGGTGAGTTATTTTGTTTCTGTGCAAGGAAAATACTGACTGCTTTATGTTTACACTGCAAAATAGATCTCACTTTGAGGTAAAACCCCACCTAAATCTAATTCTATCTGCACATTTTACATCTGCCCCACCTGCAGTGCACATTGTTTTGTCCATCTAAGAAGGAATTTGTCAGAAATAGTGAACCAAAATAACTCCTATGTTTCAGTGATCTGAAGTTTAAATGTATCTTTTGTTTCACCCTTTTCTAGCTATAAAATGTGAGGTAGGCTTTACCTTTTAAATCATACAGCTATTATTCTATGCATTTCAAAGGTTGTTATTGTATTCTGTAAAATACAGCGGTTAAACGTAGCATTTATTCAGCTGCTAAAAGCAGGCATTTAATGCTCCTTGGAATGTAAAGTTTGACTTGGGATGTGTCTCTTTTAAAGATTGTTGCCATGTCATGTAAATACAGGCAAAATGTGATACATGCTTGCCGACTCTTTTCATAATCATGTGTAAGAATTTGAGGTACCTTTGGGGAGTGACCTGGGGCAAGGTGGGAAATGTGTAATATCCCAGTCCTGCTATACCATGCTGCAAATCATATATTGAAGTTCAGGGGCACTGACTTCATGCGGAAGTGATCAGGATATAACTGAGGGTCATTTGAGATATACAGTAATAGAGAGAAGTTCATTGTGTTCAAGGTCACAAGTCATCGTCAGATGTCTCATTAAAGTACCCATAGTATACTATATATTCAGTCCTCGTGATGTCAAGGTTTTGAAGGTGTGTATCCATTTACATTCATCATTTGGGATTTCAAGATACCAATTTGCTTGCTCTATATCTGGAAAGTCCCAAAAGATTGTCTCTGATCTGTGTATCTCTTCATAATGCCTTGATGCACTATTGTGGCCAATCTTTATGTTCCTAATATTCTCATATAGTCTATTTTTGAATGGATGGTTGGCTTTCCTATGCAATCTAGTCGGCATTGGCCCCTTAGTAAGTAAACAACAATCGGTACTTATGTATTATCTGGGCTCCCATGTTAAATGCACCCCATTTTTTCATACCCCTACTATCCAACTACGCATGGAGTTGTTTTTATATAGTGTGGCGAGCGCAGCGAGCCACCGCGCCCGAAGGGTGGCGAGGGGACGCGGCCTCATAAGAAAACGGGAGCCCAGATATTACATAAGTACCCAACAATCTTGCAGGATAATGTATATCCTGTTTAGTTTTGAATGTTTGGCCTATGTAAGTGGATCAAAATTTATTTTTTGCTCTTAGTATTAGTCTTAGGTAGTGGATTTCAACCTGAGCTTCTTCCATAAAAGTAGAAACATCTTCTCAGTTTATTCTCGGTTAGTGTGGTCTGTGTCAGTTGTCTGGGTTTCATGTGGTTCTTAATAAGTTTATTATTTTTAAATATGACATCTTTTTACAGCACGCTGTTCCATCGGCTCCCACCGCAGTGAATGGTGGTGGCAGGCTTTCTCTATTTTGGTATATTTACTTGCTGTGTGTCAGTTTGCAACAGCTCACATAGGACATTGCCTGACTGGTTTAAACTGTAAAGGGGTATACATGCCAAATGTGTGGTTTGATGTAAAATTTGTATCTCTTTCCAATTAAAGGGAGTCTCTGAGAATTGACATGTGTCAGAGACTAGTCTCAAAAATATGACCTCATTGTTACAGCCTAGGCCAACCCTATGCAAATGATCTTGATGTTCTGTTATCGTTTCCTGCCAACCCTCTGTGTATTGCTCCGGATTCCTGGTTCTCCTGTGTCCCGTTCCTGGTTCCTGCCATCCCTGTGTTCTATTCCTATCCCTGCTACTCTTGCATTTTGTTCCAAGCTACTTTCACTGTTCTTGAGTTTCCTATTCAGTGCCAACCCAGCGACTATTCACCTCACGGTAAATTACCCACCCTATTCTTAGGAGCTTATACAGAGGGCTGAGACATGCGTAACAGGCACAGCAAAGCCCAAACTTTCTTTTAGGGCGCCCTGGTGAAAACCCCCAGTGCCTTTTCACTTTGCGCCTCTCTTCTCGTCTGGGTACTGGTTAGCATCATGAGGTGTGACACATCTGGTTTGTTGTTAAGGATCTTTTTGAGATCCTGGACCTAAAGTAGTATATTCCTATATTGTAATCACAATTTGTATGATTGTGGCTTGTTAAACTAAGTACAGACTTGAAACAAAGAGAAAGAAAAGAAATCAGTTTAAACGGGACGCACTCCTCACCCACAATGTCTGTTTAGACTTTTTATAAAAACATACCTACAATTAGGTGTATACTTTATTAGTGTAAATTAACACATTGACCTGACCGGTCATCATTTATTTTCGAGGTTCTCAATTTTATTAATTGTATGTAACCTTTATATATATGTTCCCTTTGCAGGGGATAATAAGTAGCGAAATTATTAAAAACAAAGTAAAGATATAGAAGAAAGGGTTTAATAAAGATTTAAAAGTGCCTCTGTGATCTGTTTGTTGCTGTATTGAGTTTGCTAGGTTTGTTGCAAATGTATCCAAATCTGTATTTACTTTATAATAAAGTGAATTTCCAAGTCTGCTGTGTTTCTTGTTTAGATTCGATTTTTACATTCCTCCTTTGACCCTTTATGTCAAAAAAATGTAATATTCATTGGAGTATTTAATTGTGTATAAATCGTCTTATTTCTGTTCAAGCTTTGGTGTATTTATTTGGTCTCCAGGTGTGCGTTTGTATTTTCACCTACACATCAAAAGTCTCTATATGCCTAGTATCCTCAGATACAATAGTGCATCCCAAACATCATGTGAGAGGGGTGCTTGCCATTCAGCCTGGCACTCTTCTTCTATTTAATGTTTAAGATCAGGGAAGATTCCCATGGGGGTGCGCACAGTGTGTGAGGGTCACAGCTGCTTGTGTGTATAAGTGGTAGTACAATATGGTGCACGGCTGCGATTTTATTCAGGGATGTACATGTGTGTAGACGCTAGGACTAGATACTTTTATTGCAATCTATAGATGAGTCATATTCTCAAAGGTATATCACATATCAATATTAGATATTTTTATTAATTATTGCAAAAAAGTGTGAATTTTTCTGCATACACACAAGGAGATCACTAGATTGGATCGCGGTTATGTGTCATATATTTGTGCAGGTCTTATTAGTACTGGTATCTGCTTTGTGATTAATTCCCCTCACATATGCACATTGATCAGTATGATTCACTTTGTAAATGTTATTAATTTCATCACATCTTGCGTACACACAGGGCAATCCTGAAATTGGTTCCTAAATTGGACTTGTTTTTAAGCAATGGTTATTTCCACTGCCTGTATATAGGGTAGCTTGGAAATGGTGGTGGTTAAATACAACACAGTGTTTCCACACCTTTTAAACAATAGCCGCGAGGTGTCAGAATACTTAGATTTGCGGATGTTTTGGTACATTAGACCACGCTTACAGGCACTTTAGTAGTTAGGCAGTGGGGATTTGTTAGTAACGTGTGCTCTGTTTTGGATGCACACTGTGATGTCCCGCACTGCGTACTTATAACGGCAGCTCTCTGCTACAGTGTATATTCACTTTTATATGCTGCGGCCGCTGCTATCTAGGGCAGTGGTGTCTTGCACCGTGTGCTATACCCTCCTTCTATATCGGGGTTTGCAGTTACACCGTGTACCGTGATAGCGGCTGTTTGCCACAATATACAGTCACGGCAGTCCGTGTCTCTTGCTCTTATACCAGAGACTAAGTCCCTTCAGCTAGCGTGCGCTACGCACCCGTATCTAGTACACAATTTAGGCTATTTACACATGATAAATTACACCAAACAGACAGACAGATAAATACAGATTTAAGCAATTGCTACAGAGTCACAGAGTGAATGCCTGATGCGCATTTCACTCAGTAGCTTTTTCAAAGGCTCAACACCTAAGGCCAATCCCTTTCTCTCCTAAACTAAGTACAGCATGTCTTTTACTTGCATATGATCTTTTGATGAGAAAAGTCATCTGTTTATTTTGGCTGTACAACATCTATACATACAGTATTTGTTTCACAGGTTTGTGATTGTACTCTTTGTCTATAAATTTGAACAAAAGGCAGTGGAAACCTGCGTAACTACAAAAAAAAAATCTGGCGCCCCCTCCCATTTTTCGTAAAACAAACAGGACTGTTTCTTGGCAATTCGGCCCACACACACACACACATAAATAAAAAAAAACAACACAAATAATTTACGAAGAACATAAAAAAACCTATAGCATGCACATTCCTCTGACAGCAAGGATTCCCCCGAAATGTTGAATAGAGCGGCCGGCGTGGGGGGTTAAACGGCGAGGGTCACTGGTTTTTGGAGATCCTCGCAGTTTAACCCCCGCATTTACTATGGCCCAGTATCTCTTCCCCAGTTGGGAGTGCCAGTCATTACAGCATGCTATATATTTGTGTGTACTGGTTTCCTTATGGATGACTGGCAATTATAATGCTGATGCTGGCATCCAAAAGGATGAGGTGAATATACTTACCCCCCACCTCACCCTGCAGCCTCACCCTTACCCTCCCCACTAGGGCCTAACCCTCTGCCCCTAAGTCTAACTCTAAAGCCCTGTACACATGGGATGACGCTTGCCTCCGCGTTGAGCGACAGATCACTCAACACATATCGTGGCACGTAAGGGATGCACCGACAATGTGTGCTGAGAGATCTGTGCAATTTAGTTTGCATTGATGCCCAATAGGCGGTGATGGATATGCCTAGTAGGCAGTGATGAACACATACCTCAAATAGTGCACCCCCTAAGAAAATGGGCTGTGCAAAGCCTTTTATAGCGATTCACGTAGCAACTAACGTAACTGGCATAAGCGGTGGGTGCAAAGATGAGGAAGTACCATAATATATATATATATATCTATGAGCCAAGAGTACCACCTTGAACACAGAGTGACTTTTGAAATCCAGAGGAGGATACATACTTGGACTATGGATAATATGACATTGGACGAGGATGGCACATGCTTACATAGGAAGGGACATCGATTTCCCCACCTAATTGTTGTATCGATTGTTGATGTAAATGTTATTTCTTCACATTGATTTACGGAACTATAGCACGATGACACGATAAGGTGTCTGTGATACTGATGCTCCATGTCTATAGCGGGCATGAGAAACCATCATCATGAACATTTATTAGAAATTGCACGGCTTTAGCCGACCCAGCACTATAGTGGACACAGATGTGTGCATGCCTAGGTCCCGGTCTTGCACGAATACATGATAGCCGTAATGGCTTCATGCATTATACATTTGCACCAATGATAAAATTTCCTCCACTGTAGGGCTGTCACACATGTATATAACACACACTTTTAATAGACACCCTAGGTGTGGATAATACACCATGGTTCCTTATTTCCTCACAGTTTTTTTGCACTGAGCACAATTTATCTCTCACCATTTTAGCGCACCTTGCTTTTTCACTTAGAAGTGAGGACGCACGGCACCACTTGTATAGAATATCGTCACATGAACATGACACCAAGGGTCACAGTAACCCCACTCCACGGCACCAGCAGTTTAATCACCGCTGCGCAGTAAGCCACCGCTGCGCAGCAAGACACTGAGGGTCTCAGAGACCCCGCATCACCTGGCGATCAACACGCTATTTGTGTATAGACACCCGCACGGTAAGGATCTGACAGCCTCACGCAGTGAGCAGTCCGTCAGTACGGATAGCAAACACCGCCCCCAGCCAGAGCCCAGCACCTATCGTAACACTGAAACTGAGTGACACGGCATGCGTTCCACCAGCCACAGGGCTGGGTGGAGCATGCGGGTCACGGGCAGGAAGCGCCTCTGATTCTAGAGTTAATACACCTGTCGGCGCGGGGAGGAGGTTTGCAACAATGATTGTCAATTAACTGTGCATATAAACCCGGGACAGGGCGGCTACTCAGTAGGTCTCTGCTCACTGTAGCAGAAGGACCTCTGGACTGCTGACTCCGTTTTTTCCCTTCAAAGGCTGTGATATCCTGTTGACTTCACCTTGATAAAGATCCTAGATGAGGATCGAAACGTTGGGACAGTTTTTGGAAAAACTGACAACTCACTTGGTATGTGTTAAACCTAAAAATCTTTTTTCTGTTGATGAATAAATGAAAAAGTTTTTTTTATCTTAAAAACTTGGAGGGGAGTGCTCATTTCCATTAGTGGATTTCTGGACTATATATATATCTATATATATATCTATATATATATCTATATATATATCTATATATATAGATATATATATAGATATATATATATACGCACAAACACAGGGGGCCCAGCACTCACTACAACAAACTAACTCACCTTAACATTCAAATAATCAATTAAATAAATAATGGGGTTTTAGTTCATGAATTGATCAATGCATTTAAGCTTGCAGCCCATCGCCCAGGGACCCCATTTCACTGCAAGTCCTACACTAACAACTGGTTTACTTACGGTAGGAACCTGGCAACTACTGACACATCATAGTTAAAATGAACATGTGTTTTTTTTCTTGGGTTAAAGCTCAACTGCCAAGTACCTTATGGCTTTTAAAGGTGAGACAATCCCAAACACTGCACCTGAATTATTAAAGGGGCAGCTGTCACAGGTTTCAGGTAAATGAGCTTATCTAGGGTGCATGAGAAAGCAATCATCACAGTAACAGAGGTTAATTAAAAAGAAAAAAATATATACTTATATATATACTTATATATATATATATATATATATATATATATATATATATATATATATTTCAGCCCGGCACTCAATCCCTAAATAAAACAACTGCCCCGGTTCCCTCTCGGGAAGTGCATACTAGATGGTCCAAGAAACAGGCAGAAGCACTCAGGAGGACTTTTGAAAAAACTTTAAGTGGCAGAGAATAAAATCCAATGTTTCGGGGTTCGCTAACCCCTTTGTCAAGGTGCAACAGAAGTGAATAAAACAACATACCTAAATACCTGTATCAAGTGCCGTGGAGTACCGTGGGGGGGAGGGAGTCCCGGTCACAGAGCGGGCGGCCGGCGTCTGATGTCACATCCGGAAGTGGCGGTCAGCTGAGACCTGTTTTCTCTATGGGCATCCCTGTTGCCTAGTGACGGCTGGGACGTGTATCGCCTATCCGAGGTTGGCATCCCCGTTGCCTAGTGACGAGTCCGTTGTCAGTGCATTAGAAGTGTATTAGATGTGATGCTATAACTAGCTAGTAACTCTTTCTTATGTAGTCTGCTATCTTCTAGTTATCAGATTTCTGCTGTTTTTATATTTCATATTGATATATTATGTGTGGTGCTTTATATGTAATACAATTGTGATTTTCTGCTTTGTTTATAGTGCACCTTGGCAACGGGGCTGCCAGGACGTCGCCCCACATCTACGTCCGTGCGGAGTGAAGCACTACGACGCCCTGTGATGATGGATGCGGAAGACTCCATCCTGCACTGGATGCACTTTCGCTGATGGTATGTAAGTATAAATATGCTGGATTTGTGTGTGTTTTTTTGTGATCTGATGAAGAGGCATTAAAAGGGCCTTGAAACGTTGGGGGACATTTACCAAAATGGATTCGTAGAAAAAAGGTGTATTCGTAGGGAGAAATACACCTTTTTTTTACGAATTTGTATTTTCGGGATTTACAATCCCAAAAATACAACAATTCGTAGTCCTAAAGATGGAACATTCGTATTTGTATTTACAAATACGAATGTCCTACACCATCGATAGGATACGACAGAAATCACCATTAAAAAGAATGGTGATTCCTGATTTACTAAGCAGCCGTACTGACAATACGGCTGCTAAGTGGTGTGAAACACCCACGCAAATACGACAGGAAAATAGAACACCATTTTCCTGTTCTATTTGCGTTTTAGCCTGCACGGATCAGTCAGATCCGTGCAGGCTTCAGTGTAAAAAAAATAGAAAAATTAAATAAAAAAAAATAAAAAAACGGCATGGGGTCCCCCCCACAGCCGAAACCAGCACCAGGCGGAAGGAGCCGGGGCCGGTAATTAAAAATCAGGGAACCCGACAAATAGGGGATCCCCGATTTTTAACAACCAGCCCCAGGCTCCAGGTCCGGGGCTGGTTCCCAAAATACGGGGGACAAAATGACTAGGGGTCCCCCGTATTTCAAGAACCAGTCCCAGGCACAACCAGCCAGCAGGGTAATGCCACAGCTGGGGGGAGACTTTTTATACAAGTCCCCCCGGCCAAAGCATTCAGCCCTACCGACCAGTCAGCCTGGCCAGGGGCCCTGGGGAGGTGGGGACCCCCCCAATGGAGGGGTCCCCCCCTCCAGGACTTACCTGACCAGGCTGAAGCCTGGTACTGTCCCCGATGCCCCTGGGCGGTGGGCATCGGGCTGATTATGGTGTAAAAAATAGATGAATCTATTGTTTTTTACTGTGGCACTACAAGTGCCAGCAAGCCTCCCCAGCAAGCTGGGACTTGGAGAACCACAAGTCCCAGCCTGCTGGGCATTAAAGGGCCCGCTGGCACTTGTAGTTCCACAGTTAAAAAAATAGTGCACAAAACACACAGACACACTTTTAAAATAAAACTTTAATACATCCATTACACACATACTAATACTTACCTATCTTCTTCCCGTAGGTAGCCCTGGTCCTGATGTCCTCCGGTCCTGTGTCGGCGTTCCTCTTCATGTCGACGTCCTTCTTGAAGTCGACGTCCCTGTCGGTGATGGCGTCCGGGTCCGACGAAATCCATGGAGGAAGCTGTGGAAGGAAACCATACTCACCTGTCCCAGCGCGACGTAGTCCAGGTAAGGGTCTTGTCAAAAAAACAAACCGAACACCCCGAATCCAGCCGGACAGAGAGCCGCACGGTGTTTACATCGTGCGGCTCCGCCTCCCGAATGCCGCTATTGGCCGCCTTGCGGCCTAGCGGCCAATCAGGAGCCGCTAGGCCGCAAGGCGGCCAATAGCGGCATTCGGGAGGCGGAGCAGCACGATGTAAACAAACACCGTGCGTCTCCGTGTCCGGCTGGTTTCGGTGTGTTTGGTTTTTTTTTTGTTTTTTTTTTTAACTGTGGAACTACAAGTGCTAGCGGGCCCTTTAATGCCCAGCAGGCTGGGACTTGTGGTTCTCCAAGTCCCAGCTTGCTGGCACTTGTAGTGCCACAGTAAAAAACAATAGTTTATCCTTATTTTTACACCATTTATCAGCCCGATGCCCACCGCCCAGGGGCATCGGGGACAGTACCAGGCTTCAGCCTGGTCAGGTAAGTCCTGGAGGGGGGGGACCCCTTTATTGGGGGGGTCCCCACTCCCCCAGGGCCCCTGGCCAGGCTGACCGGTCAGGGGATTAATGTTTTGGCCAGGGGGACTTGTATAAAAAGTCTCCCCCCGGCTGTGGCATTACCCTGCTGGCTGGTTGTGCCTGGGACTGGTTCTTAAAATACGGGGGACCCCTAGTCATTTTGTCCCGTGTATTTTGGGAACCAGCCCCGGACCTGGAGCCTGGGGCTGGTTGTTAAAAATCGGGGATCCCCTATTTGTCGGGTTCCCTGATTTTTAATTACCGGCCCCGGCTCCTTCAGCCTGGTGCTGGTTACAGCTGTGGGGGGGACCCCACGCCGGTTTTTTTTTTTCATTTATTTATTTTTCTATTTTTTTTTAAACACTGCAGCCTGCACGGATCTGACTGATCCGTGCAGACTGCTAGAAATAATTCGTATTAGCAGCCGTATATACGGCCGCTAATACGGATGGTTACACCATCGGAGGGTTACAAAGCAGTCGTATCTGACTGCTTTGTTACTGACCCTCCGGAACACGAGTTTGCATACGACTTAAACAGTCGTATGCAACCGTAGGGGAAACTAGGTTTTTCATATTGGTAAATTTCCCCAGTTATCTCTACATACCTGCGTTATATTGCATAGTCTTTGATAAAAACCGACTGCCTCATTACTAGCGGCTGGAGGATGGAGTCCAGGAACTGTGATACAGGTTGGTATATGGAGCCCTGGGCCGAGATGATAGACCTGCCTGGTGGAGCCCTCGCGTTCTTGTGAATTTTTGGCACTGTGAAAAATATAGGCTTTCTTGGGCTGGGTCATGATAATGCCGTTGTGTTGGACTTTGCTCCAAAAGAAGATCTAACTCTTTCTTATACACTTGCATTGGATCTTTGGGTAGGTTGGCATATGTGTTGGTGTCTGCCAATTGGTTCTGTATCTCTGTTTTGTAGTAGTCGAAATCTAGGACCACTACCCCCCCCCACCTTTGTCGGCAGGGCGGATAATCACTTCTTTGGAATTGCTCAGACGTTTCAAGGCAGTCCATTCGGAGTTTGTAAGATTGTAGTGTGTATTAGTTTTTGCCTTTGCATACTTATTGACTGAGTCATCCAGTAGGTGGGTAAAGGACTTAATGGAGGGGTTCTGGGATACTGGATCAAATTGGGAAGCGGACCTGGAGTTGATAAACTGCTGGTGTGCTTCTGGTGGTCTAAGGTCCGGTTTGTCTTGAAAGTACTCCCCTAGTCTGAGCTTTCTAGAGAAACGGTGGAGCTCTATTTGCCAACCTAGGTCGTTGAATCCAGTGGTGGGGACAAAAGAGAGTCCTTAATCAAGGACTGACAGTTCGATATCTGTAAGATGTTTGTGCGATAGGTTATAGACTAGGGCTTCTGGGCTTTTGGTATACCCTCTTGTTCTGGCCTCCCCTACGGTGGCCAGCCTGCCTTTTTTGTATGCCTTGCTTGTTTCTACGAGGTCCCTATAGGAAGTTCTCTGGCAATGGAAGCCTCTTCGGAGTCCATGTGTGTGGTATCTGTGTCGCTGTTGGAGGATACGCCAGGGCCTAAATTGGCTTTTCTTCTCCTGCGCCAGCTTTGGGAAGATCTAGCAGCTGGTCTGCACTTGTCCTCTCCACCGTTAAGCCACCGATAGACCTGGTTCCGCTCGTAATCCTCTGTCACCATTTAGAGTTTGTTTCATTTGAATTTAACCAGATCCCTCCGATAACTGAGTTTTGCCAGCCAGTCCTGGCTCGTGTCTTGAGTTGGAGGTGCTCCACTTCATATTTGGCAATTTCTTCTAATACACCAAATGGCGAGGTTCATGGTTAATGCAGGGAGCCCTCTGCATTTAGCTGTGAGACTTGCTGTTTTGGCAGTCGCACACAGTGTTTCCACATCGCTGTAAAAACCCAGCAAGGTAGAGACGGCGTGTGCAGGGGGTCAGTTTAATACTGACTGTGCAGCTGTGACAACAAGCAGTCAGCACTGCTTGCCGTCACCGCTCACAAAAGAGCATTGAATACAGTCCACTGTGGCCATGCACACAGTGTGCAGTATCCCTCACCAAGTCGGCGGGTTCCAACGATATACAGATGTGCAGCGGTATGATATATATATATATATATATATATATATATATATATATATATACACATTCATACATACATACATACATACACACACACACACACACACACACACACACACACACGTTCTACATATACAGTATGTGCACAAACATTATATATATATATATATATATATATATATACACACACACACACACAAATTCTACATATATGCGCACACACATTTTATATATATATATATATATATATACACACATAAAAATAAATAGAACCATATATATTGAAAAATGACTACCTTACTTGTGCAGGTGACAGCAGGAGAACAGAAAGTCTCTGCAAGCCACCCCCAGCTGGCTCCACTGAATGGCCCTGGGATCCCGCCTCTTTGATCCGTGAAATAACAAAATATAATATGTGGTTTTGTAGAACGATCCTTATTCTCTAATAACGAAAGCTAAAATGCTGGATAGGGGAAGGGGTAATTGGGAGTATGGGGCGCATGAGTGGGATGGGACTGGTGGTGGGGCAGTGTGGCTGAGTGGGGGATAATGTCACTGAGTCTCTTACAGCAGCAGGTATCCGTGTCGCGAGAGGCTGGCATCCCGTCTTGCTCGCGGTACATGCTTACCTGTCTTCCTGCGTCCCTCGGTGTCCTCTTTCAGCGGTGTGCGCTGCACGTGCTTCCATGTCCCCACAGAGCCTCAGGGCTTAGGTGTGGCCATATAGCAGATTGGTATTGCAGGATAACGTGTGCCCACGACCTCTGCTGGGTGCCATGTGCTCAACTCCTCTATAAGCGAGGAGACTTGGTGTTTGAGAGCAGATGGTGACTCGAGTGTAAGGTGTCCTCCAACTCGTGTCAGCCCTTAGGGCCTTCTTCAGGGAGATTGTCTAAAAATTGGTTGGTACTGAAAGTGATTCTCCCTGTGCTATATAATCTTTATGTTTGAAAAAAGGGCAATCAGAGGACATGGCAACTGCCTCTTGCCCACTAACAGACAGAAATCTGCATATTCCAGGGTTAGAGAAGAGAGAGTGATGAGAGAAAAGACATACAGCAAATGGTGGAGACCATCATTGGATTGATGAAAAGGCTTCTTTTTTTGTGGGGGACCAAACAAACCAATCATTTCAGCCACGGTCATGTGGCAGACACTGTCTCTGAAATGATGGGTTTGTTAAAGTGTGCATGTCATATTTATGCAACATAAGTATGGGTGGAAGGGCCCAAGGACAATTCCATCGTGTAGCCATTTCCTGTGCATTATGTGCTCTTTGGAGTATTTTATGGCACAGTTTTTAAAACTACCATCCTGTGTGCTGCTGCAGTGCCACTACTAGATGGGCTATGTATTTGTGCAGCCTAATTGTGTTGCTGTGCATAGTCATCCATCTACCTCGGTGCAACCTTTTGACCTAAAAACAAAATAAGGTGTTCAGAATAGACTGGTAATGAGTTATAATACATGTTATTGTGGTTAATAATAGCATAGGAGCACAAAAAAAAACCCTCTCCAAATTCTGCGTTTTTTATCGGGTTTTATGTTTTTTTTTAAAGAAATCCAAACCATGAAACAGGGAAGGGTGGTGTTTTGGAAGAGATCCCGATCCAAAACACGGCCAGAGATACAGAACCAAAACACCAAACACGAAAAGTGGCCGGTGCACACCCCTAGTTGGAAGTTAAAATGAGATCAACTGTGCTGAAAAATACACAGTTTTGTGATCTGGTGTGTCCAATCATGTTAGTGGGATTTCTGTCATTATAACACACATGAATATATAGTCCCCACTCACAGCCCTCCTGACGACCGAGATAATACACCCTATAATATCTTTGTAATCTGAATGAAAATTTGGTCATTTCTGGGAGCAAATAGCAAATGACCGTTTGCTCCCAAACATGGAAAACCGCCACAAATTGGTTAAATTCATTTATGCAAATGACTGTATTTTTGTCCATTTTCCAACTTTTGGGAGCAAATGGTCGATTGTAAATTGTTCCCAGAAATTACCAGATTTTTGTTTCAAGCAGCCAATTTTCATTAATTTCACATCAATCTTTATTGATGTTGGTCTTCAGGGCTAAAACACACATTTACTAAAATTTAAAAATTAAATGGGTGTCGGCATGTTAAATGACGGTATTTTGACTAGGTCAGTCACTTGAACATGAATAATAATAACGAATATTGGTATATTGAACATGTTGATATTTTGACTGTCGGTCAATGGTTGTCGGTATGATGACCATTGGTTAAATGTCCGTTGGTACAGTAAATTGACTGCTACCCCCTGGTACACAATGTCTATTTTACATGCATGTTATGTGTACCGCATTAGGTGGCTACGATGTAGCACAGCTTATTCAGCCAGGGGCTGGAGATAGAATCACCAGCTGCCAGGCCCCACAATCTGCCGGAAGGGGGCACATGTGCATGACATGCTTGTGCACCCCGTTCCAACTGAGCTCTCCGCCACCTCCCCGTTGGTCCCCGCCATCTTCTCGAACCCCCCTAACCCTGCCCATCTCCCTGAAGTGGAGACAGTCAGGGTTTCCACTCCCCACATTACAATAAGCAACAATAATGTGAAGCAGCCCAGCACACTGAAATACTGTACAGTATATTGCTTTCATCGGGTACTCTGGTGGTCAATGCTGCCCACAGGAATTTGTACATGCCATGAGATCAGTCCTTACTTGGTGTCTAAAACGGCTTATGCTCCTGTATTACCAAGTATTACAATAAACCTCTGAAAGTAATATTAAGAAAAAAAAACAAAATGTATCATAAAATCAATGTAAAACTATTTTTTTCTATTTACCCTCACACATTTCTCATTACAGTTTGTTCACTTACAATGAGTCACTAGGGACCCTCCACCATATAAAGAAAATAATTGATGCGATACGGCCTTGAGTCCAGTACTTCCCAATGGTACTAGTCTAGAACTGTCAGCAGTCATAAAGCTCTGTATTCTGCAAACTGTGTTATGGACATGCCATCACTTATTAGGTTTTTAACCTAATTCATTTTAAATTTCTCGGAGACCGAGAAAAATCCACCTCACTCCTTGCCCATGGGAAGGACGATCAGCTTTGTACAATACACTCCCTATTCTTCATTTCTAACCAATTACAAAACTGCTGGCAGTGGCTATTACAATTGAATCTTCAAGAAATAAAGCAACCTTTCTATTCTTGCTGGGAATAGACCGGCAACATTACTCCGACATAACCCTGTTGCCTGGTGTGATTTACAGTGCTATGTGTTCTGTATGTAAACCTTCTATCTGCTTATGACAAGTTTAGTTTCATGTTAAACTAGTACTATGTAAATGAATCGATGAAGACTCAAAAACATAAATTTTGGCATTCAATGTTAGTTATAAAGGGACCCTGTATTGTGTCACTAATCCATCCATGCACGAACATCAACAACAATATGCATATCGCCTATGGATGCTTAAAGCTACAACAACATAACGAAGGTATCCAACTCAACTTTCTACCTTGCCTACAGACCTGTAAGGGTGGTGACACTGCAAATTATCATTTAACGTAGGTGAGCGCATCAGGTTCATAATATAGCTCATGGACTGACAAAAAAACAAGACAGAGACATAAAAATAAGGTTGGAAGTGTGGGGAAAAAAACAAACAATGAGGCTTAGTTGATTGTCGAATTTCTGGGAGCGACTAGCGGTGGTGTGGGGTGTGTGGCTTGGTAAAGGAGACAGGTGGGAGCATGATGCGGCAAAGGAGGCAGAGTTGGGGGATATTTCCAGCGTTGAAAAGCCGCTATGATAATGTGTTTTGGCACAAATTGTGTCACTGTTGGTCTGGTTTACCTGCATCACTCAGAAAGTGGCTGGCTGGATGGTGGTTAAGGCCATATCCGGAAGACATGCACACTTTTCCATGTTTCGTTTTCCATGTTCCCAGTTTACAAAGTCCCCAGGGCAGTCCATGATAGTAAACAAGTACATAAGCCCGTTGCACATCAATAAGTTAAATGCCTACAGATGACTTACAAATTAACATGACAGCCTTAAGGTGTAACCCTTTTGAGTTTAATTAAAACTACAGAACCAAATAACTTTTTATGGGAATTGATTTAAATAAATTATGGTCTATTTACAATAATTGATGTAACAGGAGTGTAGCCAGTTTGTGATTGAAATCTAAAATGTCCTCCTTATTGGCTTATTTATTAAAAAGCCTTGATGATTGTTTGTCATCACTTGTCAAAGTGGCTAGAAGTCTGTTATCTCTGCTGTTATTGGCTGACCTCACTCTACAAGGTGATCACAGATTTCACCTAGGTTTGCGCTTCCTAGAGCAACCTGAGTGAGCTTATTTCATCTTATGCCATATAGATTCTAATTTCTCACACTGCGTTGTAGGTGGGTAACTCGCTTTCTCCATCAGGCTCCTAGACCGGCATTAAGAACCACTTACCCCAGTCTTCTACACTTGCACCCGCACTGCTTACTTCTGGGTATGAAACAAAACTGTTCCATTTCAGAAGAAACAAACATTAAATATAAAAGCGGGTATGGATCATTAGGTCACCAGCAAGTAGGTCGACAACATTAGGTTGATACCACTAGGCTGACATGGCTTAAGGTCGACATGACTAAATGTCAACATGGGTTAGGTCAACAGGGTCATTAGGCCGACAGGGTCATTAGGTCGACATGGGTAAGGTCGACAGTGAAAAAGTCGATGTGGCTTTGTTTTTTCACCCGAATGTGGACACAGTCAACATAAAAACTAAAACGTAGCACCGCGTCCCCTTGCATGGCTCGCTACGCTCGTCATGCTTTGGGCACGGTGCCTCGCTACACTCAGCGCACTATTTTTTTTCCCACCACGCCCTAGTGGATGGTAGGGCATGAAATACTGCCTGTCGGCAAGTCAGCTCAAAAAACAGTACAAACCCCCATGTCAACCTTTTGAGTGTAGACCATCCCCATGTCAACCATCCCGGTGTCAACCTAATGACCCTGCCGACCTAATGACCCTGTAGACCTAACCCATGTTGAGCTAAAGGCATGTTGACCTTTCTGCATGTCCACTTAAAATCCTGTCGACCTACCTGCATTTTGACCTCATGGTGTCGACCTACTTGATGGTAACCCAATGACCGTATCCCATTAAAAACAATAAAACAATTCCCAACATTTTCTAGTATTTTCCAAATAATGAAAGTGTGCAGCGTTGAGAATTAACTTCCTTGGTGGCGCAGTAACCAGACATGGCCTTAGCATGTATTCAAAATGTACATAGTGCATAACATTTGCAGTACACATTTGTCCCCAATATTTCCCTTTGATGGCATCGCTGCAAGACCGCTTATGTAATGTAACCATCTTAGTTGTTTGTATAGGGTTCCCGACCACAGCAACCACATTGCAGTATTAATATTAAGATATAACCAATATATTAGTTGATAAATGATGGTGATAATAGGTGATACACAGTCGCCTTGATTATGATGGCTGCAGGAAAATTATACTGGCAGCAGTAAGGTTTCTCTTCCAGCTTTTCCAGAATCTTCTCAGGGAATATGTGCACGTAACCAGGCTTTCTGCTTCACACATGCACAGTGCAGCTCAAAGCCCATACTTGGACTTTCAGAACCATGAACAACAGTGTTAATATTTTTGATCAACTAATAAAGCATATTTAGTTCATTTTCTAATGTTATAGCCACCATGGTATGTACTGTAGTAATCCTTGCTATGCAGGTATCCTATGGCAAAGTTATCTTGGGAAAAACTCGCCATAGCTTAGTTTTAAGTCCTAAATAGATTAGGGAAATTTAACAAAGCTTTATTCCATATGCAGCGCTAATGTTTTATACTGTATCTTCTAAAATTATTTTTACATACGCTCTCCCTGCCATCAGGTTCTAGCAATTTGCTACACATGCCCTGAAATCATAGGTGTATCAATAATGGGTGCAATGTGTGGTAAACATGGGGAGCTGTGTTCAGGGGGGGCCATCCTGCAACCCCTGCACCCAAGTTCCCTTACTTACATTTCCGAAGTCCAGTGTTGGTGCTTTCATTTCATAAAAAATTACTTGGAAAAGAGTGAAGCGGCCATTTCCCAATGCTTTGCACATGCACAGTGGACATTCATCTGTGGAAACATTCATCAACAGCAATGTGGCGGGCACCAATTTTCCAAAGACCTGGTCATGAACAATAGATACAGTATAAGTCACTTAGGGGTTTATTCTAGTTCATTCTTTCTGACAAAATCCTTCTTAGATGGACAAAACCATGTGCACTGCAGGGGGGCAGATGTAACATGTGCAGAGAGAATTAGATTTGGGTGAGTTATTTTGTTTCTGTGCAGGGAAAATACTGACTGCATGATTTTACACTTCAATATAGATCTCACTTTGAAGAAAAACCCCACCCAAATCTAATTCTCTCTGCACAAGTTACATCTGCCCCACCCGCAGTGCACATGGTTTTGTCCATCTAAGAAGGATTTTGTCAGAAAGAATGAACTAGAATAACCCCCTTAGAACATGGCACGCACTGCATGTTCATGTAGATTTGTCCCCCTCCTCTATTAAACCGCCCCTGCCTATAATGCAGCATTTATCCTTTGTCACACATGCTCTGTAATGCAGCATATACCCCATAATGCAGTATACAAGGTTTTACACACATACCCTTTAATGTAGCTTTCATAATTTGGCACATGTGCCCTGTACTGGAATATTCATCCTTTGGCACACATCACCTGTATGCACTGCAGTATCATACCCTCCAACATCTGGAGGGCAGAAATCGGCGCACATTCGTAAATTGGCACGGTCAAAGGGACGTGGTCAGTGCAAAAGTAGGTGTGGCCACGCCCCCTTTCTGAATGTGTATTGGCATCAATTCAGATCATATACCCAGGGCCCCAGGATGACCCGTGTATCATGTTAGCAACACTCACCTGCTTTCTGTGCCCCCTGGGGCCACCTCAGCCACCCATCAGCTCAAATACTGTATCGGCGGCGCCCCTGTGCTCTGTGGTGTGCACTGACTTTGCAATTCCCTGGGAACAGAGACAAGGTGCAGGGGTTCCGGGGAGAAATCCCTAAGCAAGGGGAAGACTGCCATCCCGCTGAGTCCCTGAGTCCCCCTGCAGTGCAACCCGGGAAATGTAGTCTTGGCAGGCCACTCACACTTCCCAAAGAGCAGCCGGCGGTGTAACAGATGAAATCTACAATTCCCAGAGTTGGAGGAGCCGCCTGTCAAAAATCAGTACTATCGGTATGCAGTATGCAGTATACATCTTTTGGCACTCTCATGTGGCCACTCTCATCATGGATAAGTATGCCCATCACAGCAAGATGCTTGGAGCACAGTGCTGCAACTATTTTTACCATTAAAGTGTATGAAGTACATGTGCCTATATACAAGCATGCACACTATTCATGCTATCCATGCCGCGATGTGTATGTATTGCGGGATAGATGAGCTTGGCTACATCTGTAAATCATTTTATTCTTCTCCCTTGCTATGGTGTGCGGGAGATCAGGGAGATCACCACTATTTCGGTAAGTTGGCAGATATGCTCCTACACCAAAAATGAAAAGAAAAGATTGCGTTCAATATATAGAAACCAAAGCATGAAAGCACTTTGGGCCTAATTCATATTTTTACTCAAAGGCAGCTGTATTTGTTCCAGGTTACAGAGCTGCTAATCATCGTAAGTGAAGCTGCAGCCCATGGAAAAAGTCCTCTGCCATTGTGTATTCATATACAGCACCAATGCAACAACATGGACCATCAACTCGTAAGGTTAACCTATGGCTACACAGACTGGCTGAGGCAGTAGCAATGCTGTTGTCATGTGTCTCTACATAGATGATCACAGTGGAAGACATATGCACACCTTAAAAATGGCCATGACATGCCTGTGTCTAAACACATACAGTATGTTAACGGTCCCTTCCTGTCAGTGTGAATATAAAATTTCAGTGCGAGCGTAATCGCAATGGTACCTTTGCATGTGCACAGTATAATCGTGGGACATGCCCAGTCTGCTGATAATGTGGCATTGCATACAAATATGAATTAGGCCTTTTATTCCTTATCCGGCACATGGAATTCACTGATTTGTACATCTTGGGAAAACTAGAAAACATTAATGGACCAATGAGAAAAAAAATGGCACTTCCTCATCTTTGCGGCCACCGCTTACGCTACGGAACTTACATAGTGCTGCTAAGCATCATCGTCCCCTCGGGGCTTGCTTCTCTCACCACGCTTCGGGCTCAGTGGCTCGCTTCATTTGCCACAACTTTATTAAAGGTAATAGATGGTGGTGTGGACACAGGAGGGTGGCGTGGACCCAGGGTTCCCTCACCGAAAATCCTTAACTAGCGGTTACGTAGCAGCTAATGTACAGTAACTGGCATATCGGTGGCCGCAAAGATGAGGAAGTACCAAAAAAAAATACTTCCCAGAATTTATCAGTCATCAGTGTCACCACTTCTGCCAGCTCTAAGATTTAGTTCAACATTTTTTACACTCACACTCAATGAAATGTGAAATATATATTTAGCAAACTCTACCATATTATTGTTTATAAAATGGCAGGAATAAACCTGTGGAATTCTTTAAACAATATAGCATGACCTCTTTAGCAAAGGTCTCTACACAAAATAATTTGTTTTGTAAATGGTCATGTTGCATGTTGAAATATTAATTTATGTACTCAATGCAAGCAAAGTTATATATAAAATGTAGAAGCCACTGTTATAGTGGTAAAAAATAAACATTTTTCCAGGGCTCAGCATAGGACTTGTAGGGTAGAACAGAACCTGACCTAGAAAACAATATTAATTGCAGGTGGGTCCTTCTGGTAGCTTGGCATCCTCCAGTCATGCTTACCATGGTTATCATGTTGCACCAGGCGTGCTAAACGATTGAAGATGACAGGGCTGACTTAGTGTAAGATGTGGCACAGAACAGAGGTAGATGAACATGATACATGGTATTATGTTAAATTTGTTATCTGCTTTTACAAAGTGCACAGATTATTACAGTGAGATGTAGCCCTCTGGCTGAGAAAAGATTGAATTAAGTCCATACAAGACTCCCCTACCAACAGCTAATGAGTTAAAATAAAATCCATGTCTTGTCCTGGGGTGTGTGTGTTACTGTAGCAACAAGAGCGCATTGTGTTAACAAAGCATTGATTTGCTGTTAAACATAAAAATATTTATGACATGTTTAGCGTTATGGAGTATTATGCCTTGAATGGCCTTTTGAAAAGAACTTAATAGTATATGAGTCTCAGAGGGGAGAGAAGGTAATTACGCAAAGTGTCAGCTGTGCTATATGACCAAAATGTGTATACTCTGTAGTCCTTGAATAACACTAGCTTAAAGTGTTAAGCCACATACACTCTACCCAAACCCCGCCGACACGCTAACGGCAGCAGCAGGGACCCGGCAGGGTGTCAGCATCGACAAAGTGCATACTCACTTGCCGATGAAGGCGGGGAGGAAGCGACGAAGGGGGGAGCAAGTGCTGTACTGCAGCATGGCTTTCATTAACAAGGTCCTCACTGGTCTGTACAAGTTCAGACAAGGAAGGGTCTACAGGGCTTTAGATTGGCTTTGTTACTACTCTTGTTCATTTTGCCAGATACATATTAACAATTGGGAACCATCACCATTTTAGCAGCACTTCAACAGCTTATTCAGCAGGTATAAGTTTGGAAAAGCATAAAAGCATAGTAGTTGCTTTCTATATTAACAAGCTGAAAACACAGCTCATAATCCCTTTAAGTCATTACTTTCCTTAGCTGAAATATTTGCAAATGTAAATAACAGGTACAATGAGAACATGTAGTTAATTTAAACACAACATTCTTACTAATATTATACTAAAGAAAAAGGACCAAAAAGTGATAAAGTGATAAACTGTCATGCTACAGGCTGGGTTTGAAAAATTACATTTATGAGCTGATTGGCTGGTTGTTTGTCACTCTCCACTTTATCACTTTTTGAAGCTTGGTGCATCTGACCCAAATTGAGATAGATAAAGATCCCCAACTCCCGCAGGTACCCCTTCCAGGGCTGACCAGCCAGGGAGTGATGTAAGGGGCAGGGTACCTTGTATAAAAAGTGTCCCTCTGTTGTGGTATAACACTGATGGCTGTTGGAGGCCAGCGCTGGTTACAAAATATGGGCAACCTAAATTCATCTTGTCCTCCGTATTTTTGGAACCAGGACTGGTCCAAGAGATGGTGCTGGTTTCTTAAATATAGGGGAGACCCCCTATTGGGGAAACCAGGGCGGCCCAATGAACTGGTTATGCTTGGGAGGGTGTACCCCATGCTGTTTCTTTTTACATTTATGAAAACGCATGCTCCCGCTACATTCCTGTTACTTAAAATTGCACCTTTACTAAAAATCGCAAATTCGTGTTACTAAAAAAATCACCAGCAATCAAAAGAGATTTCTGATTTTGTCTAAAAATTCACACCCTATTACAGTACATGTGACATATGCGATGTGGTGTGATTTTTTAAGCTGCCTAAAAAATAGTACATCTTGCCCGATATGTCTGAAAACGACTGCATTCACAGACACAATGCCTGTTCATAGCTGATGCACTTGGTGATATAGCTAGCATTCATTTGGTGTAAAAACTTTGGGTGACATTCTATGGGATGAGAGTTGTGTTTTTTGGCTAAATCCCGTTTTTGCATATTTAATGAGATGCGAAAAACGGCAAAACTTTATTACATACACACACACACACATCTCACTTTTACAACCACATACACACCGATCCAGGATCCAGCGCTGGTCTCCCTTCTGCTGCAGAGCCGGCTACCCCCGCACTGACAGCGGGGACAACCGGCTGTCTCTGATGCAGCTAACAGCTTCTGTCGCGTTGTCCCAGTGCGACACAGGCTGAGAGCGTGATTGGGCGATGCGTCTTCATGGAGACGCATAGCTCAGCCCTGATTGGCTGAGCTATGCGTCTCCATGGAGACGCATAAGTCGAAGACGCTCTCAGCCTCTCTTGCGCTGGGACAGCGCAACAGAAGCTGTTAGCTCCATCGGAGAAAGCCGCTTCAGCCCGCTGATAGTGCGGGCTGACCGGCTCTGCAGCAGAAGGGAGACCAGCGCTGGATCCTGGATCGGTGAGTATGTGGTTGTAAAAGTGAGATGTGTGTGTGTATGTAATAAAGTTTTACTTTTCTGTGTGTGTGTTTTCTTTTAACATTCTTTTTACAGGTGGACTACAAGTCCCAGCGGGCCCATTACTGCCCCGCATGCTGGGACTTGTGGTTCTCCAAGTCCCAGCCTGTGGGGGAGGTCTGCTGGGACTTGTAGTTCTCCTGTATAAAGCAATGTTAGGATTGAAAGATTTTACACCATCAGGCCGGCGTCCACTGGCCAGGGACGCCGGTGACAGCCCTGGGCTTCAGCCCTGGAGGGGTGAAGCCTTGGGGGGGGACCCCTTTATTGGAGGGGTCCCCACTCCTCCAGGTACCCCGTCCAAGGCTGACCAGCTCATGGTACGGCCGGGGGACCTTATGTAAAAAGTGTCCCCCGGCTGTGGCATGACACTGCGGGCTGTTGGAGCCCGGTGCTGGTTTCAAAATATGGGGGACCCCCAGATTTTTTGTCCCCCGTATTTTTGGAACCAGGACCAGTCCAAGAGTCCGGGGCTGGTTTCAGAAATACGGGGGACCCCTACACTTTTTGTCCCCCGTATTTTTGGAACCAGGTCCGGCTCAATGAGCCCGGGGCTGGTTATGCTCAGGAGGGGGGACCCCACGCAATTTTTGCCGAAAATTCGCCCATTATCGCACTCAATCGCACTTTTCTTGCCGGAACACGCACCTCATAAAATATGCGAATCCAAGGCAAAAATGCGATTTGAAAAAAATTGCGATAATGGGCAAAAAACTGACGTGGGAAAAACTCTCATCCCATAGAATGTCACCCTTTATGTTGTACAGTGTGTACCCTGTATAAGATACACACAAATCTAGATTGATACACATGTGAAGTACAGAAATGTGCATATGCATGTCACAAATCTGATCAATCAACCACCATATGAGCAAACTGATTATTAGAGAAGATGTATTGTGGTGTAAAGTATGAATTTAATGTATTTTCTTTTCTAATAAAAAAACGTTATATCTTATAACATGCAAGAACCAAGTCATACGTTGATTTAACAAAGAAAGGATTTTTAGGGGCTGAAACAGAGCTTAATATAGACTAGAGCAAGGCAGATACTATGAACTTTGGAGGAATTAAAGCTGAATGTATAAAATACATAAGAATTATGCAAAAGTAATTTTATTCATTGCTAAATGTCATGTTGGTTTATAATGTCATCAAAAGCAATAAAAGATATTTACATATCTCTGCTATAAATTACAGTATATAAGAATTTGTCCATATTTAATGGCTTGTCAGTGGAAACAGATATAGTAACTGTACATATGTAGAACCATATGTTTAACTTCCATTCAGCTGTCTCTAGATTATTATCCCACAACCATATACATTATCAGTATCAAATAAATAATAAACAAAGAGTAATAGATACATGATCATTTTGGAATAGATGGGCTTAATGGTGTGTACACACGGGGGAGATTATAGCAAATATCACTGGAAATATGGTTGCTGAGCGACCATATTGCCAGCGATGGGAGTGTGCACCGGCGATAAATCTCTGGTCTCTGATGCAAATGGGACACCGAGCGATATATCGCTCGGCGATATATCGACCCGTGTGTACAGGGCTTAAGACAAATGAAATAGCATAATCATAAGTACAGTATTTAATAGGTATATTTAACAAATACACAATTTCCAAATGTACTGTATTCAGCAAATGTAAATAATCAATATGAAAATGTATAAATAAATATGACACATAAATACTTCAAACAGTTGAACATTCTTATAAAAAATGTAGTTAAAAGCTGAAAACACATTACAAGGAGACCTTTATACTCTTTTCACATCACTATAGTAGAATTATTCAGGCGCTAGACTCAGACCGATGGACCAAATTATGTGTTCAACCACCACTATGATAGAGGTATGCCAACCTCCAAAACAATTACAGAAAAACACAGTACAGTACAAGTGGTGCTTAATAATACATAAAAGTCACGTTTCACTCAATAAAAATATTTATTACTCTATAAACACACATAAATAAATAAATAAGAAAATTAAAAAATAAACCTCCCAGAGGGTCAAAGCAGACTAATAACACATATTATTATAAAAAAGAGCAATAACTTGATTTTTCTAAGTAATTTCAGCTGATCTGCTTGTGCTATTGGGGGAAATTTACTAAAGGAAATTTGTAAAAAAATAGGTGTATTTGTATCCAGAAATACACTCATTGTTGATATTTACTATCCCGAAAATACGGCAATTCGTATTCGTATTGATGTGCTATCAATACGAATAGCCGTATTTTTGATATAGTAAATGTCAAAAATAAGTGTATTTCTGGATACAAATACACCTATTTTTTACAAATTTCCTTTAGTAAATGTCCCCCGTTATCTCAACTGGAAAGATGGGCATCCATTGCACTAGATATTTATTGGGCAATACCAATCTCGAACAGTCATATATCTTTGATATTCTCTTGTATTGCGCTATGGCATTTTAGGATAGTCGTGGCTACTAAAAGCCTCCTCTGATTTAAATTAGAGATGAGCGAAACATCCCCCCCCCCCCCCCGAACTTACCTTATCCGAGGCCGGATCCGAGGAGTTCACCGGGTCCCGCCATCTTCCCGCGTCCAAAATGAGACTGAAACGTCATCATCCTGCGTCGGATTTGGATCTCTATAAAAGGTCCGGCTCTGGCGCCATCTTCATTCGGCAAGTGGAATTCAAACAGCACGGATATGTCCGTGCTGTCTGCACAGGGGACACACACACATGGGGACTGCAAGGGGGGGGGGGCACACTAAAGGGAGGGGGGCTAAAGGGGCTGCTGGAGGGGGGACACAGTAAAGGGAGAACTACTGAACGGCCAGGGTCAAAATCACTAAGGGGGATCTACGCTTCTCAAAATTCTAAATTTTCAGTGTGCAGGTATATATCTAGATCCCAAAAGGAGCAACTCTCTTTGGATCTACTGAGAAGCAAGGTACTAAGGGGGCAATACTGAGCAGCCAGGGAACCACTACTCTGGGAGAACTACTGTGGAATAAACAAAGGGGGAACTTCTAAGGGTACTATTTTGTGCACTACTAGGGGGGCTGCTATATGGGGCTACTGTGGGGGAAAAGTAGCTCTCAGAAAAAAAATAAAGATTTTTATTTTTACTGCAGGGCTGCCCAGTGTCCCGTATCAGTCCAGGGGTGCCCACGTGTGTGCCATATAATTCCAGGGGTGCCCAGTGTCCCGTATCAGTCCAGGGGATCTGCCCCCATTTTTTTATTGAAATAAAAAAACATTTAGGAAGTGTTTTAGCAAAACCCATTACAACACAAAACCTGAAGGTAATCAGAACCCAAAACGTGAAAAGTGGCCGGTGCACATACCTAATTTAAATGGTCATCATCTGCCTCACTTAGTTGACAAATGGGGTCTACACCTTTATGTGGGACGCAATTTATCAGTAGCCTGCACGGTTTGTATGCTAAGTCTTAACGTGTAGCCGGAATTCCAATGTAGAGGGAGCAGGAGGATGGTGCCTTGCTGTTTCCTGTGGAGTCTCATGCTGTTTTTCTCCTCCAAGCCACACTCTGTCTGCCATAGGATGTCTCTGGTCGGCAAATGCTCTATGTGATATACTTGTGGTTACAGTGGGTGACTTGATGTAGTTAGCGGCCAGAACGGGAATCTTCTTCACACGCCAGCAGTCTCTTTAATGCGTTTCGCTGCTCTCAAGGCGGCTTTTTGAAAGAAAAAAAACATGAAATAATTTCTGCCCCGTACGCTACCCTGTGAATGGATGTTTATGCCAAACATCCATACGCAAAGCAGCAGGGATGTGCGGACCATGGTGGTGGGCAGCCATTTGCATGGGCAGCGTTAGTTGGCTCACTAAGTAGCGAAGGTCGCTGCTTAGCAAGTCAACCAGAATCACCCCCCCCCAAATGTATTACTTTTATTCATTAACGTGGACATTACTTTTTGAAGACAAGAGGCACAGACAAGTCTTATTTGCTGCACAAGTTTTATTTTTCTTTCAACCCTGAGAGAGTCACTATTAAGTATTTTAGTAGAAAGCCCTTTTTTCGTAATGGAAGGCAATACACCTTCAAATTTAGCGGTCTAGCCAATGATTGTGCAATTATGTCTGGTAGAGAGCCACAGATGAATTATCAAATGTTCATGGGCCGCTCATAAAATATGCCACCCACATACCCTTTTACACCAGTAGCGACACTCCAGGTACTTAGTGGTGGAAAAGTAGTTTACTGCGTGTCGTCACCAGTGTTTCGGGCCAGAGCCTGTCATCAGGACAAGACTATATATATATATATATATATATATATATATATATATACAGTATATATATATATATATATATATATATATATACAGTATATATATATATATATATATATATATATATATATATACAAAGGTGCTTAAAGCCGGCACTCCCAATGATCGATGCCAAAGTGCCCCGGGTGCCCTCCAAATGATGTTCAGAGTAGGAAAAACAGGCGTCACTCCTGAGGTTTTTCAAATGGTTAATTTTATAAATCAAAAAAGGAATCAATACATGCTCATCGCTGCCGAAGCAGTCGACGTTTTAATGTCAGACAGACACTTTTTTCAAGACACGATGTGCATGTGAATAAACAAGAAACATACTGAATGGCACAATATATAACTTACATTTCTAGCAGCGTCCGCCCGGCGGCTGGGTGCACACTACTCCGCCCTCAACCAGGGGGTGACTCAGCGTGCATGACGCCAGCTTCCTGCTCCCGTTGCCGGGCAACCAATCAAGCCAACGCCCCCAGCCGCTGGACGTCATCCTGTGGATGAAAACAATAACAAGCCAGGACTGATGAATGAGAAACATAGTAAAATGGCTGTTCAAGGCTGACAGTCCGCACTGTGTGAAAACATGCTCACTGCGGCTAATCACAGTGGCCAGATCACACTCAATATAAACCATCCTGACAGGACGCTACATAAAGTGATGAAGCACAGATAAACAACATACAATAACAAACCAGGGCCAATGAATGAATGTCATGATAGTAGCGGCCGTTCACGGCTGACGGTCCGCACTGAGTGAGAACATACTCACTCCGGCTGATCACGGCAGCCAGATCCCACTGATTAGAAACAATCTTAACGGGGCGCTGCATGACATAATGCAGCACAAATAAACAACATGCTACTGGAAAGAGGGAAAACATGAATGCTCATAGGATATGTAAGACACTAGAACAACACACTCCAATTGAACCTCTCGTTCAGTCCTAGAGGTTTACACGTATTTAGTTTGTATATCCATCGGGCTTCAAGTTTGAGCAAAGCTCCATCACGGTCTCCCCCACGTCGGAATGGTGGTACATGGTCATTCAGGATGAATCTTAGATCCTTAATGGTGTGGCCCGCATCTAAAAAGTGGCGTGCAACCGGTTGGTCTGCAGTCTTATGTTTAATAGCGTTATTTATGTAGGATCTATGTAGGGCCATCCGGTCCCTGATGGTACGGATGGTCTTACCCACATAATATAAATTGCAGGGGCAAAATAAAAGATAAACCACATGAGTGGTCGTACAGGTTAGTATATGCTTGATCCGAAAGTTAGTGTTATTGCTCGGATGATCCCAGACCAACCGGTTGCACGCCACTTTTTAGATGCGGGCCACACCATTAAGGATCTAAGATTCATCCTGATTGACCATGTACCACCATTCCGACGTGGGGGAGACCGTGATGGAGCTTTGCTCAAACTTGAAGCCCGATGGATATACAAACTAAATACGTGTAAACCTCTAGGACTGAACGAGAGGTTCAATTGGAGTGTGTTGTTCTAGTGTCTTACATATCCTATGAGCATTCATGTTTTCCCTCTTTCCAGTAGCATGTTGTTTATTTGTGCTGCATTATGTCATGCAGCGCCCCGTTAAGATTGTTTATAATCAGTGGGATCTGGCTGCCGTGATCAGCCGGAGTGAGTATGTTTTCACACAGTGCGGACTGTCAGCCTTGAACAGCCGCTTTTACTATGTTTCTCATTCACCAGTCCTGGCTTGTTATTGTTGTCACCCACAGGATGCCGTCCGGCGGCTGGGGGCGTTGGCTTGATTGGTTGCCCGGCAACGGGAGCAGGAAGCTGGCGTCATGCACGCTGAGTCACCCCCTGGTTGAGGGCGGAGTAGTGTGCACCCAGCCACCGGGCAGACGCTGCTAGAAATGTAAGTTATATATTGTGCCATTCAGTATGTTTCTTGTTTATTCACATGCACATCGTGTCTTGAAAAAAGTGTCTGTGTGACATTGAAACGTCGACTGCTTCGGCAGCGATGAGCATGTATTGATTCCTTTTTTGATTTATAAAATTAACCATTTGAAAGACCTCAGGAGTGACGCCTGTTTTTCCTACTCTATATATATATATATATATCTATATATATATATATATATATATATATATATATATATAATGTCAAAGGTTAAAAGAACGTCACTCCCGGCTCTTCAAAGGTGCAAAAAAATTTTTATCTGTGTTGCCAACGGCGTTTCGAGCCTGTGGCTCGTCTTCAGGACAATAACCTCGTCTTCAGGACAAATATATATATATATATATACAGTTGTGCTCATAAGTTTACATACCCTAGCAGAAATTGTGATTTTCTGGCCATCTGTCATAGAATATTAATGATAACTCACAAACTTTTCTTTCACTCATGGTTAGTGGTTGGGTGAAGCCATTTATTGTCAAACAACTGTGTTTACTCTGTTAAATCATAATGACAACAGAAACTACCCAAATGACCCTGATCAAAAGTTTACATACCCCAGTTCTTAATACTCTGTATTGCCCCCTTTAGCATCAATGATTTCTTGAATTATTTTGTGGTAGTTGTGGATGAGTTTATTTATTTTCTCATACGGTAAAGCTGCCCATTCTCAGCAAAAAGCCTCCAGTTCCTGTAAATTTTGGGCTGTCTTGCATGAACTGCACGTTTGAGATCTCCCCAGAGTGGCTCATTGATATTGAGGTCAGGAAAGAGACTGAGATGGCCACTCCAGAAGCTTCACTTTATTCTGCTGTAGCCAATGACAGGTCAACCTGGCCTTGTGTTTTGGATCATTTTCATGTTGGAATGTCCAAGTACGTCCCATGCACAGCTTCCAGGCTTCCAGTGCATATTTTCCTCCAGTATTTTCTGATAACATGCTGCATTCATCTTGCCATCAATTTTGATCGTTTCCAGTGCCTTTGTAGCTCACACATCCCCAAAACATCAGCGATCCACCTCCATGTTTCACAGTAGGAATGGTGTAACTTTTATCATAGGCCTTGATGACTCCTCTCCAAATGTAACGTTTATGGTTGTGGCCAAAAAGTTAAATTTTGGTCTCATCACTCCAAATGACTTTGTTCCAGAAGTTTTGAGGTGTGTCTGTTTGGAGTATTATAAGCGGGATGCTTTGTGGCACTTGGTGAGGATGGTTACCTTTAGTAGCCATTCAATCCTGTTTGTGCAGGCCATAATCTCCATGGTATGTAAGCTTTTGATCAGGGTCATTTCGGTAGTTTCTGTTGTCATTATGATTTAAAAAGAGTAAACACAGTTTTTGACAATAAATAGCGTCACCCATCCACTAACCATGAGTGAAAGAAAAGTTTGTAAGTTATCATTCATATTCTCTGACAAAAGGCCAGAAAATCACAAATTCTGCTAGGGTATGTAAACTTATGAGCACAAATTAAATGCAAGGTTATGCATCTTGGGAGACATAACCAATGTGCTAGATATAACCTAAGCGGGGAGGCGTTGGGTAATTCAGAACTTGAAAAGAACCCAGGAGTCCAAATTGATAACAAACTGGAGTGTAGAGTTCAATGTCATATAGCAACAAATAAGGCCAACAGGATACTAGCATGTATAAAAAGGGGTATGGAAACTAGGGACTCAAATATCATTATGCCACTGTACAAAGCATTGGTTAGACCACATCTAGAATATGGAGTACAATTCTGGGCCCGTATTATAAAAAAGGACAACATAGAACTGGAAAATGTCCAAAGAAGAACAACAAAGATAATAAAAGGAATGGAGAATTTAAGCTATGAAGGCAGATTCAACAAATTGTGATTGTTTATGCTAGAGAAGAGACATTTAAGGGGGGACATGCTTAACTTGTACAAATATATCAGGAGCCAATAAAAGGAACTGTCAGGCAACCTTATTCTGTAAGGAAGGACTCTAGGACACGTGGGCATTAGTTTAGATAAGAGGAAACAGATTTCGTTCTCTTAGTAGGAAAAAAAAAAATTTCCGGTCAGGGCAGCCAAACTATGGAACTCTCTTCCGGGTGAGGTGGTGTCAGCAGACATAATAAATACGTTTAAAATAAGGTTTTACAAACATCTATTGGTTAAAAACATCCAAGGGTACAAACAATCATAATCTGTCTTCAAAGATATCAGAATACACTACATACAGATGAAGCTAGCTTCATCTTTGCAGGGGCTGGCGATACTTTCACCAATCCCCGCAAGCCGCCGGCTCCCACCAGGGGGCGCGCGTGCATGAGACGCTTGTGCGCCCCGTGGCAACGGAGCTTGCTCCGGGTCCCCGACGCCAGTCCCCCTCACCGCCCCCCCCTAACCCTGCCCATATCCCTGAAGCAGAGACGGGCAGGATGCCGCTGCCCCGCCGTCGAAGACTGGGACGCACGCGCATCCCAATTTTAATGGAGTCCCTCTCCGCCGGTGCTCGCCAGAGGGGAGGTGCTGGCGAGCGCCGGCGCTAAACGAGAGGGGCTCCATCTGTATAACAAAGGATGAAGCTAATAGATCATACACTTTAACCAAGGTTGAACTCGATGGACTCAAATCTTTATTCAGCCTTAACAACTACGGTATGTAACTATGTAAATACTGACAATAAGGGATTTATTTACTAAGATGGGAATTCTATTGCATATTAAATGTTGCTATGGGCAACCAATTAGGTTATATTTATTATCTTCAAGAAGGTGCTAAATAAATAAGTAGACTCTGATTGGTTGCTATGGGCAACATCCCATCTTCAATAGACCTCCTAATTTAGTAAATAAACCCCTGAATGCTCTTAACAACTCCACAATAACACCCCTCACACCACATAACCTCCCTCATATGTTCTGTTCTATATGTAAACTATGTAGTCATAATGGGGGAAATTTACTAAAGGAAATTTGTAAAAATATAGGTGTATTTGTATCCAGAAATACACTTATTTTTGACATTTACTATCCCGAAAATACGGCAATTCGTATTGATGTGCTATCAATACGAATACGAATTGCCGTATTTTCGGGATTGTAAATGTCAAAATAAGTGTATTTCTGGGTACAAATACACCCATTTTTTACAAATTTCTTTTAGTAAATTTCCCCCAATATATTAAACTTCTATTGTATTGTCATTTTAATTGCATTTAACCCTTTGAGTGCCAACACTGCTGTAAGAGATCACCAATGTTCGCACTCAAAGTCCCACAAGGGACACATACAGCAGTTTGGACTGTTGTTGTTCACCTGGTGGTGTAGGGTTCTTATTTTGCTTGTTTATACAGCCATGTACATCTGTCTACTCAACTATGGAAGTAGTAGCATCATACTCGGCTCGGTAAGATGGGTTTTAGGTGAGCTCAATTCAGGATGGCTTTATACCTTGATGAAAGTCCACAAACATGTTGCTAAACGAGCTTGCTGTAGTTTATGTAGAAAAATGTCAGGATGGTACACAGCATGAGGTGTGGTATTCACAATGTTCCACAACCCTGCCTCTAGCTTTACATGGCTTACCTATCTAGTGTCCAGAGAGCTAGTCACCCCCATCACAAGACAGTCTGCTTATACCTCCTCCCAAAGACTCAGGGCTTGATTTATTAAGCTCGGTGAAGTGATAAAGTGCCTGGTCTTTATCACCGGCCAATCTGCTCCTACCTCTCATTTTTCAAACCAAGCCTGTAACTTCACAGCAGCTGATTGGCCGATGATAAAGTACCAGCCACATTATCTTCACGGAGCTTAATCAATCTGCCCCTCAGTAGCTAAGCAATCACAATCATGTGCTTCACCTGTGTATTAGTATTCTGCGTGAAGGGATATGTGCAAAATTTACCCTGTCCTGCAGACGTCACCACAGCATGGAGAACCCGACAGCGGGGACAGTGGGCAATCTTATGGCCAGACCCCTCACAGCTGACGAGGTAGGGACAGCCAGCGCAGTATTTATATTAAAATGGGACGCTTAAAGAAATTGGCACATGTAGTCGAAAGTAAAATGGTTAAGGCCATGCCCCCTTTACCCATGGCCAGGCCCCTCTATCTATGGCCACACTGCTGTACCATTTTTAGTGGGAAATGTTGGAGGGTATGGTGTCAGTCCTGGAGTGGGTCATTTTGAGAGGTATGAATCTTGTATAAATCCAGCATTTGCCCCTGCTTGTCCACTTGTCCACTCCATTCTATGTGACACTGGATATTTGTAGCACTTAGAGAGCTGCCTAAACATTGCCAGGACATGGGCATGGGTTAAACTTGTACATACACCTGTTGGATTATGCACAACTCTATTGTTTACCAATCCACATAGGTTCAGGTTTTTATTGTGAAATTGCCAATCTCTGTCTGCAATATTGCTCGCAGGGTCACATAGCCACAGCATGATTGACGTGTTGTGGTCATTTTGTACAAAACAGAACCTGTTGCATCCATCCTACAGTACTTCCTGATCCTGCAAACCTGGTCTATGGTCTACACTGCCATCCTGAGTGAGCTGAAGATTACTCTGGTGACTGATGTGCCTGCATGTGTTCCAGATGCAGATGTGGATCACACAAGCATCACACATAGCAGCATTAGCCTACTTTTGCATCACTGATGCTTTCAAAGAACAGCAGCAATGCAAATAATCCCCTAAATACCTTTTACAATAAAACATGGATGATAACATACTTCATTAACATACAGGAACAAACATGCAAATGCCATGTGTGTGTGTGTGTGTGTGTGTGTGTGTGTGTGTGTGTGTGTGTGTGTGTGTGTGTGTGTGTGTGTGTGTGCGTTTGAGGCGATACAAAAGTAGGGACTTTTTTATTCCTGTCATTAAAATTGTGCCATTCAGCCACTCAACCATCAATCTGTTATTTTACTAAATGCCCTTGAATTTGTTAATTTATTACATTTATTTTAAAACTTATTTTTAAAAATGAATTAGACAATTAATTGAAAAAAAATGCCTAGCTTGTCCCTCATCACCCTCTGTCCATAAGCACCCATTGTAAAATTGTCTCATACCGCCATTGATGTATGCATGATTCTGGCGCACGGTTCTGCCTGTGATGTCAGCAGTCAAAGACTGGGGGGCAGAGAATCAGAGGAATTTCTGTACATGTGCAGAACGAATCTCCACTTTAAAACTTGGGGAATGCAGAGGGGTGGTGTGAGATGCGGTCATGTCAAAAAATGCCCAGCTGACTGTGGGCACATCTCATGCATACACGCCAGTTAAGTGGTTAATATTGCCTTACAAATTTGGTATTCCTGCTTGCAGTCTCTGAATGACTATACTTTCCTGGTTTACAACTGTAATTGGCTTTGTTATATTGATCTGTGATATGTACTTTTCACAAGCACTTCGGCCATTGCCAACCTCATTATGATCTCAAAGGAAGTTATGTGAAAAGCTAAGGCTAATAGCATATTGGTCATGTTTGGCTCGAAGGTACTGTCTAATAGCATTGCATGAAAATACAACAGATATAATCGTTTTACTGTTCCCCCAGGATCCCCTCCTTGCTTATTTGTTTAATTCTGATACATTTTTTTTCAAATGTTGTATATCCTGAAAAGGTCTCTCACATATTTTAAAAACGATTTGTTTAGCACAATTCAATATTCAATAGCACTGTTGACAATTCATGATGAACAGATACCCCACATTAAATAAGTCTCCTTAATCTTGCAGTTTAGTTTTGAAACCATTTTCTCTGTGAGTTATGTAGTTGCTTGCTTTCAGTACACCTACCTCAGCTATAGTCTCCTTTACATGCCTGAGCTCTGTGGATTAGGATGTGGAAAGGGAACATGCAAGTTTGAGAATTAATATGAATACGTACCTCTCAGCTATGCCAATTTTGGCAGGGAAGTCCCACTGTTTCATCATCCATTCCACGGGCCACATCAAACCATCATGTGGGGGAAGGAGGCTGGGCGCACAAGCTGTGAATAGCAGAAGAAATAGTGAATAGACGATGGGGTAAATTTACGAAGATGTGTATTCTACTAAACATGTGATTTTGCTATGGGCAACCAATCAGATCATGCCTACTATCGGTACTTGTGTAGTTTCACGGCGCCAGCATGGCACCGTGCTACTTCCGGGTTCTACGCTTGCCACAAACTATGTTAAAAAAAGTAACTTAACTCCATGCCAACATGGATAGTTCATACCCCCACTATCCATGTTGGCATGGAGTTGATTTTAAATAGCGTGGCGAGCGTAGCGAGCCACCGAGCCCGCAGAGTGGGCGAGCGAAGCGAGCCCCGCAAGGGGACTCAGACGCACGGTGCCATACTGGTGCCGTGAAACTACACAAGTACCCTACTATCTTCTAGAGGGTGCTAAACAAATAAGAAAGATTCTGATTGGTTGCCCATAGCAACATCACATGTGAAGTAAAATACACATCTTAGTAAATTTCCCCCGATGTGTGCATGCATGCTATGCCTGTGCATTGGATAGAATGACTCGGGGGCATGGCCAGAAGCTCCCGGAGCACTGACTAACAAAAACAGTGTGAAGAACTGCATCAGAAGGGAAGCTATGCCCCTTGCAATGAAGCCATGCCCCTTATTTATGGAGCACCACTTCACAGTGTACTGTTGTCCCGCTACTTACCTAAAATTGGGAGTAATTCAGTTATGTGCAATGTTTGGTTGATATGTTTGAATGCACACAATACCATATATCACAGAAGCCCAACATCTCTGATTTTTCTGACCTCTTTGTGATGCCAATCAAAGCTAAATTTCTAGCGGGTTGGTTACAAAATCCAGTCAGGAGAACCCCCTTCGACAGTCTAACCTGAACTATCCCACCCTGCAGCATGGTAGTTTGAGCGGCATACTTGAAAAGTTTACGTAGAGGTCAAGGGGTGTAACCACCCAGCCCCCTTCTGTCTCACCAGCCAACCTCTTACTTTCGCTGCAGCCAGCCTCCTTCTGTCTCTCCAGTTTACATCCTTCTGTGCCTCCAGACAACCTCCTTCTTTTTTGCCAGCTAGTCATCTTCTGCCTCACCAACTAGCCCCTTCTGTCTCTCTAGCCAGCCACCTTTTGTCTTACCAGTCAGCACCCTTCTGTCTCTCCAGCCAGCCTCCTTTTTTCTCACCAGCCTGTACCCTACTGCCTTATCAGCCAGCCCCTTCTGTCTCACCAGTCAGCAGCTTCAGTCTCACCAGCCTGCGTCCATCTTCCCCACCAACCAGCCCCTTCTGTCTCACCAGCCAGCAGCTTCAGTCTCATCAGCCTGTACCCATCCTCCTCACCAGCCAGCCCCTTTCTGTCTCACCAGCCAGCGGCTTCATTCTAATCAGCCTGTACCCATCCTCCTCACCAGCCAGTCTGACCCTTTCTGTCTCACCAGCCAGCCCCTTTCTGTCTCACCAGCCAGCCCCTTCTTTCTATCCGCTAAACAAATGGAATGTCTCCAGCACTGTATTTCCATACACATCTCAGATAATATTCTCCTCTGTGTTTCAAGCTAATATATGATGCCTCCTGCGTCTGGTCGCTAGATTTAGAGGTGCTAACTGACCTTAGATCAATGCCCTATATGCACATAGGGGTATCTTTTGTGGGGATGATATCCACCCACTCCTCCAAATCTGCTCCAAGATCAGCATACAATATAAATGATCACAGGTACCAGGATAACTCAGACTGACCTTTTTGAAATGCCCTATGTGCACATAGTCATTTCTTTGGTGATCCCTTTTCTCAGTAAGCTTTTATTCATATCAAATCCACCTTCAACCGACTCTCCCCTTAGATGTAGAACTCACATGGGGCCAGATTCTCTAAACTTCAAGAGTGATAAAATAGAGAGTGATAAACAGCCAGCCAATTAGCTACTGCCTGTCATTTTTCAAACACAGTCTGTGACATGGCAGGTAGGAGCTGATTGGCTGGCTGTTTATCACTCTGGATTTTATCACTTTTGAAGCTTAGAGAATCTGGCCCCAGGGAGAAATCCCTATATGCATTGAAACTTTGCCCGGTATCCCTTGGTTCGGTCCACAATACAAACGAAATGAAGATCTCTCCCTTCAGAGTACCCACCCACAAACACATTCACTTTCTCACGTGTTTCCTGACCGCTCCACTTTGTGCTGTGGAAAGCTCCACTATTAGCAGTGTGGCGCATGTGATGTCATGCGTCTCAATAAAAAAAAAATGCATTTACCAGGCAGCTGCAAGCAAGTAGCGGCAGCTGCCTGACAAACAGATAGATCCATCCATAATTGCTGACTACTGTATATGGAAGCATTTGTACAGTAGGTGACACAGGAGCCATTAAAGAAAGACGCAATAGATAAAATGTGTGGAGGCTTTTGATCTATATAATATAGAGACAGATATAAACCAATATCTCATGCGCTATAAAAGCCGCCTGAGGTACTACTTCCAATTTTTGAAGGACCACTTCAGAAAACACATACAATACCAAACACAATTTTGGAATGTTCCTTGGGCGCTTTGATGTTACAATTTCTCATTCAAGATGGTGGTACCAAAAAGGAAGAGAAAAAAGTGCAATACTGTAACACTGTAAACCTCCTTTATATTTTTGACAAAACACATATATTTGTTTTAATTTGTACCAAAGATATATGTCTACTAACGAGGTACACACATGCGCATATTGAGGGAGATCCCTCCTTCCATCAGACTGCTCCACTTTATTCCACCAGAGATATTTCACTCAAACTGGAAATAAGAGACCATCATGGTGCAGTAAAATTTAATAAAATATCACAAAAGCAAGGATTATACTTACGATAATACCTTTTCTTCGGAATACTTCATGACAACCATTACATTGGGTTCATCCCTCTCTCTCTCTCTCAATTAGACATTTAGTTTTTTTCCCCTAGGATCCGACTCCTCCTCTTCCTTATCCTATATAACTGAGCACCTCCCCTCTGACCATAGTCTTTTGAATGTCTCCGCATCGATCCTAGGGAAAAAACAGAAACAGGGAGGGCTAAAAAATATAGGCTGCCATGAAGTATTCCGAAGAAAAGGTATTATCGTAAGTATAATCCTTGCTTTCTCCTTCATAGCAGCCATTACATTGGGATGTACCAAAGCAGTAGGGAGGGTTATACAATACCTCAAGCCAATGCTTGCCTCAGGACTTCACCTCCAAACCGCACTTCCACCACATCCAGGGCGTAATGCTTAAAAAACCTGTGTAGAGAGGACCAAGTGGTTGCTTGACATATCTCTCTGGCTGACACATTCGCCTCTCTCGCCCATGAGACCGACATTGCCCTTGTTGAGTGTGCTTTAATACCCTCAGGGACTGGACGTCCTACTTTTCTGTAGGAAAAGGAAATAACATCTTTAAGCCATCTTGAAATTGTTTGTTTTGCCGGAACAAATCCTTTCTTTGCACCTTGCGGAATCACAAACAAATTTTCTGACTGTCTGAAAGCTGCAGACCTGTCCAAATAAATTTTTATGGCTCTAACCACGTCCAACGTGTGTAAATTTTCTTCTCTCTTACTTGACGGATTCGGATAGAAACAAGGTAATATGATTTCTTGATTTAAATGAAAAGAAGATACTACTTTTGGTAAAAAAGAATGTTTGGTCTTCAAGACCACTTTGTCTGGAAATATCTTCAGATACTGATCCTGTATACACAGAGGTTGAAGTTCACCAACCCTTCTGGCTGAGGGAATCGCCATTAGGAAGACTACTTTCCATGTCATAAATTTGAGATTTGCTCTATCTAATCGCTCAAATGGTGCTGACATGAACCCATTCAGAACCAGATTAAGATCCCATTGTGGAACCATAGACCGAATTTTTGACGAATTCTCTTAATAGCCTGACAAAACCTTTTTATCAAACTATGATCAGCAATTTTTGGGTCCAACAAAACACTTAATGCTGATATGTGCACTTTCAGTGTAGACACTGCCAACCCCTTGTGGAAGCCGTCACATAGGAATTGCAGCACATGCGACATGTTCGCCTTTGGAAACTGAAACTTTTCTTTGGACCACTTCGCAAAGATCCTCCAGACTCTGTAGTAAATAGTGGATGACACTTTTTTCCTAGCCTGAAGAAGTATTTCAATCACATCTGGCGACAAATGTTTTTCTCTCAACTGTTGCCTCTCAATTTCCACGCCGTCAATGACAACTTCTGAGGATCTTGACATCTGACTGGTCCCTGGGACAGAAGATCCACTGACACTGGCAGAAACAGGGGCTCTGCCACCGACATACTCTACAGCATCGGGAACCAAGCCCTCCTGGGCCAGAATGGTAGGACTATTATCACCTGACACCTCTCTGTCCTGATTTTCCACAGTACTCTTTGGGAGAAAGGTGGGAACACGTAAGCTAGGGCATAGTTCCACCTCTGCGACAGGGCATCGATTCCGCATGATCCCTGCGTTGGGTACCTGGAGAAAAATCGAGGAACTTTCTTGTTGACTGACGACGCCATGAGGTCTATTTATGGCACGCCGAAGTGCACTATTATCAGCTGAAAGACTGATTGTTTTAGTTCCCATTCGCCTGGAATCAATGTACTGCCACTCAAGAAGTCTGCAATTTGATTTTCCTCTCCTGGAATGTGCAACGCTGAGATAGACTGGAGATTTACTTCGTCCCACGACATTATGTTCTTTACTTCGTCTAACAACACCCGACTTCTTGTACCCCCTTGACGGTTGATATAAGAGACCGTTGTGATGTTGTCTGAGAACACTCGAACATAAGATTCTTTGATATCTTCTGCAAAGAATTTCATCGCCTGCCACACCGCTCTCAATTCTCTGTGGTTTGATGACCACTCCTTCTCTTGCATCGACCACCTTCCTTGGCACGATCTTCCCAACCCATGTGCCCCCCAACCGGAGGCGCTGGCATCTGTAGTTATTACTACGAATGTTGGACTTTCTAGTGACCACTTTCTTTCTCTCAGCAGTTTGTAACAACACCACACTAGGGATTCTCTTACTGTGCTTGGAATTTTTATTATCTGATCCAATGACGTACGACTTCTGGAGAACCTTAGAAGGAACCATTGTAATGGCCTCATCCTCCATCTTGCCCAAGGAGTTACCTCTACCGCTGAGGCCATCATCCCCAGCAAACTCATCGCGGTTCTTAGGGATACGCGGGGTCGTTGCAAATGAGTGTAATCAACTGCTGGATTTTTTCGCACCTTCTTTCTGAAAGGGATACTTGGAATGAAACTGTGTCCACTAGAATGCCTAGGAATTGAATATTTTGTAAAGGAATGAGCCGGCTCTTCTCCCAATTGACCATCCACCCGTGGTTTTGAAGAAACTTGATGGTGTAGTCCCTTGTGACAACACTTTCTTCTTTGGACTGAGCTGCTATCAGGAGGTCGTCTAGATACGCCCATATCATGATCTTTTGCCTTCTTAATCTTTCTATTAAAACCACCAGAACCTTCGTGAAGACTCGAGGGGACGAAGTCAGGCCGAACGGCAGGCAAGTGAACTGAAAATACTTTTCTTTTATGGCAAACCTCAGATTCTTTCTGTCGCTTGGAAAAATGGGAATGTGAAAACACGCATCTTTTAAATCGATTGCTACTAGAAAATCATTTTTTTCCGATCCCCATCAAAATAGATTTGGTTGTCTCCATGTGAAACTTCTTTTTTCTTAGACGATCGTTCAAACTCCTCAAGTCGAGGATAGTTCTGAATCTGCCTGACACCTTGCTTATAACAAACAAACGGGAATAATATCCTAGTCCCCTTTCTATTTCTGGGACTTCTTCGACTGCATTTGTGTCGATCAGAGCTTGCAAACTTAACTTTAAGACCTCTTTTTCTGTCTCTAGTAGAGGAACTCTGTAACTTAAAAATTTCGCCAACCTCTGCTTTGAAAGAGACTCCAAACGGTAACCTTCGATTACTATCTCTAGCACCCATTTATCTGTGATGCTTTGCTCCCAGATATGAGCAAACTCCAGGAGCCTTCCTGCTACTGGGACCTGCTCCATGGGACATCTGGCGTCAATGCTTCTGACTTTTGCCAGAACTTTCGCCTCTCTTTTTAATGTATTGGCGAAAAAATGCACGCGTTGTACCTGAAGCGTACCTGTCGCGAAACGGCCTACCCAGCCTGTATGATCTGGCTTGTCTATATGATTGCCTACTGGAATAGGAATGAAATCTGCCTTTCTTATCCTGAGGCAATCTCACGGATTTTCCCCCCGATATTCTCTGAATCATCTGGTCGAGTTTACTTCCGAATAGAAAGGCACCTTCATATGGAAGAGTTGCAAGCTTATTCTTGGAGTGAGAATCGGCCGCCCAAGATTTTAACCAAAGGGCCCTTCTGACCACTACCCCTGATGTCAGAGACTTGGCAGAGAAATTCAATACATCTAACGACGCCTCACAGACGTAGTCCACTGCCATTTGAATTTGCGCCAGACTTTTGCTCATCTGGTCACGAGAGGCTCTGTCTTGCAGGTCATCCTGCAATGCGGCACACCAAATTCTTAATGCTCTAGAAAGGGAAGCTATGGCTACACCTGACTTCATCGACACCGATGTTGATATATGTAATCGCCAGGGGCGTAGCGAGGGCGGAGCCACCGGAGCACGCGCTCCGGGCGCAGAGAGATCAAATGGCGCCGGAGCCGCATGCCACCGGCTCCCCTGCCCTGCTTCCCCGCCCAGCTGCAGCGCTTACTTACAGTAGTAGTCGGAGTGTGGAGGTGCCGAGATTTAGCTGCCTGTGACTCAGAGGCACCCGGCACGGCAGGTCAGAGCAGCAGGGACAGTGGCATCATGGGAATTGTAGTTTATATGTTACTGCTCTAACTTTGAGCAGTTAACGTTTAAACTACAAATCCCATGAGGCCATGCTTTGCCCTGGGAGGAAGTCTCACACAGGTGAACTTGTGAGACAGACAGAATGGGAACCGCGCTGGTGGGATCAGGATGCAGAGTCAGTGAATACATTAGAGAGTTCAGATGATAAGGCTGTCCTGGAGGGAGATAGCTCTGGATGCTCTCCCTCCCCCTACCTCCCCTGTGTTTATCGAAGCAGGAGCAGCAGTGTCAGGAAGAGGACTCCTACATGCACAATATGTGCTGACTTTTTCACTGACTTGGTAAAGATCGTTTTTTTGATAAGATAATTAAATTGGTAGCTTATTCACTTATTCATCATCATCTATTACTATTCACCTCCTGCAAACAAATTGGTGTGGGTGTGTGTACATATATATATATATATATATAATATATGTATAATGGGCATCATGTTTGGCTTATGTGCAATTGGCGTCCTGTAATGTTAGGTTGTGCCCCCTTTTTGCCACGCAAGACACATGCCCTTGCTCCAGGCACCGTGGCTCCTAGCTACACCACTGGTAATCGCTTTAGCGCACTCTCCATCCTTTTCTCCATGGGGCCTTTTAAGGACGCACCGTCCTCCAATGGTATGGTTGTACGAGTGGTGACTTCATAAACGGCTGCATCTATCTTAGGGATGTTACTCCATTTCAAAAAGTCCTCATCCTCAATAGGAAACATTTTATCGATCCTCTTAAAGGAACCAACTCGCTTGTCTACATTACTCCATTCCTTTATTAATATGTCTTTAACAACTTTATGGACAGGTAAAGCACCTGCCCTTCCTTGATCTGTCCTCGAATAAAGTATCCAGCTCTGTTTTTACTGCTTGCTTATAATTCAGAGTCTTATAGAGGTTTTTTAATACCACTTCCACTAAACCTAAATCAAATAGACGTTTGTCTTCAATGACTTCCCCTGACTCAGCAGTGGAATCACCCGAGGCATTATCATCAGAACCAGCAACAATTGATCCACAATCATCATCCATGTCCAAACTGGTTTGTGATCTAGATCTCTTGCTGCTAGTAAACTCCTTTTTTGACACAAAGTTCTTCTCCATCCACTCTCTAAGCTCAGAGATTTGGTTAGACACAGAAGTAGCTTCTTTCTTCTGCAGACAACTTCTACACAACACATTTTCACCAGTAAATGATTTGTCACATTCAGGGCATATTTTATCCAATCTCTTCTTAGCTGACTTCTTTTTTGCAACCACAGGCACACTAAAACGAGACCGGCCAGGCGCTATAAATACCGGCACTTCCGGTATTTGGAACGCACGCGGCCTGCTGTGGAACGCAGACCGCGTGCAGGCGCGCCGGAAATGCGCGTCACTTCCCTCCGACGTTTACTGCACAGAGCAGCTATAAACAGACGCCGGGAACAGTGACCAAGCCGGACATGCTGCCGCTGCCTCTCCCACTGCTCTGGACAACACCACTCGCGCTCAGCCAACACCGCTTCTTGGGCATACATTTCTAGTGAGTCCTTACGCACAAATACTCGGGCAAATTTCCACCCGTTCTGCCATGTCTTTTTTGGGTTTCAGGCACCGCCAATCCCCATAATATAAAGCAGTAAAAGATCCATGCCGCCGGCCCGGATCAATATTCAGGGTAAGGCACCGCCATCCCCTCGCTGCCAGGTACACATATATCTTACCTACACTAGCTAACCTAACTACCTGTTTACAGACAGAGGAGACAGGAAAAAAGACTATGGTCAGAGGGGAGGTGCTCAGTTATATAGGATAAGGAAGAGGAGGAGTCGGATCCTAGGGGAAAAAACTACCTGTCTAATTGAGAGAGAGAGAGGGATGAACCCATTGTAATGGCTGCCATGAAGTATGAAGGAGAAATAAAGCATTTTGACATAAAGATAAAAACAATGGGACGCCTGCATTTGTTTTACATATTGCTCTTTTTTTGTCTGCATTCTCTTGTGGACAAAAGTCTAGGGTGAGATTCCATTGTTTATATCTTTATGTCAAAATGCTTTATTTTGTGATATTTTATTAAATTTTACTGCACCATGATGGTCTCTTACAGTATTTACAGCTTGAGTGAAATACCTCTGGTGGAGCAGTCTGATGGAAGGAGTGATCCCCCTCAATATGCGCATGTGTTTACCTCATTAGTAGACATATATCTTTGGTACAAATGAAAACAAATATACAGGGCGGGATTCTCTAATAACCGCTGCAGCACATCGCCGGTATTCGCATTTTTAATAATCGCATATGTAGTAACATATGCGATTATTAACGCAAAAGCGATGGCCGGCGATGTGCTGCGGGTCCCCCCTCCCTCCCTGAACCCTCACACGGCTGTGTGAGGGCTCCTTTTCCTCCTCCCTGCACCCCGAAGCTGTGCAGGGAGGAGGAGGTCACTGGTCCGGGCAGCACAGCAGGAGGCTGCCCGGACACAGGTGAGGGAGGACAGCGCGGATCGGCGGGGGGCGCGTGGGGTGGCAGGGGACGCGAATGGAAGCCCATAGGCTTCCATGGGGTTACGCCATATAGAACTGGCGTAACCCCCACCCCGAAGCAAAGCCCCAGCGGTGGGGCTTTGCTGCATATGAAAATGCGGTAAAAACCCCGAAAACTGGGTTTTTACTGCATTTTTAGTTTGGTGAATCTCGCCCACAGTATGTGTTTTGTCAGAAATATAAAGGAGGTTTACAGTGTACAGTAGATAATGTACAGTATGCTGCTCTTACAGAGCTGCTCCACAACCTACTCCAACCTTTTAATACAGTATGTACTGCATTTTACTGCACGTCTCAGTTTTTGCTGCATTATCACTACTGTATGTTTCTAATATGTAGTCAAAGATCCATTTGTCACTGTCCACTGCTGTGTTGCAGTATTTTCTTTTTAAACACTCTATTTAACATAGGGGAGAGAATCAATATTTAACCATTGTGGCATGGAATTGTTACATTTATTAGCACTATTCCTTCTCATTCTATTCCTTACCCAGATCCCAAGCGATGTGCTACTGTATATACATAGTCATACAGCACATGAGAGATGGACAGTTTCAAGATAAACTGTGCCCTAATCTGACTTGACTGACATAATATAATATCAGTGATTGCTACAATTAAACTGACACCAGTTTAAACACACCAACTCACAAGTTAAACATAAACTCTATATGCCACTGCGATTAAAAGTGTTTTAATTAGATGCTGCTTCTCTTTTACTTATCACCACTTTCATTTTTCCTGTCTTCTAAATGTCAAAAAAGGAGAATTAACATTTTTCAGAAGCAGGTTTCCTTTTACTGCATACTTCATAATCCTGTGCTGTTCTGGAATTATCACAGCTCTTGCAATTGCTGTAATGAGCATACACAAATTGAGTAAAAATAAATGCACAGCCGCTTGTCTGTACACATACAATACTAATCATTGCCCACCTATAACACACTGGTAGCCTTGGATGACTGTACGTCTCTTTTACATCTCATTCATATCTACAGTATGTAGCTATGCGCAGATTTGATCGTGGTATAGATGGTGCAGCAAGTGGATTGACACATATAACACTTCCATGCGTTTGCATGTGCATGACATTAAACCCTATGGGCAATAGCCAGCTGCAATTATTCCGACTACACACGGAAGGTGGGCAGCTGTAGTACACCAAAGCAAGTTTGTACCAGGGGTTCGAAATAGCCTTTTTTCCTCCCAGTATTCAAAGGACTGTGGGCCTAATTCAGACTTGATCGCAGTGCAAATTTGTTTCAAAATGGGCAAAACCATGTGCACTGCAGGTGGGGCAGATGTAACAGGTGCAGAGAGAGTTAGATTTGAGTGGTGTGTTGAAACTGAAATCTAAATTGCAGTGTAAAAATAAATCAGAATCAGCTTTATTGGCCAGGTGTACTTGCATAAACTAGTAATTTTTACCGTTAACAATGCATCGCCAAGTAACAACACAGGGGGGGATACATAATAGCATATGAGGGGGGGGGGGGGGGGGGGTATCCGTTAGCCTTTGTAGATAGGATGGTATTTGCAGTGGAGATTGCATGTGCCAGTCCAAATTACTGGTAGCTGATTCCATATTGCTTGTTATTATTTTATAGGATATTTTCAGATTTTGATGAATAATTTATATGACCTCTCTGCTAATGATGTAACATGGTAGAGGAAGTGTCTAGATGGATAATGTCCTTACCTCTACTAACTTTGGCCTCACAAATAGTACAGATGCCTTGACAAATGTTGTCAAGGAAGAGATGGATCATTTTTGTCCAGACATGAAGATAATACCCTCCTTATTATTATCACTGTCAAGAACTGCTGTCACCAATTGTTGCCTTCCTTAGACACAAACAAAATTATCCTCTTCCTGAAGTTGATTAACTTCTTGTCCAACACATGCATGACCATAATCTCATTAGGATCAGATACAGATGTGTCCTTAAACATCCTTACTGTGATGTGCCCGCATCACAGTAAGGATTTTGCAGTATTGCCTTCTGTTCCCTTTAGTGGGCCCCAGCAGTAATGTGAACTAGCACAGAGGCCCTTACTCAGGTTGGATCGGGCGGACGCGTGTGCGGACGTGCCGGTCCAAACGAATCGCTCACTCTTTCGGTGAGCGTGAGTCCGTCCACAGAACATATGTACATGGTCGGTGGAATAAGCCAGCAAAGGGGAGTGTCGTGCATATAAGCGTACGCTACCGTGCACGGACGGATCTCAGCCTTTTCAGTCGGAGACTGAGCGTGTTTCTTCGATCATAAGTGGAAGCTTATGTTCGAGCACGGTGGCGTACGCTTCACATGTATGGTTCAGCAAGTATTCCCTTTGAAGTTACCTTCTAACAATTACCCAATTATCCTAACTTTTATTTTTTTGATTGTTTTCTATTACCTCATTTGTCTCCCTTAATTAATCTACAATTGAACCCTCATTACATGCACACTGAGCGGCTTTCCCCCTGCCCGGCGCCGACGGAGGGAGGAGAATGGCGTTGCATAGTGGAGCGCTATGCAAAGCCGTCCTGAAAGCCGCTCATCTGTTGGTATAACCAGCAGCGGTGTAGCTAGGTGCCATGGTGCCCGGAGCAAGGGCATATTTCGCCCCCCCCCCGGAAATGAATTGGGGGCGTGGCTAACATGTGTTGGCATGTTACATTTGAAATATATAAGACACTGTAGACGAATCTGCTGCGCTATATAAGATGCTGTAACGGAATCTGCTGAGCTATATAAGACGCTGTAACGGAATCTGCTGCGCTATATAAGACACTGTAACAGAATCTGCTGTGCTATATAAGACGCTGTAACGGAATCTGCTGCGCTATATAAGACACTAACGGAATCTGCTGCGCTATACAAGACACTGTAATGGATTCTGCGGCACTATATAAGACACTGTAACGGAATCTGCTGCGCTGTATAAGACGCTGTAACGGAATCTGCTGCTCTATATAAGACGCTGTAACGGAATCTGCTGCGCTATATAAGACACTGTAACGGAATCTGCTGCGCTATATAAGACACTGTAACGGAACCTGCTGCGCTATATAAGACACTGTAACCGAATCTGCTGCGCTATATAAGACACTGTAACGGAATCTGCTGCGCTGTATAAGACGCTGTAACGGAATCTGCTGCTCTATATAAGACGCTGTAACGGAATCTGCTGCACTATATTAGACGCTGTAACGGTATATGCTGCGCTATATAAGACACTGTAACGGAATATGCTGCACTATAAAAGACGCTGTAACCGAATCTGCTGCTCTATATAAGACGCTGTAACGGAATTTGCTGCGCTATATAAGACACTGTAACGGAATCTGCTGCGCTGTATAAGACACTAACGGAATCTGCTGCGCTGTATAAGACACTGTAACGGAATCTGCTGCGCTATATAAGACGCTGTAACTGAATCTGCTGCGCTATATAAGACGCTGTAACGGAATCTGCTGCGCTATAGAAGACACTGTAACTGAATCTGCTGCGCTATATAAGACGCTGTAACGGAATCTGCTGCGCTATATAAGACGCTGTAACGGAATCTGCTGCACTATGGAAGACACTGTAAAGCATACTTGCTGACTTCTTAGCTGGGCTTTGCGGGAGAGAGGGGGCGTGGGAGCACTCAATTGTAATTTGGATAGCTCCGCCCATGGCCCCACCCCATTTACAGCATGTAAATGGGGCGGGCCATGGGCGGAGCTATCCAAAGTACATTTCAGAGGGTACTTTTGAAGCTGCGTGGGGGTCTGTAGTGAGGGGGGCGGGGTTTTGAGAGACAGCATGAGCCTTATTAAAGTAAACAGCGTGAGCAGAGGGAGAGAAGCAGGAGGGAAGTGCCGAAGCAGCCAGCCGCTAGCTTACCATGTCATCTGCGGCGCTGCTGGGCTGCCCTCTCTCTGCTGCTCCGGAGTCCTGCTCGTGCTGCTTCCTTGGCTGCCCCATGCTGTGCTGCTGCTGCGGATCCTCCTTGCTCCTTCGATCCTCCTCCCGAATGTGCACAGTGCTACTGCTGCTGGCCGGGAACCTGCACCGCAGGAGGAGGACATGATGGACTCGGCGTGACTTTCAGCCCGCCGCCCGGCCTCACCGCAAGTAACGCTTGGCGGCGGGGACCGGGCGAGCAGGCTGGGAAGGAGGCAGGCGCCGGGCAGGGCAGCCGCCGGCGCTGCCCGGGCGTACGCCACAAGTAGCGGGGATCATTTGCGGAGGGGGGGCGGGCCGGCGGCGCCAGCCAACCAATCGGCGCCCGGAGCAGGAGCTCCGGTGGCTCCGCCCTCCCTACGCCTCTGATAACCAGCAGATGAACGGCTTTCCTGGCGATATGTTGCGGGAACGCGCAGCAGCGCTCATCACTGGGCCATACACAATGGGCGGCTTTGAGCTGAAAGCCGCTCAAACCTCCTGTTTTGAGCGACTTTCAGCTCAAAGCCGCCCAGTGTGTATGGGCCTTTAGCCATTGTGAAATGCTTTTTCAGATTTTAGGTGCCCTTTCTTACCCCTTGACCACCTTTATTTGATGTTGAAAAAGAACTATGGGGGTTATTCTAGTTCATTCTTTCTGACAAAATCCTTCTTAGATGGACAAAACCATGTGCACTGCGGGTGGTGCAGATGTAACTTGTGCAGAGAGAATTAGATTTGGGTGGGGTTTTCTTCAAAGTGAGATCTATATTGCAGTGTAAAATAAAGCAGTCAGTATTTTCCCTGCACAGAAACAAAATAACTCACCCAAATCTAATTCTATCTGCACATGTTACATCTGCCCCCCTGCAGTCCATCTAAGAAGGATTTTGTCAGAAAGAATGAACTAGAATAAACCCCTATATCTGGCAGTAGCACTAGAACTGATTTGCTCCTGCTCTTCTATACGTTTTTAAGGGAACCAAGGGTTTAGATGAGAGTTCTATTGAAGATGGGATGGTATGAGCAACAAATCAGATTCTTTCTATTATCTTCTAGAAGGTGCTAAATAAATTAGTAGATTCAGATTGTATGCTATGGGCAACATCCCATCTTTAATAGATCACCCATCTTATTAACCCTTTGAGCACCAATGTTGCTGTGAAAGATGTGTAAAATATCCACTAAAAATGCCAGGACGGCAGTCGAGGAATATGAATCACCTTAGTTATTGCCTGCAAATAATCTGAAGTCAATTATAGAAACATAGAATTTGACGGCAGATAAGAACCACTTGGCCCATCTAGTCTGCCCCTTTTTTAAACATGTTACCTCAAGCCATATTTTATCCTTATTTCTTTGTAAGGATATCAATATGCCTAGCCCAAGCATGTTTAAATTGTTCTACTGTATTTACCTCTACCACCTCTGTTGGGAGGCTATTCCACTTATCTACTACTCTTTCTGTGAAGTAATTCTTCCTCAAATTTCCCCTGAATCTTCCTCCCTCTAGTTTCAGTGCATGTCCTCTTGTTCTGCTGCTCCACTTCCTGTGAAGAATGTCTCCCACCTGTACCTTGTTAAAGCCCTTGATATATTTGAAAGTTTCTATCATGTCCCTCCTTTCCCTTCTCTGCTCTAAACTATACATATTAAGATCTTTTAGTCTTTCCTGGTACGTTTTGTGATGTAGGCCATGCACCATTTCAGTTGCCGTTCTTTGTCTCTAATGTATTTATATCCTTCTGGAGATATGGCCTTACATTGCCTACCTGCCTTTAAGTCCCCTGAAATAGTGACACCTAGATTCCTCTCTTCTTCTGTAGTTTCCATTATAGTGCCATTTATACTATATTGAGTCTTTGGATTTTTGAGACCCAAGTGCATGATTTTGCATTTTTTGGCATTAAACTGTAGTTGCCATGCTCTTGACCATTCCTCTAATCTACCTAGATCATCAATCATTTGTTTTACCCCTCCTGGTGTGCCTATCCTGTTGCATACCTTTGTGTCATCTGCAAAAAGGCACATTTTACCCTCAATTTAATTTGCAATATTACAATAATGATATTAAAAAGCACTGGTCCAAGTAAAGATCCTGGGGTACTCCACTTGTAACCTTTCCCTCCTTTGACTGTACTCCATTTACTACAACTCTCTATTTTCAGTCCTGCAACCAAGATCATATCCATTCAACCATCTTAGAATCCAATCCCAAGCTTTCAAGTTTATTTAACAGTCTGCGATGTAAGACCAGTGGCGGATCCACCAAGGGGTGACTAGGGGCGGTCACCTCGGGGCTCCCACACATCAGGGGCCTCACACTCCAGGTGGTGGGTGGTGGGTGGGTGGCCGGCAGTGGGGTCCGGGCAGCGCATTCCTGGGGTCTGGGCAGCGCAGGGTGGCCAGGGGGTCCCTGGACAGTCAGCGACCTACTCTCTTGTCACACTGTCTCCGGGTGGACCTACCCCGCTCTCCCCGCCTGATCAACTCGTGTCCCAGGCACCATAAAGCGGCCATGCCTGTGCAGCAGCTCCTACTCCAATGGGCAGCGAGAATAACTACTCTGGTGAGTGCTGCAAAGGGGGCAGTGAGAGGTGAGGAGGGGAGTGAGAAGAGGGAACACCCACAATTTTTGTTGTCCAGTGCCCCCACAGACCTTAATCCGGCCCTGTGTAGGACAGTGCCAAAAGCCTTACTAGGGTCTAGATAAGCTACATCTACAGCCCCACCTTGATTTATTACTTTAGTCACACAGTCAAAAAAGTTAATAAGATTTGTTTGACATGATTTTCCCCCAGTAAACCCATGCTGTTTTGGATCCTGTAAACTGGTTTTGAACTCTTTGTTTTAAAGTGTTTCCATCAATTATTTGAGGTTAATTAAATATTGCACCCACAAAACAGCCCCGCTCCTATCGTTTTTATTGGAAATTTTGCACATCTCTCATAGCAATGTTGGCACTCAAAGGGCTAAACAAATCCATCATTGTCTGTCTTCTAGGCAAGCCAGATGGGCATTAGTCTTTGATATTCAGTAATCTTTCTGTCCATGGTTCCAAAATACCAAAGCAGAGACCTTGGGGTCAGTTTAATAAGATGGGAGTTCTATTGAAGATAGGCAATATGGGCAACCGTGTTGCCCATAGCAACCAATCAGATTCTACTTATTTATTTATCACCTTTAGAAGATAATATATAGAAATCCTATTGGTTGCTATGGGTAACATTCCACATTTAGTATGACTCCTATCTTAGTAAATTTACCCCTTTGTCTTGTTATGTGTGTTTAGAAAAATACCTTATCTCCATGGAACAATTCCTTCTGCTGAATATAGCAGTTTTTGCTTCCACTCTTTTCCTTTACTCCTCCTGCTATAAAGACATTTCTGAATCCAGACATGAAAAAATTAATGAGTGGGCTCATGCCTCTCAATTTTCAGGACACGCTAGAACCAAGAAAACGTATGTGTGGCTAAAGACCCCGTCCCACATTAACAAAATGGACGCCATGGCACTGAAAGGGTTTATCCCTGTGCTGCGGCAATAAGAACCTGTGTTAAGAATTAATTATTTATTTTTCAACATAATCTCCTTTCACGGCAATACACCTTTCCCAACGTCCCTGCCAGTTCTTTAAACCCTCTAAAAAATATGATTTGTCAAACTCATGTAGGCTTCTGGCTTGACGATGAAGTGCTAGTTAGAGCTGGAGCCAAGTCGGGTGAGTACGGTGGATGCGGCAACAATTCATAGCGCAATTCATGCATTTTGGCTGCAAAAATTCCAGACGAGGGAGCTGGTGCATTGTCGTGGAGAAAAAAAAACGAACCTATGAATCAATCTAAAATTTGGTATGGCGTTGTTTGAAAAATGGTAGTAAACGATAGTAACACCAACTTTCCTCAGCAACGCCACCTGTCTTCAAACACAGGTACTTATTGATCCACCCTCGTATATATACTGTATAGCTAACTACTCCTCCCCTCTATGACGAAAAGTACCGCCAGTGACCACTAAAGGCCACTGGACGGATCTGCTATGATAGCTTTGTGTGCTAAAAGATATCATAGCAAAAAGTGAAAGCAATATTTGCAGGAACACTCATCTGTTTTAAACTTTCAGGATATGGAGAAAGGGAGCTGTGAAGAAAGGTTTGAGGTAGGAGCATATAAGAACTGGGGGTGGGGTGCAAAGTTTTTGGGCTAATATTGTCCAAGCTTAAAGTGAATGTAAATACTGTCACAGCTCAAAGTGGAAGTACATTGCAGAACCCATCATTTTGACAGGCTTTTCATTAGTTTTATAATATTTGCTAAAACATTTGGTTTGAGGTTATGCAGATAGCTAAGCCTGAGTGATTGCCAAATAACATATGTGAGATGCATAAGCATGGCCACATCCTGTGATGTAACAGCATACATAACTGGCATGCTATGCTTTGCCATTTGAGTGTTTTTTCTTTAATTACTTTATGTGATTGCAGCTTTTTGGTGGATATAGCTTTCTGATGGTTGGAGGGAGACAATAACAATTTTTATCACAGCTATAGTGTAAATGTGAATTTTTGTTATTATAATTGATATTTTTTTCATTGGAAAAACAACATAAACATCTTTAACATGGAGTTTTATAAAGTAACTTTCCTTTTTTTGTGTTTAACCCACTCATCTTTAATCCTAAAATGCTGCTTTAGAAATAAGAATAACAATAGATGAAGATCTACAGATTATGTGGTATATTCTTGTATGTGAGATATTGAGCAGGGTATAAAAATGGAAGTTTCCAATAAAAGAATGTTCTTACATCTCAGAGAAAAGGTCTTGGCTCTGTTATTAGAACCAGTCCTTTACAAAGAGAGTAAATATATATTCTTGACAAAATCTGTTGAAGGCAGGCACAGATGAGTTTCATTAAGCAGAAGTAATAATAGCCATGCAGTAGGATAGCACTTTTCATCTTTTGATCACAAAGCTCTTTAGAGATTCAAATAATACACTAGTACAATCCTTATTATGCAGTTATAATTGGTATGGGTTTTATCTACCGCTGAGGGATTAAATAAAACTTTCTACTTCCCGCTGGTTCAATAGGTGACTGGTATAAGTATCTCTCGACCCTTCTGTGGTGTATCGATAACCACTTCACATTTTCACTTAAAACAAACACTGTAATGTGTGTACGTTTCTAAATTGCAGCAGAAATATCATTTTCAACTGACTGACCCATATCATGAACTAATGTTATAAAGTAAACAACACTTGTTACTGATGTCTACAGAACAAAGCATACCGAGTCTTACACAGTATAAGGTTCAAAGCCATGGGAAGTGTTTTTCAATTATACAGTATCATCATAATATATTCTAATTATGTATCATAGAGACAGATAAAAGAACTGTATTTCTATGCAATCCACAGATCCGGATTAGACGCCAGAGATGTAAAAAGATGTAAAGCTTTAATATTTTTACAAAAAAAGGAACAGTTTAATCAATGTAAATTACCTGACACTCCTGTTGCGGAACATTGATCTGATCTGTTGGACTCTTTTGTCATCTGCAAACTATCATATCATGAAAAAAAAGATAATTAGAACATTTTGACCCAATGTAACCAAATCTTAACACATTCAATAAAATACCCGTCACTAAAGGTGACATAGTGAAATATTGCAGGTGTTTTATTATTGCAACGCACCCAAGTTCTCCTTTATCCAAATATTATAGACATGCAGACAAAAAGGATTGTTCGCAATGTGCCTAAAGTATAAAGCATTTACATCTTTCTTTTTTTTTAACAGTCAAAAGGGGAAGGGAAAAGGTACAGGGCCATCTTAATGCATGGACTTACTGGGCACAATTTGAAGCAGGCATAGGTGTCGATTTATGTTTTTGCTGGTGGGTGCTCAAGCTAAAACTATAGGGGAGTGGCGTAATGAGGGAGGGGCGTGGCCGCAAAATAATACCTGTTATTAGTCATAAAGCCAGATTCCATAGAACAAAAATATCTTTAGCAACAGTTATCTGTGCATCATTTCTCATCCTGAGGCTCAGGATGAGAAATATTGCACATACAGTTGTTGCTAAAGATATTTTTGTTCTATAGCATGATGATTCAGTGATCATATTCAGCAGCTGTAATAGTAGTACTAAGGCGATCAGCGGGACTCGGGGGGGGGGGGCAGTGGGTGCTCATGAATTTCCATGGGTGCTCAAGCCCTTGAGCACCCACAGAATCGGCGCCTATGGAAGCAGGGCTTTGCTGGTGCATTTGGACTTTCTCGTGAGGCTAGTAGAGATTTCTGCCTGGCTGCTTTGGTTGTGAATTAGAGAGACACCGCATGAAATTATGATTTTTGTTTTACTTAAGTAGGGGCCCCAGTGCCTTGCTTTACCTAGAACCCACAATGCTGTGAAGACGGCCCTAAAGAGGTACCTATCAGGGTTGCCATTATTCCCAAAATGGGATGATCATGATGATGATGTTTTCATAGAATGTGATGGGTGCACATATATTGTTAACAGGGTGTGGCCACCTGGTCTGCCTTCCTAGTGTTTAGCCACACCCACTAATCTCAGACTTGATAGTTCTCCCATCAGCCCTGCTTGTGAATATATTTGTACTATTAAATCTTTTGTTATGCGGAAGAATATAAACTAACAGGTCAAGATATAGTAATATTTATACAGTAGGTATAATCTTTCACATCTGTTTATAAACTGTACTGTCTGAGTATGGGTTAGATGCAAGAAAGTTCCCAACTGTGCCCCCATACTGTAAGCAGATAAAGGGATTGAGAAGATAATTTTAGGAAAATGTTGCATGTGCCAGGGAGAGAGAGCTCTAACCAATGGCAGGAGAGAAGATATTTGCTAGATCAATCTATCACTCCATTAAAGACCGCACTAAGGAGAAGAAAACAATTTATAGCAAAGCTCATAGTTATTTATGGGGTATTTCATGATAAAAACATACAGTATACTAGTAGGTATGAGTAGGTATGAGTAATTGGCTCCGAACAAAATTAACCCTAGAATGTATGTATGTACATGTGGTAGGGGATATAGATTGTAAACTCCACTGGGGCAGGAACTGATGTGAATGTTCAAATATTCTCTGTAAAGCACTGCGGAATATGTGTGCGCTATATAATTAACTGTTAATAATAGTTATGCCATGCCTTCATCATATGTCTTATATGTCATGATTCAGCAAATGTTTATTATACTGTGCATCTATCTTATCTCTGTGTTTATAATAATTCATGTTATCTGCCCCATTTAGTGGTCAGTGCAGAAGTACTGTAACCCAAGTGTGACCCTCACAGTCTACCAAAGCAAGGTTCTCAGTGTATTCTAGGTACAAGAACCCCCATGATCCCAGCCAGACTACACGTGTTCACTGTCAGCATAGAATCCAATGGTAAGAAACTCTGATCTATACATCTGCCAACATACAGTAGCTCTGACAGACAGCTGTATTATTTCACCAACCCATTGCATACTTTATGTATTTTCATGTTGCTTGCATGCATCGGTGTGTTCATGTTTCTGCATCTTGCATGTCATGTTCTATTGCATTCTATTTTGTCAATTCCCTCTATTATATAATTAATACTGTTCTTTAGATCCTTAAATCAAACTGGGATTATTGAAAAGTAGAGGTGGTTATGCTGTATGCCTGGAAGTCCAAACACCTTTCTGTCATCAGTCTGCCTGTTTATGTCAAACTACATTCTGCAGATACAGGGACACAAAGGAGGTGTGGATACTAATTGCCAAGCTTGTTGGAAGAGTCCACCGCCTCCAAGTCTGTCAGTGGTAGCAGCCTCTCTCCCCAGTCCCGCACATGCTGCTGTGTTCTGGGATATGTTCGGTCCATGGAGACTGCTTCTGCTTAACAGCGGCTGTCTCCACTGCTAGCATCATGTGCAGGGGGAGTAACCTCTCTTCTAAATAGTTACCACAGCACCATAAATATAGATATGTCCTTGTAGGAGGCCGTAAACTTCCCATTCATGTGCCTGTGTAAGGACAGGGCTGCATGTGGCTTGTGTACTGTCATGATGTAAATACAAACAAGCAGGAAGCCACATAAGACGTAAAGAAATGAACATGGTTACACTGACGCAGGGTCATTGCAGTGTCAAATCCATCTCATCACTTATTGAATATCATCCAAGCAATTTTTTTCCACTTAAAAAATTGCCCATTTTAATTATATGAAATAAAATGTCTGCACAATGTTAATTTTGTATTGGTAAGTCAGGCAGAAATGTCACATTTGCACAACTATTGCTGAGATATATTTTCCCTAACCTCCAAGATCCTACACATTCACATCTGTACAGGCATTGTTTGAATGACAGGAGTGAAATGCACTGCCTTAATTACTTGAGTCATTGTCAGAATCAAAATAATGAGAATGACGTTGTATGGGAGTTTGTGTGTCCAGCCTGGCTTGATCTATTTTTATGCCCTCTAAACCTTGGCTGTCTGAACTCATCAAGGAGATATGAAGAATAAAAACAAGAGCTAAGAAGCAGAAGATATTCAGATGTATTAAAGCCTGACATATTCCACCTGGGGCCAATGATTCAGAAGAGCAACAAGAAAAGATGGCTTAATCAGCTCATTCATATCCACTAACTGGAAAACGAACGCATTGTGTACTTAACCTCCCATAGTTCTTTTTAAACTAACATACATTCCTACATAAGCATATATAGATTCTCCATACTGTTCCTAAAGAGTCTGCATTCAGCATATATAATATTGCAGATCATTCCGACAAACGACAAATAATTTTGACTGTACTCACAGTGAACCAAAATCGGTCCGTGTCCCGATGGTCAGGTTTTGTGCCTGTCTATTTCTGCGCGTGCACAAACCCTGACAGTGAACGGCTGTGGTGATTTGCAATGTCGCCGAGCCAGGCGGGGGGCATGGGAGGGCAGACTCAGGTAGCGCAGGGCGTTCCCATGGGATTGCGGACAGGAAGAGGTGTGCTGGGGATGTGCGGCTGACATCAAATGACTTAGGGCCAGATGTATTAAGCTTGAAAAGTGATAAAATGGAGAGTGATAAACAACCATCCAACCAGGTCCTACCAGCTATGGCACAGGCTGTTTGATAAATGTCAGGTAGGAGCTGATTGGTTGGTTGTTTATCACTCTCTATTTTATCGCTTTTCAAGGCTTAGTACATCTCGCCCTTAACCTCCATGCCCTGTCTTCGTCCAACTGCCCGCAAATATAAGCCAGCGAACATCTAATGATTTCTCCTGCTGCCGGCACATGCGAGGGGATGAGCCTGCGTGACACATCACCTTGCATGGTTGGAGGGGCGTGCATTCGCCGGGGCGGTGTAACAAGGATTCGGTACACTGTGTGTCAACCAGAATCACCCCCTTAGTGCTTACAACCAGCGTTCATATTTTTATTTTACAACTGTTACATTCCATAGGATAAAATAAGCCGTTATTTCACATATTAGGGTAAAGCACTGGTACAACTGTTAGTGGATATTGAAAGGATTAACTTAAAATGAACAATGTATTATGGGTAGACATTTTTATTTTTTTGTTGTGGTAATACATTACGAAGGTGTTGTGGTTGGCTGCAGTGGGATGTGGGGGGGCTGACTAAGAAAACTGGATACTTGCCCACCTTTCGGGAGCCAGAAGAACCACCTTTTGGGAGTCTCCAGACCAATCCAGAAGGTTAGGCAAGTATGAAAAACTGTAGGTGCAAATTTGTGCATACCATACAATATAACAGGCACCCAAATCTAATTATCTCTGCACAAATAACACCTGCCTTACCTGCAGTGCACATGGTTTTGTCCATCTAAGAAATATTTTGTCAAAAAGAGTGAACTAGAATAAGGGCCTCAGTTCCTGCTGGAGCCTGCTGAAAAATAGCCCTGCCTGTTATATTGTATGGTATGCACAAATTTGCGATATTTGCATACGATTGTATGCATACGATTTGCATACGATTTGCATACGATTGTATCGCGATTTAACACACCTCCACTATCCACATCACACCAAAGCATGGCGAGCACAGTGTGCTCCGCGAGGGGTCGCGGTACACATACTCCCGACCTGTTCATACCCCCACAATCCACATCGGCGTGGAGTTGATTTTATAAAGTGTGGCAAGCGCAGCTAGTCACCGAGCCCGAAGCATGGTGAGCGAGGCGAGCCACGCGCGGGTCCACTTAAAACAAGCCCGAAGAGCCACGGAATACACGTCAATTAATCCATTTCCCCTCTCCGCTCGCCACGCTTCCGGCTCGGTGGCTCGCTACCTTCGCCACACTTTATAAAATCAACTCCGACATGGATAGTGGGGGTATGAACAGGTCGGGAGGACACTTACTGCATCCGCTCGCCACGCTTCGGGCTGGTGTGGATAGTGGAGGTGTGCTAAATAGCATCGCGGATCGAATAATATGCAAATCGAGTGCAATATTTGCATATGCTTTGCTTGCCATTTGCATACAAAGTGATCTGCTGGGAAGTGCCGCCGTGAAACTAAACAAGTACCAAGTTTACTACCCTTGCAAAGTCTGCTGAGTGCTGCCTCCTCTGTACATATTATATATATATATATATATATATATATATATATATATATATATATATATATATATATTTACTTTCAAGAATCATCAGGATTCTGACCATTGGTATCTTATTGTTGCCATTCTGACTTTGGGATCTTGAATGCAGAGATCCTGACTGTATCCCTTCTACAGTATATCTACTGATCTCTATTGTAACAAAATAGTGCCATCTAGTGTAGCATATACATTTTTAAATTGACATTTAAAGATATTTAAAAATGTACAATTATATAAAAGAGATTGTATTTGTTGGTTACTCCCGAGAGGATTCTGATTATCTCCAAACAAAACAACATCTGGAAAAAAAAAAGAAATATATAAACATTATAAAAATGTGCATGAGGTAAATACACTGTACTCCTGTGAAACACAAAGGGAAACCACTCAAGGTTATAAAAAGTGCAATGTGCTTGTGGACAATTTCAGTGTCCCTAAAACAGATACATTGTATACATTTATGCAAGACTTACCATCATCGTGTCTTTCCTAAAATTGAGTCAATGAATACTAGAGATCCATACTAATAAAAAGCACCCTTGGGATGATGGAAAGGGTGCCAATCCAAGAAGTCTCCCCCTTCAAGCATACAATGTACACAATATAGAATATATAAGGTACAGGGCTGAGGACCTTTATTGGGACATCCATAGTGCAACATAATGAGAGGTGCTATTGTGTGGTAAGACTATACTGTATTCACCCAGGGCTGGTGTAAGGCTTCTCAGCACCCTAGGCAAAACATCAGCCTACTGTGCCCCCCCCACACACACACACACACACACTGCCACCAATACCAACCCCTTAAGGCATACTTGCCTAACATTCCTCAATGGCAGGGAGGCACCCAAAAAGTGGCTGGTCCACCCAGCATCCTGGAAAAGTGGGCAAGTCCCCTGGATGCCCCCCTTTGCCATCCACAATAGAGTACAAGCAGGAGGGGGCAGCAAAGTAGGGAAGTATGCCTCAAGCGAAAGTATGGAGGTGAGGTCTTAGAAGTTCCAAAGCAGACACCTGCATTAAGTACAACAAAGATCCTCATAGACATCCTTGATTTTTTGATACGCAGACTTGGTGCCCCCCCCCCCCCCCCCAGATCTTGGTGCCCCCCCCCCCCCCCCCCAGATCCTGGCGCCCTAGGCAGCTGCCTAAAGCTGCCTAATGGTAGAGCCGGCCCTGTATTCACCATGTAGTAAAAGACTTTCCAATGAATTATACGATTATAAGCATAAAGTGCTGTTCACTATGTGTATATTTTGCATACACTGTATTGGTGCGTACTTGTATGTATATACAGTATCTATATCTATCTATTTATTTATTTATCAAGTCAACATTTCAGTCCTGATGTGGACGTTTGTGGCCTTATAATATTGTTTGTAAACTTTTGTATCAAACATTTATCTTTGAAATTTGTATTGTGTAATTGTTGTTTTATGTTATGTTTTATTACTGTATGTCATTAATTATCCTATTTGCTTTTGAAAATACATTATCTGAACAATTTCTTAGAACATTTTTCTGACTGACCCTGTTGCAAGTATTGAGAACATATATTTCAGAAAATGTAATCTCATGCCAGTACCTGCTCAAAAGGGCATTGTCAGTAGCTGTTTGTGCACATAGCTGAGTCATTAATGACCCTTTAGAAAGTCAAAAGAGTCGTATGAAATCCATAGAAAAGCCCTCATTTTATGCACAGCCATGGTATGTACTTTGGAGGGCTTCAAATGGTCACCCAGAATGACAGATATTGTAAATAGAGTAAGCATAATGATTACATTCTACCTAACATGATTTAGACCAAAGCAACATGTGGCGTTCCAGCAGTCATGGTATTACACATCCCCTGCCACAGTTTTAGAATGCCCTACCACTGCAGCATACCCCCGGCTGAGACTAGGAGAAAATTATATTGCTTTATTGAAATAAAAATCACAGCACAATAAGTCTACAGTTCCTGTATTGGATATTTTCAGACAAGATTTCTAACATACAGTACATAGTTTTAGCTTATTTTTCTATTCTATTTAGTGAGTTTTGAAAGTAATATTTTAAAGTTTCATAAATTGGTTAATATCACTGTCCTCATAGAGATGTAAGGATTTATTTACTAAGATGGGAGTTCTATTGAAGATGAGATGTTGCTATGGGCAACCAATCAGATTCTATCTATTATCTTCTCGAACTGGGGTAGCCAACTCCAGTCCTCGAGAGCTACCAACAGTTAATGTTTTCCAGATCTCCTCCCAGAATCACAAGTGAAGTAATTAGCTCCACCCGTGGATCTTTGAAAATGTTTCAGCTAGTAATGAGTACAGCCTTGCAGCAGCTAGGTTGTCTTTTAAATGTGAACTGTTGGTAGCTCTCGAGTTGGCTGCCACTGTTCTAGAAGGTGCTAAATAAATAAGAAGAATCTGATTGGTTGCTATGAATTGGTGCTCCATATAAAGGGATATGGCCACAAAAAATTCACATTATGCCACACAGGATGAGCCAAAAAACACATTATGAAACATGGAATGATGCAAATTCAGAGTGACAGCAGAGACATAGGGACAGGGAGAGTATCAGTGGAGACTTGAGAGAGTGACAGCAAAAACAGAGAGTGTGACAGCTGGGACAGAATGAGAGACATCAGGGACAGAGTGAATGACAGCAAGAACAGAGAGCATGAGAGCAGGAACAGAGATAGTAACAGCAGAGACATACTGTAGGGGCAGGGAAAGTGATGGCGGGTACAGTACCTGCTTTCCCTCTCTCTGTCCCTGCTGCCACTCTCCCTGCTTTCAATCCCTATCTCCCTGCTGCCACTGTTGCTTTCCTTGCTGTCACTCTCTTTGTTCCAGCTGTAACTGTCTCTCTGTCATCATTTTTAATATAACAATCATTCATCTTTCCAGTTCATGTGATGAAGGATAGGGGTCAATAACAATAGTCAGACGTACCCTTGTAGATTAATAATTGTTTGATCAAAACTTGCGCCACATCATCAATTATTTTAAAGACTATTTTAATAGAATCATAGGTACTTATGTAATATCTGGGCTCCCATTTTTCTTATGAGACCGCGGCCCCTCGCGGGGCTCGCTGCGCTCGCCACACTATATAAAATCAACTCCATGCGTAGTTGGATAGTAGGGGTATGAAAAAATGGGGTGCATTTAACATGGGAGCCCAGATAATACATAAGTACCAAATCATATTTTGACTTTTATGAATTATGAATCATAATTCATCTGTTTTTTTGGACCGTGCTATCCATTTAAAAATGCAGGCTACCATTGGTCATAACACTGTGACATAGACATCAGACGCCAACCTACTATTGTTGTGTATATACGTACTCATATATTCCAAAGTATGGAAAAATCCAATATCAGAAACACCTCTGGTCTCAAGCATTTTGTATATGGGAGACTTTTCCTTAGCTTCTAATGTCCCTATTTTATAGCATGGTGAATATAATCCTGTTATTAATCGAGATTGAATTAATGCTTAATGATTTAAAATATTTTACAAAAGAAGGACCTTAAACATTTATACTTTCTTGTTTCTTGTAACGAAAAGGTGAAGTAGAGACTTTTACATCCTACATCTGTAGGTCAGGATCAAGATGTAATCTGTCAACATGATTTTTACATTCTCTGCGTGCATCCTGCATCTACTGAGAATAATAAAATTCTTGCTGATCCTTCAATTACAGGTCAATAAACCTGCAACATACGGACGCATTACATGTCAGAAGGTGACCAGGAAAACACAATTACCTATTGGCTTAAATATATAGTTTTTATGTAGACTTAGTTGCATAAAAGGTATCTTGAGATCAGCTTAATCGTATTATTTATAACTTTAGATTACTTGAATAGTGAAGCTTTAAATAAAGACATTACAATGTAGCAAAAAGTTTTCTTTTATTATTTTTATTATTTTACTTTCTTATTTTGTATGACAATTTATTACTTTTATAACCTTTTTACAGAGAAACATTAGAACTAGATCGTATTATTAGCCAATTCCCGGTAACCAACCATTAATACCCAGTCTGTTATCAGCCTGTTCCCTACAGTCTCACACACACCCAGCCCCTACAGTCACTAAGACTGCCCCTCCCCCCCCACCCCCCAGTCACTACACACACACACACACACACACACACACACACACACACACACACACAGAGAATATATTGCATTAATCTAGTTAATTTTCAAAAAAAACCTGTAATGTATAAAGTATTATAAAGGGTTATTTATGTTAGTTCAAAACATTTTCACACACAAAATTTGTGACTGACAAGTAAAGACTTAAAAAGCACTATTGTTGGGCAATTATTTTACGTTATATCATCCTTATGCAAGGCGGGGTATTCTTGCCTTTAGCAGAACAGCATAAAATCTGTGCTTTATAAAAGACACTAGTAAATTTGGGATATTTCAGACACATTAATATCCATGACAACTGTGAGGTGTTGTCAGGATGCTTCCTTTTTACCCGATTTTAAATGTGATAAAATGGTAATAACATTTTCTCTGGCTTCAGATGTTAACTTGCTAATGTAAAAATATGGTACTTGTGTATTATCACGGCGCCCATCGCATCGCATACCAGAAGACATGCGATGGTATGGTATGCGATGCGATATCGCGCGATATTGTACAATGTCATACAATTTTAAAATTGTATGACATTGTATATGGTATACAATGCCATACAATGCGATGCGCTGCGATTAAAAATTGTATAAGCACCCTAATGGGTGCTTACAATGTTAAATGCACCCCCACGCCACCCCCCCACTATAAATGTGAACCCGAAGCATGGCTAGCGCAGCGAGCCCGCGAGGGGCGGCGGTACGCGTCCTCCGACCTTTTCATACCCCCACTATCCACATCGGCGTGGAGTTGAGAATAGAAAGTGTGGCGAGCGCAGCGAGCCACCGAGCCCGAAGCATGGTGAGCGCACCGAGCCCCGCGAGGGGACGCGGATACCTGTGAAGTCCGCGAGGGGACGCCGATACCTGTGAAGGTATCCGCGTCCGCTCGCCACGCTTCGGGCTCGGTGGCTCGCTGCGCTCGCCACACTTTCTGTTCTCAACTCCACGCCGACGTGGATAGTGGGGGTATGAAAAGGTCGGAGGACGCGTACCGCCGCCCCTCGCGGGCTTGCTGCGCTCGCCACGCTTCGGGTTCACGTTTATAGTGGGGGGGTGGCGTGGGGTTGCATTTAACATTGTAAGCACCCATTTCGGTGATTAAAAGCACCCTTTAGGGTGCTTATACACTCTTTCATCGCATAGGGGGCAAAAATCGCGTTGCATCTCATGCCATCGGGTGCATGGCATGCGATGCGATTAAAACATTGCACGACCACAAGTACCAAAAATCTATTTCACTTTCCATATTCTGACTACTCCACTGCTACTTCCCGATGATCCTGTGCTAGTTGGTGGCATTTTCTGGGATCGATGCAGTTATGGAAAATTGCCAAGCATCATTAAAAATCCTGGACCTTAAAAAACTCTTTTTTAATTAATTAAAAGTAATTAAAGTAATTTGAACAGTAAACATAATAGTACATTAGCTGCACCATGCCAACTATACTACTAAGGAATATGATGATCGTCTTCTTTTTCTTTCTTTTTTTTTCATTATAAATAGCAAAATCTAGTAAAGGATGATTGTGGCTTGCTTATTCTATGGTGAAACTCATACTTTACTATTAATTACAGGCAATGCTATTTTCTATCTGTGTTGTAAAAACATACAAAAAATTCCCCTAAAAAATTTATGGTGGGAGAAATAAATAAAGATTAATTTTATAAAAATAACATTTTGTGTTTACTCCAGGCTGGACCAGAGATGGAGGCTGATCTGTGTCTACCATATCCATGTCTGAGAGAAGTTCTAGTGGTATGAGCTGCTTCATCTCATTCTTGTATGAGTTGTAGTCTATATACCATGGTGATCCCCAGTGGTGCTGATAGGGGAGATCAGGTACTGGGCATGTTGAAAATGCCCAACAAGAGCCTAGGTCTGGGCTTTCTCCTTCACTACCCCTCTTGACTTCCAGGCAGCTGCAGTGTCTCTCCCATGCCCAGCACATGCCTACTGTGCTGGGCCTGCTGAAGTCCTCCACTCCCCCCCCCCCCCCCCCGCGCCCATCTGCTTTTGCTCACAGCACCCCCAGCGGATGGAGCTGCACCTCCAGGCCTCCACATAAATATAAGGCCCATCATCATTAGAGCATGATGATCACCATGGTTGTCCATTAATCATAAATATTACTGTTTCATTTCTGAACTATTTTGTACTTTTACATATTTATTAAGACACTGGGTAGTATAGTGTATGGGTTCTACATGCCTACATGGCATTGCCTCACCTCCTCCACTTCTCATAATAGGCCCTTCAACATTTTCATCTCTAGGCCCATGAGCTCCTTAATCTGTCCCTGAGCACCCTCCATGCTTGTGATTAAGCCATGCCGGGGGATGAGCAATCTCTCTATGGCCATGGTGGTGCCCCCCTCCCCACCAGACCCTCTTTGTGCATGATGTTTATCCACAACATTTTAGCTCACCCATCTTTTAATTTCTGACAAATGCTTGTAGCAGTTGTTAATAATTCTCTTGATGCAGTCTACAACATTGACAGCACCATAGATCGCCTGCCACGGTTGTTTTTTGCAAGGAATGAATGTGCTGTGTGCTTGTGTCCACAGGATCCAATCATACACTAGCACAATAGTACCAGTAAATATGCAGGAGATATGAAGGCCATATCTATATTTGACTGTTAGGTTGTTCAGCACAAGCTCAAGGTGGAATTGCTGTACCCTCATTAATCTCATTCAGCAAAGGGGGTCATTATTAGTTTTATAGGAATGATGACATACTCAAATGTACCAGACAGATACATATCTTTGTTATACAGGTCGATCTCCCTTATCCATGTATTCCAGAAACAAAATAATTCTGAAAACCAGTGCACCCCTGGGACCGGAGATGCAGCTGAAAAGGATCCTGAAGGCTGCAGCGGATGCCAGGGGACACCGTGTATGTCGGGGGACCATCGGTGCACCACCAGGGGACCATGTTAGTATAGAAAAAAAGGTACTCTTTACCTAGAAGGTCGCCCATCGCGTGCATCGCATGTACATCGCATGCTATTATAATGACATGCGATGCGACAGATGAGATGCCCGCGATTTTACATAGAAATGCATGTTAAAATGTAAATCGCGTCGGTCGCATCGCATGCGGCCAAAAAATCGCATGCGATGCGACCGACGCGATTACCGCTATTTTACATAGGGAACAATGTTAAATGGCCCAATTGACCCGATTTTACATAGGGAACAATATTAAATGGCCCACAGACCACAAATAGCCACCCTGAAGTGTGAAATGGCCCCCCCAATTGTTAATGCCACCCCACGATCAACGTCAACGCGAAGCGTGGCGAGCGCAGCGAGCCCTGCGAGGGGCGGCGGAATGCGTCCTCCGACCTTTTCATACCCCCACTATCCACGACGGTGTGGAGTTGAGAATAGAAAGTGCGTAGCGAGCCACCGAGCCCGAAGCGTGGCGAGCGCAGCGAGCCCCGCGAGGATACCTGTGAAGCCCGCGAGGGGACGTGGATACCTGTGCATAATTTAGTTTTTTCTTGGTTTTTGCTCTTACGCTATTATTGACCTCAATATCATTCATTTCCACTCATTTCCACTCTATTCTGAACACCTCACAATATTGTTTTTAGGCCAAAAGGTTGCACCTAGGTAGCTGGCTGACTATGATAAGCGACACAAGTGGGCGGCACAAACACTGGACTGATATGGCACACTTAATATCACCCCTGGATTGATACAGCACACTTAGCATCACCCCTGGACTGATTTGAACACTTCGGATCACCCCTGGACTGATACGGAACACTTAGCATCACCACTGGACTAATACAGCACGTTTTGCAGCACCCCATGAATTATATGGCAGACTTGGCTCACCCCTGGAATTATGCGGCACACATGTGGACACCTTTGGACTAATACGGTACACATGGGGGCACCCATGGAATTACACCGCACACATGCAGGCACCCCTGGACTGACACAACACTTAACATCACCCCTGGACTGATACAGCACATAGCATCAACCCTGGAATGATACTGAACACTTAGCATCACCCCTGGACTGATATGAAACACTTAGCATCACTGGCAGGACAAATACAGCACACTTGGTAGCACCCCATGACATAGACAGAGTTATATACAACACATATTGCATAGTTTAGTACATCCACCTAAAGCTCTTATGGGGCAACTTGAGAAATAATTTTAATCTAATAGAGTATAATTTACAGGTGATTTAGGGGTTTATTCTAATTCAATCAGAAATGCACAATCACTCTCTAATGGAGAAAACCATATGCACTGCAGGTGGGGCTAATGTAATATGTGCAGAGAGTTAGATTTGGATGTTTTATTGTTTCTGTGCAGGGTAAATACTGTCTGCTTTATTTTTACACTGCAATATAGATATCAGTTTGAAGTACACCGCCACCCAAATCTAACTCTCTCTGCACATGATACATCAGCCCCACCTGCAGTGCACATGGTTTTGTCCATTAGAGAATGATTGTGCCTTTCCGAGTGAACCAGAATAACACCCTTAGAGTAGGAGCTACTCTGTAATGCATATTGACTAAAAAGAAACAGCAGTATGCTGACAAGTAAATAAACATTTTTCATTATTCATGACCGAGCATGCACTAACTTATCAACATGAATAATAATTGGTTAATTAACAATACATTGACAATTCAGTCAGCCTAGTAACTAAAGACAGAATCTGCCTGTCGTAGTCTAAGGTTTGAGATAAAAGTCAGGATGACAAGGATATCATGTCTTGGTTGGTTGTTTTTAACTCCTGCACATTAACCAGCAATTACCAACAGGTATTAAAGACTCAGGCCACAATATTTACTGAACCAGGGAACTGGAACTCACTGAAACCTCCCAAAGAACTTAACGTCAGGCATGAATCCTAGAACCATGAAGGTGGAACCCTCATCTAGGTATTTTGAAAGCAGAACTCAGTTCCAACCCGTTCCCCCTCAATTTAACCCCTGCCTATTGGTACCAATACTTATACCAACCTTTTTGGGCCTAAAAAGAGGGACAAAACATGATTGAGGTGATATCACTATATAGATATATATATATATAGATATATATTTTTTTTTTTCTAATACTGATAAAGCCACCGTTTTCAAACCAAATATTTTATGCTTAGTTGTGGACTTTTTTAAAAAAAAAATTAAAATGTATATGTTGTAATAATAAAGGCACACTTTTCTTTTTTCACTCATTTTATTGTAATACACTTATTACTTAATATCATTTACATAGCACAACTCCATCCATTTTTACATTTGTTCCTGTGTAAAGGGAGTGACACCCAGAGGCGTAGCGAGCCCGGAGTCGGAGGAGCACACGCTCCGGGCGCAGGAAGCTAGCCTGGCGCCGGAGCTGTGCCAGCACCGCCAGCTCGCTCGCCTTCCACCGCCGTTGCCCTGCCCGCTCCCCCGCGAGAGACGTGCTGCTGCTGCGGCTATGTAAAATTCACAACACGTCTCCCGCACGCTGGACCACTAGCCAATGGGCGCTTGCGTTCCAGAAGCCAACCAACCGGTGGCTGCTGGACCGCGAGCGCCTATTGGCTAGCGGTCCAGCGGGAGATATGAATTTTACATAGCAGCACTGCAGTTTCTCCCGGACACAGCGGGGAGCGGGGAGCCAGGAGGAGGGGAGGGAGGGGTGGATGCGACGCAGCACAGCAGGGGGAGGGGTGAGATAAGGTGTACCCTCCCACCCTGCTGCATCCACCCTGCATCACCCACGCACCCACCCACCCTGCTGCACAAACCCACCCACCCTGCTGCAACCACCCACCCAGCTGCACAAACCCACCCTGATGCACAAACCCACCCACCCTGCTGCAAGCAGCCACCCACCCACCCTGCTGCACAAACCCAACCACCCACCCACCCTGCTGCACAAACCCACCCACCCACCCACCCTGCTGCACAAACCCACCCACCCTGCTGCAAGCAGCCACCCACCCACCCTGCTGCACAAACCCAACCACCCACCCACCCTGCTGCACAAACCCAAATGCTGCACAAACCCACCAACCCACCCTGCTGCACAAACCCACCCACCCTGCTGCAACCACCCACCAACCCACCCAGCTGCACAACCCCACCCTGCTGCACAAACTCACCCACCCTGCTGCAAGCAGCCACCCACCCTGCTGCACAAACCCAACCACCCACCCACCCTGCTGCACAAACCCAAATGCTGCACAAACCCACCCACCCTGCTGCACAAACGCACCCACCCTGCTGCAAGCACACACCCACCCACCCTGCTGCACCCACCCACCAACCGTCCCACCCTGCTGCACCCACCCACCCTGCGGCACCAACCCACCAACCCGCCCACCCTGCTGCACCCACCCACCCTGTTGCACCCACCCACCCTGCTGCACTAACCCACCCACCCTGCTGCAAGCACACACCCACCTACCCTGCTGCACCCACCAAACATCGCACTCTGCTGCACCCACCCACCGACCCTACCACCCTGCACCCATCCTCCCACCTTGCTGCACAGCGGCCGGGAGCGGGCCGCTGCACAGTTCTGCACCCCTGGGCAACGAGCAAATTCAGTCCCCCTTGGCATCGAGCATGAAGCCCCTTGGCATTGAGCATGAAGCCCCTGGCATTGAGCATCTAGGTAAGTGGCACTTATGTGTCAAATGTGTAATGGGCATTATGGTGTGTTATATAGTATGTCATGGGCATTGCAGAGTGTTATATAGTATGTCATGGGCATTGCGGAGTGTTATATAGTATGTCATGGGCATTGCGGAGTGTTATATAGTATGTCATGGGCATTGCGGAGTGTTATATAGTATGTCATGGGCATCATGTGTGGGCTTATGTGTAATTGGAATTACAAAGTTCACTAAAATGTGCAATGGGCATTACGGTGTGTGGTATAATGTTGGTCCGTGCCAACTTTTCACTGCGCAGGAGCCTCACCTATGACATATTGGGGGGATGGAGGGGGGGGGGCGCGAAACATGCCCTTGCTCCGGGCGCCGTGGCACCTAACTACACCACTGGTGACACCCCTTTTTTTATTGTTGCAGCTTGACAAAGCCACTCATTTAAAGGCGCCCCACACAGGTACCTGTCTTACTAGCCATGTCTGCGCCCATGCAGTCAGCTCAGCAATACATTAAAACATATACATTAAAACATATACGATTAAAGAAATACAGGCGCAAAATCAAACTCAACTTAAATAATAAAACATAAAATTAATAGATTAGCTCTTATAAACATACAAATACAAATATTTATTGTCAACAGCAAAAAGAGAATAATTTGAGATGAAATTGCATTGTGCAAAACAGCAAATAGAATAGCAAGATCACAAAATAAGAATAAAAACACACAAACTTAAAAAAAAAACTGCTTGAATAATCACATCCAATCCCTTAGAAGTAAGCTTTTTTATTTGTTTTATGACTATTTTTGACTTGTTTTTGATCTTATACTTTATTTTTTTAAGTCACGTTTTATTAAAGCATCACTGTCACGGTCCGTGTCTGTCGCTTACCAGTCCGGGTAGTGCGGCGGGATCTGGTCCAGGTGCGTGGTCTTGGGCGTCTGAGCAGAGTGCCAGGAGGACGCGGGCAGTCACCATTATGTGTGGGTGACGCTGCCTGCTCTGACTGGTTGTCTTGTGCTGGTGCGGAGTGCCCTGTCCCGGTTCCCGGCGCTGTCCCCTCACTCTGGATGCGGGCACCGGCGGAGCGACAGATGCAGTACTTCCGGCCGCCTGTGAGGACTTCACTGACACAGGGCAAACTACCTCTGCCGCAGCGTCTGCGCAGCAGGCGCCATCTTGGTGAAGCCAGCCAATCCAATCCAGGTTGAAGTCAGCAGCCTATCAGTGAATCCCAAGGGGGATAAAAGACTCATGTTTAAACCAAGCTGGCGCCAGTCCTTCGCTTGTCAATACTTAGGGAACACCAGCGTCCTGAGCTCTCCTGACTACCTTTGCACTTTCAGCATCTTGCTCCAAGTGCAATCAGTCTGAATCATCTGTGCACTTCCAGCGTCTGGCTCCAAGTGCAATCAGCCTTTGCTCATCTATGCACCTCTAGCATTCTGCTTCAAGGTGCAATCAAGCCTGCTATCACCTGTGTACCTTCTGCCTGGGTGCAATCTGCAAGTAACCTCCTGTGCACCTTCCGTCTGGGTACAACCCCTGCTATCACCTGTGTACCTTCTGCCTGGGTGCAATCTGCAAGTAACCTCCTGTGCACCTTCCGTCTGGGTACAACCCCTGCCATCACCTGTGTACCTTCTGCCTGGGTGCAATCTGCAAGCAACCTCCTGTGCACCTTTCGTCTGGTACAACCCCTGCTATCACCTGTGTACTTTCTGCCTGGGTGCAATCTGGAAGCAACCTCCTGTGCACCTTCCGTCTGGGTACAACCCCTGCTATCACCTGTGCACTTTCTGCCTGGGTGCAATCTGCAAGCAACCTCCTGTGCACCTTCCATCTGGGTACAACCCTTGCTATCACCTGTGTATCTTCTGCCTGGGTGCAATCTGCAAGCAACCTCCTGTGCACCTTCCGTCTGGGTACAACCCCTGCTATCACCTGTGTACCTTCTGCCTGGGTGCAATCTGCAAGCAACCTCCTGTGCACCTTCCATCTGGGTACAACCCCTGCTATCACCTGTGTATCTTCAGTCTGGGTGCAATCTGCAAGTAACCTCCTGTGCACCTTCCGTCTGGGTACAACCCCTGCTATCACCTGTGCACTTTCTGCCTGGGTGCAATCTGCAAGCAACCTCCTGTGCACCTTCCGTCTGGTACAACCCCTGCTATCACCTGTGTACTTTCTGCCTGGGTGCAATCTGCAAGCAACCTCCTGTGCACCTTCCGTCTGGGTACAACCCCTGCTATCACCTGTGCACTTTCTGCCTGGGTGCAATCTGCAAGCAACCTCCTGTGCACCTTCCATCTGGGTACAACCCCTGCTATCACCTGTGTACCTTCTGCCTGGGTGCAATCTGCAAGCAACCTCCTGTGCACCTTCCATCTGGGTACAACCCCTGCTATCACCTGTGTATCTTCAGTCTGGGTGCAATCTGCAAGCGACCTCCTGTGCACCTTCCGTTTGGGTACAACCCCTGCTATCACCTGTGTATCTTCAGTCTGGGTGCATTCTGCAAACTATCTCCTGTGCACCTTCCGTTTGGATACAATTTACACCAGTCTCCAGCATACCCTCTGCCCGGCTGCAGCCTGCCACAGTCTCCTGCGCACCCCCTACCTGGGTGCTACCCACTGCAGTCACCTGTGTATCCTGGTCCTGCTACGACTGGCCCTGATTCCTGTATGTCCCTTGGTCCTTCATCATCTACCCGTGGTTAACTTCTACATGTCAGTGTTCCCCAGCTCCGGGCTCCTCCCAGGTCCCGTATGAGAAGGACTTATATTCGTCCCGCTACTCTGCAAGCTACTCCGGTTCCTGGTAGTCTCCCGGGTCCACAGAATTCCCAGGTACTGACAATCACTACACATGAAAAATTACAATTATGTGATATTGTGTTAAAACATTCAGATGGTAAATACATCTTATTGAATTCCGAGCATCAATAATTCCATAAATATCAAATCTTCTAATTTTTTTTATATATTACCAATGTACTGTCTGTAGATAGTGCAAATATTTAAAATTTTTAATATTACATTTGTCCACGACAGAAATAATTTTATATTTTTAATGCCACACATCATGTCTTGGTTTTGCAAAACCACCCTTAAGTGTTTTGAATTGGAATTCAGATTTAAAATGGTAATCTTTTGGATTTCTTGAAAATAGATAAAAAAAACGCTAAAATAATTTTGCAATCCAAAATCTAATATTCAGTTTCAATATCCGAATTACGAGCCGCAGGAAGATCCAAATCAGGACTTGGACTGGATCTCTTCAGGAAGACCAGTCCGGGTGGCTTCATATTTCTAAATAACTCTGGGTTACAGATCTCAAATATCCAGGTGTCTGTATGTGGTATTCCTTCCTGCCCTTTTTTTCCATGTGCAGTTGCTGCCATCATCCATAGTACAGTATCTGGACTTACATGGTGTAAAAGATCCATTTGAACTCCCAGCTCTGCTTGCAATGTTGGTTTACATGCCGCCATGGCATCACTAGATGCAACAGTTCCGTGCATCAAAATGATTGTCCCGCAATGTACGGAGCATTAAAGAGTAAATAGCTTATAAAATATTGGATATACTGAGGTTAAATACAGTATATATATATTTTATGTTTGTTAAGGCCTAACTTTGATAATATACTACTAAAATATCATATTTTGTTACCTAGTAATGGAGAATGTGTAGATAAGGAAATATTTGAATATAATTGATTAACAAAGTAAATTTTATAGTACAGGTTGAGTATCCCATATCCAAAATGCTCGGGACCAGGAGAATTTTGGATAACGGATTATTCCGTATTTCAGAATATTTTAATATTTCAATTATGTATTTTGAAGTATCTTGCATGTATGCTGTATAAACACATAAAATACACACAAATATATTTTATTACCACATAAAATACACACAAATATATTTTATTTGTTCAAAAAACAAGGTTTCAAAACAGTACACAAATTTTGTTTCATATCTCAGATATTGAATTTGAATGCCAAGCAATAATTTTCTTGCACATATATAGTGCCAGTTACATATCATGTCACCAGTAGTGCTGTTACAAACGTCCCCAGTGAGTTTTTAGCAAAAAATTTTTTTTTTTCACTTTCTGGAATGTATGGTTTTCGGAATAATTCGGATAACGGATACTCGGATACGGGATACTCAACCTGTAGTATTATAACAACAGTGAAACAATAGTTAGAATAAAAGTAACAGCACCTCAATAAAAGACAATAATAATGAACAAAACTTTTTAGTGACAACAGGCTGTAAATATAGTGCAAAGTAGCCCCAAAAGGCTTTTCTGTCAGCAGGTGATTTTGGATGAGTGTAAAAAAGCAACATTTATATAATATTGAAAAGATGGAATAATGAATATTTAGATGATTATGTGAAGCAATATACTGTACTTGGGTAATTGAGAAACAAGCAGTAATTGAAATCCAAGTAAAATAACTAGTTGAAATACATTTGAAAAACAATAAAATAAAATAAAACAAGTTCCTGATGTGATACAATGGATACTTGAAAAGATAAAGTTCTAAATGAAATACAGTACCTAGAACATAACAATAAATGAAATGCAATAAGAATCAAACAATGCAAAGTAAAATAATTTCTTGATGTAAAACAATCCTTAGTGTTTTCTTTCCCAAACTATCAAATTGCTGCTTAAAGGGTTTCTGTAAGTTAATTCAATAATTGGTTAGAGAAATAAAGAGCTGGGGAAACGTTAGGCCACAATTTGCTAAAGAGAAAATCTAATTAAAATGTAAAGAAAATACTACAATATGTGACACCACACACAGGGCACTAATAGTTGGATGTTTTGGGTACAGCTGTCCCGGGCCCTGGCTGCAAACCCCCCCCCCCCCCCCCCCGACTGCCTCCACTTCACTGCGCTCAGTGTGCTGAACAAAGCAGGTCATGCTGCACTGGCTTTTGAGCCAATCAGAGTGGCTGCTGGTACGTGAGCTCTGATTGGCTCACCAGCCAGTGCTGTATTTTAATTGGCTGCCGGTCTGGGACCTCTGAGTCGCAGCTCAGCGGAAGAGGAAATGGGGGAACCGGGTTACGTTAAGTCAAGTGAGGAGGGAGGAGCCGGGGCCTGGACTAGAAATTAGTCCCGGGCCCCAAAATTCCTGATGGCAGCCCTGGCCGCACACAGACTTCACACAGAACTATATGACAAAAACCCGCTACTGTAAATCTAAAGCTGGGTACACTCTAATGTGTACCCAATGGGACTCTGCATACACACATTCTGGGGGGAGCCTCATCAAATTCTGTATTCTCCCTGCTGCTTCTAAAACATATATCACTGGTACAAAATAGACAATGTAAACAATATGCCTGAGATGTGGCTGCGATACGCAGGATCAGGTGCCATATTGTTTAGTGTGTACCCAGCTTAAGTTTTTCACTAGAACTAACTGAACATGCCGATTGACTGATTTTGGATTCATTGCTGAAATGTAAAGGTACTTTTTTCATAGCTTGTGCAAATTATAATTTAGAAGAACATATTTGCATTTTGTTGTTGTTTCTGGCCACATGGTTTATAGTTATACAGTAGATGCTCTATTTGTAATAGTTTTCTCTGTATTGAAACCTAATAGTTAACCATGCTACACCGTCATTTGGCTAGCTGAAACATGCTTACATACCTATTCAATGCACCCATTTTTGTATGGTTTTTCCATGGATACAGCTTCGTCTTGGTTTAAAGTTGAATGTACATCCATGGAAAATAGTTGAAAATTTCTGCATTTTCAACTAAAACACGTGAATTGGCGAGTAATCTGCGTTTTCTGGAATGAATAGGTTGAATGTGAATTTAACCCAAAATTTGTGAAAGGTGCCCCATCCGAACTATTCAATCTCAGTGCCAATTGTTTGACTGTCGGATTGTCTGTTGAATACCCCCCTAGTCTTTTTTACATAAGATTTCCACTGCTTTTGAAATGTCCGTTCTAGGGACAGTGCCAATGTAGAGCAAATTCCTACTACTTGGCTGTATTTGTAATTATCAGGCAGTGAAATACATTGGTTAAACATTTCCTTTGTTAGGTAAGTTTTTATAGGAGTGCTTACTGTCTGGTATTCTGCAGCCTAAAATCCTCAAGGATCACCTGCAATTTATGTCTTTAGGTAACAGTGTTCTACTATACTCTTTATTTAAATACTGGATCCATCTTATGCAGTGGCGTAAATATGTCCCAGTAGTCTGAAGGTAAGCTATATATTGGAGCTGAACAATCTAGAAAATAATTATATAAATCTTGTTGCATTGCACCACAATTATTTACATTATAATATATTTTAAACAAAAATGTTGCTTAGCAGTCATACCTAGGATTAGAACTTGTAGGTAGATCTATCAGTCACTCAATATCTTTGTATATAGGTACTACTCTACACCTTACAAATCTCTGTAATGGACACTACACTTTTGGAGGGATTTTGCATTTCTCATAGACTGCGTCATACCATGCAGTAGTGTATTTCTCATTAGGCACGTGAGGCCCAAAACTCCTTCTTAGTTAATATATACATATTTAAAAATTAAAATAAATGTCACTGTGCCGTTTTTATTATTCTTTTAAATTGGCTGTCATCGAATGAGGGCTTAAGAGGGTGGCCATTAAGTTGTGCCTACTGGGCCTTACCCATAAATTTGCCCCTGATATCACACCATATACCATATACTGTATACTTTTCTGGCATTTGCCCACTAGCAGCTTGAGGTTCTTTAAATCATAGGGGTAAATTAAGAGATGATATTGCCCATATCAACCAATCCGATTATGTCTTTCATTTTCTAGGATGAAATACAGAAATTATAGACCGAAACTGATTGGTTGCTATGGTCAACATCAACTCTGTCCATTTTTAGAAGCTTTTAGTAAATTTACTCCATAATGGTTTCCTAGTTTTCCATATAGATTGGTTGCGTAATTCTCTTTATTGAGATCAGCAAATTGACAGGTTCTTTGCACTGATTGGAGATTAACGAGAGGTTTTCTTTTTGCTATATTTAACTAAGCATTGCCTGACTCTGCCTGGATTATTGCTATCAATGTCAGCAGCTCAGTGGAGCACTCTGGGCATGAATAGAGGGCAGCTCTACAGTCTCTCCTCCCTTATACTCATAATTATTTTCCAAAGCATATTTTTGCACCTGGGCTGAACACTCGTAAATTCTGCCACTGGGTTGCTGGATTGCATCCTGGTTGACAGTAAGGTGAGCCAAATAATGGGATTTTTGGGCTTACATGCAGGATAATGGAGTTGTGGGGATTAACAAACACCCATACATGTTAGGTTTGGTATATGATGGGATGATGTTCAGATACTTTAGGTCAGGGGAGCTACAGCAAATAAAACAACTGTCGTTTCAACGTTCCCAATATCTCTCAAGTTTCAGTCTGCACCAAAAGTGGTCTAAAACACATAGATCCGCAGCTGGGATAATGCACCCTTAAAATGGGGCATGATCCCAGAATCCCATTGGGGTGGGTTGTGCCTTCTGATCCTGCTCTCCATCTCTCTGCGATTCCGGATATCCAATTCAGGTTTGTCCGAGTTGACAAGTCTCCTTTATAATTATGTACAGCCAGAGGCATCATAAAGGGGGTGCTAGGGATGCGAACACCTCCACAGTGACAGGAACAGGTGCTGCAGTGTAACATTGTCCTGTAATTGACAAGGCACACCTTAGGAAAGAGACAATTGAGGGCTTCTTGCAAGATCACACCACCTGTAGTGATGTCAGTAGGGAACCTCCACAAATCCATGCCCACTATCCACAAAGCCACACCCCCTTTTCAGGCTTACTCATTGCAACACTGAGTGTCACTGACTCCGATGCTATCACTGCTTACAGCAAGGGCACTGTTCCTGATTTTTAAACTCTTGTTCACGGGATATGTAAATAGTAAGAATGCCTATAGATGTTGAACATAGTAGCACTATTATTGGAGATGTACAGTAATTAGTGATGACATAATTGTGTTTCCTCAATCAAAGGTGCCTATTCACTGGTTATGTAATTAGCACACTAACTGTTCTTGGATCACAAAGGAGTCTAATCACTGGTGATAAAATTTAGCAAGGACATTGTTCAACTGTTACTCTCTGTATATAATAGCTAAGGCAGGTTTGTTATGCCTCTTTTGAAATGATGCATAGTAATAGCACATATAATATAGGTTTGTTTTTACACATATAGAAAATACCCCTTTATGATGCCTCTGGCTGTACGTAATTAATTATATTTCCACCAATAAATAGTAGTTACCAACCAGATATCTCTATCGCTGTTGAGAATATGACTATCAATCCTACCATTCAAGCTCGCTGCCTAGGTGTCATTCTTGACTCTGAACTTTCCTTTATTCCTCACATTCAATCTGTCTTGAAATCAAGCCACATGCACTTAAAAAACATATTCAAAATTTACCCTTACACACAAGACACTGCTAAAACACTAATCCATGCTGCCATCATCTCACGCATTGATTACTGCAATAGTCTCCTTATTGGCCTTCCCCAATACAGACTCTCACCACTACAGTCCATCATGAATGCAGCTGCGAGGCTAATCTTCCTAGCCAGATGTTCATTGTCTGCAAAGCTACTCTATCAGTCACTTCATTGGTTACCTGTATTCTACCATATTCAATACAATATTATTTTACTTACACACAAAGTCATAAACCAAACTACGCCAACATACTCTTATCTCAAAATATCTTCCAACTTGACCTTTTCGCTCTTCACAAGAACTATGTCTCTCATCTACACTCATTACTTGCTCCCTTTACCAAAAGAAAGACTTTCTTTGGGCTGCACCTACTTTGTGGCAGGCTTTCCCACACACAATAGGGGCCAGATGCACTAAGCTTCAAAATTGATAAAATGGAGAGTGATAACCAGCCAGCCAATCAGCTCCTGCCTGACATTTTTCAAACACAGTCTGTGACATGGCAGGTAGGATCTGATTGGCTGGCTGATTATCACTCTCCATTTTATCTCTTTTGAAGCTTACTGCATCTGGCACTAAGTCACTTCTCCAGGCTCCAAACCTGTAAGCGTTCCCTGAAAACTCACCTCTTCAGGTAAGATAATCAAATTCCAAAACCAACCACTTAACCTTAATATCTAATCACATCCCCACTGTACAGTCCACACATGTCTACTCTCTTCCTTTTTTACATTTTCCATCCTCCTGGCCCATGGCCAAACTGCTGAGTCGCCGTATTATACAGCATACCAGGAACCTTTGCATTCTGGTGGAATTAATGCAATAAAGAATATCTATCCTTGTATATCAATGCCTATTTCAATATAGATTGTAAGCTTGCGAGCAGGGCCCTCATACCTTTCACTTTCTGTACATACCCAGTTTGTTGTATCACTGTCTCCTATTGTAAAGTGCAACGGAATATGCTATATAAGAAACTTAATAAATAAAATAAATATTAGGCTTAAGAGGCTTAACTTTTTTTTTATCATGCTGGTAGCCACCTCTAGTGCAACTTGGGATCTGGGTGTCTGGAAAACAAAACAAATAAAAACTTATCTGACCAAGTGCATCCATGTTAAGGTGAAGTTAACCCTCATTTTTGCATACCGATTATGACAAGCAGGGAATGGCAGACTAGAAAGTGAGAGAAGCTCTTAATTACAATTTTATGTGTCTATGAACATCTATGATACTTATAACTTTTTTAATTATTTTACTTACACAAGTGAATGCCATTTGAGAGAAAAGTTTTGTTGTTTCAGGCATTTTAATATCTCATATATTAGGGACTAGAGATTTCTTAATGAAATTCACAGACTCATCAAACTGTGTCAGAACATTATGCTCTGCATCACTGATTCAATAATTCCCCTGTTAGCGCTACTGCTTGGCCTACGCATGTTGTTTATGACACTGAAGTAATGTAGTGATAATCTAGAATAAATTGTTGGAGATACATAAATTTTAGTTGACTCAAATTAACAGAAACAACTTTATTGTTTTTGATAAAGGTATGAGATCTACAATTATGAATGCATGGGTAGGATTCTATTGTTTATGTGCACCTAGATGAATCTGGTCTCCCATCTAAAGTGACCAGGCAGTGCTAATAATTTGTTGTTGTTGTTGTTGTTGTTGTTGTTGCATTGCCTGCACCCAGTATCTCTTGGTTTATGCATGTAAAACATCTAAACCCAACAAAATGCTTGGCACAGTGCGAAAAAGTGTCATATCGGTGCCCAAATGAGTCACATTGCTGCTCACCAGCTCAAGGGCTTTGAGCAGAAATGCCAATCATGGCAGCTGTTTGTGCCCAAATGGAGAAATAACTGAATTGCTCCATTGGGCACAGTCTAGTGGTAGCCACTGGTGCAAACCATGGACTTTCCCCAATTAAATGTGATGTATTGTGATGAAGAGGGGTTTTTGTTATTTGATGTGGAATTTATATATTAAATTACATTTAAAAATGAATTCCCCTTTTCCCCACTCTCCTTTCGTATCCACCCCTTTCATTTTTTTAGCAGTGCTATTCACAGTTAATGAACAAAAATCTCACTTTGTCCATGACAGTGTCTCCAAAACCCATCTTTTTTTAACTTTTTTGGCTTTCTATATTTTGGATGCTCCTGAATAACAGGTTTCGCTTTATGAAATACCATGCATAAATTATGAAATAACATCCCCTCAGATAGTATAAGCACAACTAATCAATTTCATCTCCATATATATATATATATATATATATATATATATATATATATATATATATATATATATATATATATATATATATATATATATATATATTATACAATGGCTGTGGGACACCTACTGTAACATGTCATTTTGTGGTATTAACTAGATTACTTTCAAACAAACTTGCTTTTATCAGATGAGGGATTGCAGCATGTTGTTTATAAAAATTCAAGTTTTGAGTATTTCTAGAGAGAGAGAGAGAGAGAGAGAGAGAGAGAGAGAGAGAGATGATCATATCTAGCAAATAGACTATTTGAACCTTATGTGAACAGGAAATTATATTTACAGTATGTACTGAAGCCAAGGATTCCATGTTTTGCCAAATTATTTCAATTAATTTCATTCAATAAGTGTTCTGAAGTATGTGAATGTTTATATCAAGTGATGGAGGGAGAGGTTTTATCTAGTCACTGTTTTTGGTCAAGTAGTAGCCATGACTATGTGTAATAGTAATTCATTTTGGTGTCGGGTGGCTGATAGAGTCCCAGTGGGAGGAGGAAAGAAATGGGCTTTTGTGGGATAAAATCGTGTTGGGTCTTAAGTCATTAACCCCTTCCTGACAGAGCTAGTTTTTGCGTTCCTGACAGAGCCATTTTTTTCAAATCTGACATGTCTCACTTAAGTGGGGATAACTTTTTTTTGCTTTTACTTATCCCAGTGGTTTTGAGATTGTTTTTTCGTGACACATTGTACTTCAAATTAGTGGTAAATTTGGGTCGATACAGTCTGTGTTTTTTTGTGAAAAATACCAAAATATCGTGAAAAAATGGAAAATTTAGCGATTTGCAAAATGTTAAATTTTCTGCTTGTGAGACAAATAATCTTACCACTCAAAATAGTGAATAACTAACATAGACCATATGTCTACTTTATGTTGACATCATTATTTCAACTTCCTTTTAATTTTTTGGGACACTAGGAGGCTTCAAATATGAATAGCAAATTCTCAAATTTTCAAGAAAATTTCAAACACTGATTTTTTTAGGGACCAGTTCAGTTCTGATGTGACTTTGAGGGACTTGTATGTGAGACACCCCCATAAATGATGCCATTTCAAAAACTGCACCCCTCACAGTATTCAAAACAGCATTTTGGAAGTTTGTTAACCCTTTAGGTGTTTCACAGGAATTAAAACAAAGTGTAGGTGAAATTTCAAAATTTCTTTTTTTTTGCAGATTTGCAATTTTAATACATTTTTCTAAGGAACACAGTACATTTTACTAGAGAAATGTGACTAAAAATTGATTCCCCCAATTCTTTTGTTTTCATAAATATCCTATATGTGGCCCTAGTGTGCACGGTGACCAAACCACAGGCTTCATAATAGAAGGAGCACCTACTTGATTTTGGAGCCTCCTTTTTATGAGATTATTTTTTAGGCACCATGTAGGTTTCTAGGCACCATAACATGCTAAAAGTTAGGAACCCCCCCACAAGTGACCCCATTTTGCAAACTACACCCCTCAGGGAATTCAGCTAGGGGTATAGTGTACATTTCAAACCCGCAGGGGTTTCACCAATTGTGGTACAACTGGGCAGTGAAAATGAAAAATTATTTTTTTTACACAAAAATGCAGTTCTGGCTCCAAATTTGTCATTTTCAGAAGGTATGAAGGAGACAAAGCACCCCAAAATCTGTGCCCCAATTTCTCCCGAGTACAGCAATGCCTCACATGTGACCAAAAAATACCAGTTGGGTGCATGGCAGGACTCAAAAGGGAAGGAGTGATTTTTGGATTTTGCAGCTCAGATTCTGGTGGAATTTTGGTGGGTGCTATGTCGCATTAGCAAGACCCCCCAAGCACCAATACAGTGGAACCCCCCCACAAGTCACCCCATTTTGCAAACTACACCCCTCAGGGAATTCATCTAGGGGTATAGTGTACATTTCAAACCCCCAGGGGTTTCACCAATTTTGATACAAGTGGGCAGTGAAAATGAAAAATTACATTTTTTTACACAAAAATGCAGTTCTGGCTCAAAATTTTTCATTTTCAGAAGGTATGAAGGAGAAAAAGCACCCCAAAATCTGTGCCCCAATTTCTCCCGAGTACGGCAATGCCTCACATGTGACCAAAAAATACCAGTTGGGTGCATGGCAGGACTCAGAAGGGAAGGAGTGATTTTTGGATTTTGCAGCACAGATTCTGGTGGAATGAATGGTGGGTGCTATGTTGCACCAATACAGTGGAACCCCCCCACAAGTCACCCCATTTTGCAAAGTACACCCCTCAGGGAATTCATCTAGGGGTATAGTGTACATTTCAAACCCCCAGGGGTTTCACCAATTTTGATACAAGTGGGCAGTGAAAATGAAAAATTACATTTTTTTACACAAAAATGCAGTTCTGGCTCACAATTTTTCATTTTCAGAAGGTATGAAGGAGAAAAAGCACCCCAAAATATGTGCCCCAATTTCTTCCGAGTACGGCAATGCCTCACATGTGACCAAAAAATACCAGTTGGGTGCATGGCAGGACTCAGAACGGAAGGAGTGATTTTTGGATTTTGCGGCTCAGATTCTGGTGGAATTTTGGTGGGTGCTATGTCGCATTAGCAAGACCCCCCAAGCACCAATACAGTGGAACCCCCCCACAAGTCACCCCATTTTGAAAACTACACCCCTCAGGGAATTCATCTAGGGGTATAGTGTACATTTCAAACCCCCAGGGGTTTCACCAATTTTGATACAAGTGGGCAGTGAAAATGAAAAATTACATTTTTTTACACAAAAATGCAGTTCTGGCTCAAAATTTTTCATTTTCAGAAGGTATGAAGGAGAAAAAGCACCCCAAAATCTGTGCCCCAATATCTCCCGAGTACGGCAATGCCTCACATGTGACCAAAAAATACCAGTTGGGTGCATGGCAGGACTCAGAACGGAAGGAGTGATTTTTGGATTTTGCAGCACACATTCTGGTGGAATGAATGGTGGGTGCTATGTTGCACCAATACAGTGGAACCCCCCCACAAGTCACCCCATTTTGCAAAGTACACCCCTCAGGGAATTCATCTAGGGGTATAGTGTACATTTCAAACCCCCAGGGGTTTCACCAATTTTGATACAAGTGGGCAGTGAAAATGAAAAATTACATTTTTTTACACAAAAATGCAGTTCTGGCTCACAATTTTTCATTTTCAGAAGGTATGAAGGAGAAAAAGCACCCCAAAATATGTGCCCCAATTTCTTCCGAGTACGGCAATGCCTCACATGTGACCAAAAAATACCAGTTGGGTGCATGGCAGGACTCAGAACGGAAGGAGTGATTTTTGGATTTTGTGGCTCAGATTCTGGTGGAATTTTGGTGGGTGCTATGTCGCATTAGCAAGACCCCCCAAGCACCAATACAGTGGAACCCCCCCACAAGTCACCCCATTTTGCAAACTACACCCCTCAGGGAATTCATCTAGGGGTATAGTGTACATTTCAAACCCCCAGGGGTTTCACCAATTTTGATACAAGTGGGCAGTGAACATGAAAAATTACATTTTTTACACAAAAATGCAGTTCTGGCTCAAAAATTTTCATTTTCAGAAGATATGAAGGAGAAAAAGCACCCCAAAATCTGTGCCTCAATTTCTCCCGAGTACGGCAATGCCTCACATGTGACCAAAAAATACCAGTTGGGTGCATGGCAGGACTCAAAAGGGAAGGAGTGATTTTTGGATTTTGCAGCTCAGATTCTGGTGGAATTTTGGTGGGTGCTATGTCGCATTAGCAAGACCCCCCAAGCACCAATACAGTAGAACCCCCCCACAAGTGACCCCATTTTGCAAACTACACCCCTCAGGGAATTCATCTAGGGGTATAGTGTACATTTAAAACCCCCAGGGGTTTCACCAATTTTGATACAAGTGGGCAGTGAAAAAGAAAAATTACATTTTTTACACAAAAATGCAGTTCTGGCTCAAAATTTTTCATTTTCAGAAGGTATGAAGGAGAAAAAGCACCCCAAAATCTGTGCCCCAATTTCTCCCGAGTACGGCAATGCCTCACATGTGACCAAAAAATACCAGTTGGGTGCATGGCAGGACTCAAAAGGGAAGGAGTGATTTTTGGATTTTGCAGCTCAGATTCTGGTGGAATTTTGGTGGGTGCTATGTCGCATTAGCAAGACCCCCCAAGCACCAATACAGTAGAACCCCCCCACAAGTGACCCCATTTTGCAAACTACACCCCTCAGGGAATTCATCTAGGGGTATAGTGTACATTTAAAACCCCCAGGGGTTTCACCAATTTTGATACAAGTGGGCAGTGAAAAAGAAAAATTACATTTTTTACACAAAAATGCAGTTCTGGCTCAAAATTTTTCATTTTCAGAAGGTATGAAGGAGAAAAAGCACCCCAAAATCTGTGCCCCAATTTCTCCCGAGTACGGCAATGCCTCACATGTGACCAAAAAATACCAGTTGGGTGCATGGCAGGACTCAGAAGGGAAGGAGTGATTTTTGGATTTTGCAGCACAGATTCTGGTGGAATGAATGGTGGGTGCTATGTTGCACCAATACAGTGGAACCCCCCCACAAGTCACCCCATTTTGCAAACTACACCCCTCAGGGAATTCATCTAGGGGTATAGTGTACATTTCAAACCCCCAGGGGTTTCACCAATTTTGATACAAGTGGGCAGTGAAAATGAAAAATTACATTTTTTTACACAAAAATGCAGTTCTGGCTCAAAATATTTCATTTTCACAAGGAATGAAGGAGACAAAGCACCCCAAAATCTGTGCCCCAATTTCTCCCGAGTACGGCAATGCCTCATGTGTGACCAAAAAGTGGCAGGACTCAGAAGGGAAGGAGTGATATTTGGAGTTTGCAGCACAAATTCTGGTGGAATTTTGGTGGGTGCTATGTCGCATTAGCAAGACCCCCCAAGCACCAATACAGTGGAACCCCCCCACAAGTCACCCCATTTTGAAAACTACACCCCTCAGGGAATTCATCTAGGGGTATAGTGTACATTTAAAACCCCCAGGGGTTTCACCAATTTTGATACAAGTGGGCAGTGAAAAAGAAAAATTACATTTTTTACACAAAAATGCAGTTCTGGCTCAAAATTTTTCATTTTCAGAAGGTATGAAGGAGAAAAAGCACCCCAAAATCTGTGCCCCAATATCTCCCGAGTACGGCAATGCCTCACATGTGACCAAAAAATACCAGTTGGGTGCATGGCAGGACTCAGAAGGGAAGGAGTGATTTTTGGATTTTGCGGCTCAGATTCTGGTGGAATGAATGGTGGGTGCTATGTGGCATTAGCAAGACCCCCGAAGCACGGTGAAATTATGAACCTAATATTCCATAGATGTGTGGTATAATTTAAAACACTCCTTTATACATAGGCCGGGTTTGTCGGGGCAAGTGTCACACTGGAAAATAGTTTGCTTTCTTATTCCCTTTTTATAGCAAACTTTGCACCTTTTTTGTGTCCTGCCCTTTTTTCCAGTGGAGGGGATTTCATCAGGAAAATGCTGCCCTGGTACAATACGGGGGCCAGTACTAGAAGTACTGGGGCCCTCTGCCTGCTGGTTCCCAAATATTAGGCCCTTTATGACTTCCTCTTGAAAGTGCATAAATGTCCCCCTCTGGCCGGTAGAACGGAATAGCACGTAAGCGTTATACAGTGCCATCTGGATGATATACACGGCCACCTTCTTGTACCAGATTTTTGTTTTCCGCAGGGCACTGTACGGCTTCAGTACCTGATCTGAAAGATCCACTCCGCCCATGTACCTATTGTAATCCAGGATACAATTAGGTTTTGAGGTGTGGGTACTGGTACCTCGTACAGGGACGGAGGTGGTACTGTCTCCGTGAATTGTTGTCAGTATAAGGACATCCCTCTTGTCCTTATATTTGACCAACAACATATTTTCGGTGCATATTCCCCTGCTTTCACCCCTTCTCATTACTTGGGCAATGTGCGTTTTTGGGAGGCCTCTTTGGTTCTTGCGCACAGTACCGCAAGCTGCTGTACCTCTTGAACCAAGGGCCTTAAACAGGGGGATGCTAGTGTAAAAGTTATCCACATAGAGGTGATAACCTTTATCCAGGAAGGGGTGCACTAAATCCCAGACAATTTTCCCACTAACACCTACGAGGGAGGGGGGGCATTCTGGCGGTTGAATTCTTGAATCCTTCCCTTCATAAACCCTAAACCTGTGGGTGTACCCTGAGGTGCTTTCACACAGTTTATACATTTTTATGCCATACCTTGCCCTCTTACTGGGAAGGTACTGGCGGAATTTAACCCTTCCTTTAAAATGTATAAGGGACTCGTCGATACAAATAAATTTTTCAGGGATGTACACCTCTTCAAATTTGGCACTGAAATGATCAATGACCGGCCTGACTTTGAATAGCCGGTCAAAGGTGGGATCATCTCTGGGTGGGCACTGTGCATTATCGGTGTAATGTATGAATTTAAGAATTGTCTCAAATCGAGTCCGGGGCATGGCCATACGGTAAAATGGAGTACTGTACAGAACATCTGTACTCCAATATTGCCTAATTTCTGGCTTTTTTACTATGCCCATATGAAACACCAGACCCCAAAACGTCATCATCTCTACTGCATCTACAGGGGTCCACCTAGCAAATGATGACGTGGGGTTTTGAGCAATAAACTGCTGGGCATATAAATTAGTTTGGTCCACCATTAAATTTATAAAATCATCAGAGAAAAATAATTTGAAAAAGTCAATTTCTCTGAGACCTGTGGAATCAAATTGGATTCCTGGCATGGCCAAAAACTCAGGAACCTGGGGCTCAAAATTGTCTGGTGGTGGGGTCCATACTAGATCAATTATTGGGGGGGGAATCTCAGCTGATCTACGGGGGCGTCTTTGAGGGGGTCCCTCATCAGCAGAGGAGGAAGAGGAGCTTAAGGCAAATCCTTCAAATTCCCCGCTTGCATCACTGGCTGTGTCAGAGTCAGAAGCAAGCATGGCATATGCCTCCTCCACTGAATACATTCTCCTGGATGATTGGGAGGACATTTGGGAGGACATTTGGGAGGACATTTGGGATGCCATTTTTATTTTTGTGTTACCGGTAGTGAAATGTTTCAACACGTGTATAGTGTAGGGGGGGGCACAAACTTTATTTCAATCCGGGGGGTATGTAGTGTGTAGTGTGTATGTAGTGCAGAAAAAAAAAAAATACTTTATACCAATAAAAAAAAAAAAAAATGAAGGTGTTAAAAAAAAAAAAAAAAATGAAGGGGTTAAAAAAAAAAAAAAGGAAGGGGTTAAAAAAAAAAAGGTCCTGCGCCAAAAATTGAGCACAGATGTTGGTCAGTAACGTCTGTCACTGAACAGCGCTCAAAGGCAACAGGAATTTGATCAAAAAAAAAAAAAAAAATAGATCAACCCTGTGCCGAAAGAGATGATCAGTGATGTACGTCACTGATCAGCGCACAGCGGCCACAGGACACCCACAAAATCACAGTGTGTGTAAAAAAAAAAATTAAAAAAATACCCCACAGCACACACACAAAAAAAAAAGGTGATCAGTGATGCGACACTGATTACCAGTGAGGTGCAGCAGGTGCACAACCTTTGGTGCAACTGACAGGTATATATAAAAAAAAAAAAACCTCTGTACCCCCAAAAAAGTTGCTGATCACCTCAGATATAGTGATCAGCACAAAAGGCGGGGACAGCAGACACAAAATTTAGCACTCTCTATCACTATCTCTCTCTATCTCTCTATCTCTCACTATCTATCACTATCTATCACTCTATGACACTGCAGCAGCAGCACTGACAGGTATATCTATATATTAAAAAAAACCTGAGCCCCCAAAAAGTTGCTGATCAGTTAATTTATACTGATCAGCACAAAAGGAGGGGGCAGCAGTCAGTTATATAAAAAATATATAGCACAATCTGTCACTATCTCTCTCTATCTCTCTCTATCTCTCTCTCTCTATCTCTCTCTATCTCTCTATAACTATCACACTGCAGCAGCACAAAATATAGCACTCTGTCAGTAGGCCTCTCTCTCTATCTCTCTCTCTCTCTCACTATCTATAACTATATCACACTGCAGCAGCACAAAATATAGCACTCTCTGACACTATCTCTCTCTCTATCTCTCTCTATCTCTCTCTATCTCTCTCTCTCTATCTCTCTCTATCTCTCTATAACTATCACACTGCAGCAGCACAAAATATAGCACTCTGTCAGTAGGCCTCTCTCTCTATCTCTCTCTCTCTCTCTCTATCTATAACTATATCACACTGCAGCAGCACAAAATATAGCACTCTCTGACACTATCTCTCTCTCTATCTCTCTCTATCTCTCTCTCTCTATCTCTCTCTATCTCTCTCTATCTATCTCTCTATCTCTCTATCTATCTAGCTAGTACACTGCAGCAGCACAATTTCACAGGAAGGCACAATTATTGAACAGGATCCAGGAAGCAATCAGCAGCGATCAGGTAAGTATTGCAGCAAGTATTCTGGTCAGTATGGCGGCAGGGGGGTACGGTGACCGCACTGCACGCTTTCCAGACCGGAATGGCGTCTGCAGTGCAGTCACCGTTAGTTTAAATCCCCCTCCTTGGCTGTGATTGGTCCGTCGGACCGACGGACCAATCACGGCCTTTGGGGGCGGGCGGGGTGAGGTGGGGTGACACCAGTGTCACCCTTACACCCCGCGGTGATTGGTGCTGTACTTTACAGCACCAATCACCTCTGATCCCGTGTCACCGGCGAACGTTATTCGCCGGTGACACAGGAAAACGCTGTGAATGGCTGTTCACACTGAACAGCCAATCACAGCGATCGCCGACGGGGGGGCGGCATCGCAGCCCCCCCGGGGCATGCACGGACATGTCTGCTGTCAGGGACAGCAGACATGTTGAAACTGTCACCGCGTCTATAGACGCGGTGACAGTTTAAATCCATGACGTACATTTACGCCATGTGTCGGGAAGTGCTTCCCGACCATGACGTAAATGTACGTCAAATGTCGGGAAGGGGTTAATATCTTGGAACAAGAAAGGAAAGAAAGTACTCTCTCTTTGTGGGGGCACGCTTTTTGTTAAATTTAAAACTTAGCTTTTAATTATTAATAGATAAGAAAAAGAAATGTCACAAAACTACATAACAGACAACACAACGAAGAACATATACGTGCAAATTTGCACAGTTTAACCTTTCTAAATTAGTGATATGATGTCACTAAAAGTTTAACAACACGCGAAAAATATAGGAAAAAGTACTATATCAAAAGTAATATATCGTACAGTGTGTACAGTAGTGTGGTATGGTTCTCAGTCACTGCCGCAATCGGCTAGGATGTGACTAGTATAATAACTTGAAAGCCACCACTCAAAAAAAGTCTAAAAAATTATACAATGTATTGACAGGATCTGTAATCTGACCCTCAATCAGTACATGTATCGAAAAACATTTAATATCAACTGTATCAAGGAGAGATTGTGTCAATAAACAACAACTTTAAACACACTTGGCTGTTAAATTCTGTTCCTATAGATTTTCAACAGAAAGATATAGTGATGTTACACTTTGAAAGTATGTAGAAAAGGGTACTATATCGTACAGTGTGTAAGAGATACAGTAGTATGGTGTGGTTTCTCAGTCACTGCCGCAATCGGCTAGAATATGACTAGTATAATTACTTGAAAGCCTTCACTCTAAGAAAGATGATACAATGTATTGACAAGGTCTATGGTGTGACCTTCAATCAGCATATTTATCACAGACAATTAATATCTACTGTATCAAGGAGAAGTTACGTCAATAAATAACAATTTTAAACACACTTAACTGTTAAAAATCTGTTCCTGTAGATTTTTAACAGAAGGATATAGTAATGATACCATTTCAATATACTTGTACTAAAATTGCCAGTATTATATCAATTATCGTTGGCAATTAGTCTACTTAAACGAGGAGACAGGGAGAATAATTCTGCTGCACACAATGTAATAAAAATGAGGTACACAGAAATGTTTGCTGGCTGACTGTAATTATACCCCCAATATAATAATGGATGTGATATAAATCAGCCAAGGTGACCCTAGGACACTAGTGATGTTTTGAGAAAAATCAATGACGTAGAGCTGAGTAGTGACCAATATCTAGTAACACTAGATGTTGAGTTACTTTACACCAGCATCAACCACAAACAAGGGCTAGCAGCAATACATTACTTCCTACAGACTGAGGGTATGGACGATTTTAAGAACTTTTTGCTGATACTTCTGGAATTCATACTCAATAAAAACTACTTCACATTCAATGATAAGTTTTTTCTCCAGACCCGAGGGACAGCGATGGGCGCGGCATGTGCGCCCACGTATGCCAACCTGTTCCTCGGGTGGTGGGAGAGGGAAAATGTGTTCACTGATACAAATGAAAGACTGACCAACCATGTCATCAGTTGGATAAGGTATATTGATGATATACTGATGATATGGCAAGGGGAAGAAAAGGAACTGATGGAATTCATCAATATGCTGAATAACAATAGTCTTAATCTTAGACTTACCTACAACATCAGCAAAGACGAAGCCACGTATCTGGACCTACACATATATAGCTCTAGTACTGGTTATCTACAAACAGAGCTCTATAGAAAGGAAACTTCCACCAATAGTCTTCTGCATGAACAAAGTGCACATTTCCCTCCAAACATTCGCAATCTCCCCAAAGGAGAATTCTTGAGGCTAAGGCGGAACTGTACCACAAGGGAAACCTTTTTAGCAAAAAGCTCAGAACTTACAATCCGACTCCAAGAAAGAGGTTACAGTAAACGACAAATCAAAAAAGCACAACATCTGGCCCTCAAAACCAAGAGAGAAGACCTCATCTTCCCAAAAGAGAAACCATCTGAAGAGGAATCAGTTGTCCGTTTTGTCACAGAATTTTGCTCCGAATGGAAAGATCTCCAAAAAATTGTTGTTAAACATTGGCCGATTCTACTCAATGACCATGATCTTAAAAAAGTATTACCTGAGAAGCCTTCCTTTAGTTGGAGGAGAGCAAGGAATCTTAAAGATAGATTAGTCCAAAGCCACTTCTCCAGGATATCCAGAAGAGAACCTAAAATAAGAGGTTCATACCCGTGCAACAATTGCAAAGCATGCGAGTTTATCTGCAAAACAGACACAGTGAGAAATCGATATGGCAAGAATCTGCTAGTCAAGCAGTTCATGAGTTGCAACACAATGGGTGTCGTGTACTGCCTGGAATCTCCATGCAAACTAAAATATGTTGGCATGACAACCAGAGCTTTCAAACAATGAATACTAGAGCATGCAGGCAATATTAGGAATGCCAAGACAGACCTAACCAAAATGAGGAAACTTACATCAGTTGCACGCCACTTCCTGACTTACCATCATGGGACATCTGGTCTCAAAGCATTTGGTCTACAACATGTGAGATTAGGCATAAGAGGAGGCGACCTCACAAGGGAACTACTGAAACAAGAATGCAAGTGGATTTTCCAATTTAACTCTGTGAGCCCACTTGGGCTGAATGAATATACCAACTACAGCTCCTTTCTAGGATAAATTCATATTCCAATTAAACCTTTCTGGGGAAACATGTATCACCAATTAAGGATATCTACTACCCAAATACATATTTAGAATACCCACTACCTATATTCTTCAGCCCCTTCTTTAATCCAAATTATTGTTTGTATACTGGTACTAGGAGATCGTGCAATTAGCCTTACATGTAGAATATCCTATTATTCTCATGCTGATCACAATGGAATTAAAACGATGGTGATATGATTACAATTATCTAAGCCACCACTCCCGTGTACGGCTAATATATATTGTTCCATTTATCCGTCTATATACAGTAAAATTTATGGATTACACCAGTAGGATAAGGAGTACTAATATATATTTACTATATCCTGCAAACTGATAAAGTGGACAAGTGTACATTTAAACAGGATACTACTTAACATGCACAATGATTCTAAATATTAATAGTACAACTATTAACAAATTTGATACTACGTTATAATTATCAATCTAGTGAATATATTCACTTCACCTATTTTTATATTTTTTATTTATTTATTATTAAAAAAAATTTGTTGCACTTTCACTATTTATATATATAATTTTTGCACTTTTTTTCACAGTTTTCATTTCTTTGGTTATTCATAGAAGTAAATTCTTCTCACTGTACATATCGGTCCAAGCGCTACTTAAGTAATCCAGCACTACACAAACATAATTATTACACAGTCTACTCTAATTAGATCGATGCGCCATTTTTTTATTATTATTTTTTTATGGCCCATACACACTATCCAATCCACACTATTTCTCCTTAGATCACTTTTTTATCAAATAGATACAAAAATAAGCACAACACAATATTTAATATATTTGCACCTTCTGCTATTTCTTACTTTCCACTCACAACACTAAAATACGTATCATCTTTAAATATAAAACGTATCTGTAGAATTTATCTATTATAGAGTATATAACCACGTGGTTTTGTACTGTTTATTTGTTCTAACTTACTATAAAATGATTAATTCCAAAGGATGTATACATAAAAATATTGCATCTTTAATCAGCGTTTAAATGCACACTTTCCCTGTCATGGAAATCAGATTTCCCCCTCAGACTGCTATAAGCCGCACATAGTGCATCAATTAGAGGTAATTAGGCAGACACATGGGATTGGCTATTCAGAGTATTTAAACTGACACAATCTCCTAGCACACCCACTGATGAAGCAGCAGCGAAACGGTCCGTCTGGTAGCAAATGATTACACTTGTCATATCCCTGCCGACTACGGCAGTGGCTAGTAACAAGCTATCACACTTGTTACATTCAATCTACTTCTGCTGACCTCGGCAGCATTTTTTTGCATCAGCTAAAACGCATCTACTAAACAGAGGAGAGAGAACTTTGTTTTACCGTCTTGCCCGCAGAGTCTATCCTGACACACTCTGCTATCCCTGACTGCGGCCCGGCGGCTAAAGGATATCAGCCGGCGTCTCCTGTGGGCGCCTGTCTCACATTTGTTTGCCCGGGAGAGACACACACCTGACAACTCCGGGCTCTCCACCGCGGTCCTTGGGATTACTAAACAATACTAGACATATAACGACGGTCTCTGCCACCTTTTTGGGACTATTTCTGAGATATCCATATTACAGGACATTTCCTTGCAAACTCTGCGGTCCCACTCAAACGCGGTCCGGTGACTAGTGGACTGCAATTCTGGGTTCACTGAGCATACAGAGGAACGCTCACAGGCAGCGGGCTAAATACACCCAGATAAAACGGCTATAATTGGCAGAGACATTATCCATAGGAGAAACTACCTGTGCGGCTATACCTTGGAGAAATATCTCTCACAGGAATTAAGGTAACCAGGGTGACCCATTTTTTTTGACCAATACATTAAAGGTCAATACTTTTTCTTTTTTCCGGTATTGAACTAAGCTACATTAGGGCCGCTCATTCTCTACCTCTGCCCGTTGGCAAGTGGGGGAAAGCAGTGCTCTTTTGGAGGGGAGCTCAGTACATTATTCTACACTTTCTGTATTTAGGATACACCCATCCAGACTGTCTGACTAAAACAGATCCCTGCACTGGACTTAGTCTATCAGGGGACTGTGTATCAAGACCCTGGACAGGAGATATCCTCTAAAACTCCACCTAGGCAATTATATCACTACCACTCGCTCACTTGCCTAGAAGTAAACGGTGCCGGGCAAGAAGCAGCGGTGAGTAAGGTATAGTGGGGATTTCATCTCCTTTCTTATCTTTATTGGGTCACCTTGGCTGATTTATATCACATCCATTATTATATTGGGGGTATAATTACAGTCAGCCAGCAAACATTTCTGTGTACCTCATTTTTATTACATTGTGTGCAGCAGAATTATTCTCCCTGTCTCCTCGTTTAAGTAGACTAATTGCCAACGATAATTAATATAATACTGGCAATTTTAGTACAAGTATATTGAAATGGTATCATTACTATATCCTTCTGTTAAAAATCTACAGGAACAGATTTCAACAGTTAAGTGTGTTTAAAATTGTTATTTATTGATGTAACTTCTCCTTGATACAGTAGATATTAATTGTCTGTGATAAATATGCTGATTGAAGGTCACACCATAGACCTTGTCAATACATTGTATCATCTTTCTTAGAGTGAAGGCTTTCAAGTAATTATACTAGTCATATTCTAGCCGATTGCGGCAGTGACTGAGAAACCACACCATACTACTGTATCTCTTACACACTGTACGATATAGTACCCTTTTCTTCATACTTTCAAAGTGTAACATCACTATATCTTTCTGTTGAAAATCTATAGGAACAGAATTTAACAGCCAAGTGTGTTTAAAGTTGTTGTTTATTGACACAATCTCTCCTTGATACAGTTGATATTAAATGTTTTTCGATACATGTACTGATTGAGGGTCAGATTACAGATCCTGTCAATACATTGTATCATTTTTTAGACTTTTTTTGAGTGGTGGCTTTCAAGTTATTATACTAGTCACATCCTAGCCGATTGCGGCAGTGACTGAGAACCATACCACACTACTGTACACACTGTACGATATATTGCTTTTGATATAGTACTTTTTCCTATACAGTATTTTTTGCGTGTTGTTAAACTTTTAGTGACATCATATCACTAATTTAGAAAGGTTAAACTATGGGTCCTCAAACTGCGGCCCTCCAGATGTGGTGAAACTACAATTCCCAGCATGCCTTGCCACAGTTTTCCTATAAGGGAGAGTTAAAAATGTGGCAAGGCATGCTGGGAATTGTAGTTTCACAACATCTGGAGGGCCGCAGTTTGAGGACCCATGGGTTAAACTGTGCAAATTTGCACGTATATGTTCTTTGTTGTGTTGTCTGTTATGTAGTTTTGTGACATTTCTTTTTCTTATCTATTAATAATTAAAAGCTAAGTTTTAAATTTAACAAAAAGCGTGACCCCACAAAGAGAGGGTACTTTCTTTCCTTTCTTGTTCTAACTAACCATTACTCTCTGGGGAGCACCTCCACTACAGTGATATCGATATCAAAATCATAATTCATCAGTACAGTGGATCATAGTAATATAATTCTGTACATGTCTGCTTTCTATTAAATTTGCTACCTGTGCGGCAGTCACTTCCCACCTTCCCCCCTTTTCCCCTTTACAAGCGTCATTAATATCTTGTCAGAGATTCAAGAATTTGGGACACAAATGTGTAGAAAGGTGCCTTTATTGGTACAGCCTCTCCAGCATCTGTCTAATGTATCTGAATATGTATTTTTTTTAAACAAGATGGTACCATAGTTTACATACATACTTATTTTTTTAGTTTAATGCAAATAAAGCAAGAGGCATAATTCCCTTTAATTTCCCTCCAGTCATCGTCCTCAGCACTTCACCAAGATTTGTTACCCAATGTGGACAGGGCTGCCGACAGGGGGAAGAGGGCGGTGGGGTCCCGCTGTCCCGGGCAGCTCATTTTGCCCACCACAAGCCCCCCCCCCCCACTGCCTTTGCTGTGCTGCCTGCTTCTTCAATGAAGCACAGGCTTTTTCAATGCAGGACACCAGCGGACAATTAAAATGTTGCACCGGCTTTTGAGCCAATCAGAGCTTGTGTACCATTATCCAATAAGAGAGGCTGCCTGTACACAAGCTCTGATTGGCTCACCAGCTGATGCTGCATTTTAATTGACCACTGGTGTCCTGCATTGAAAAAGCCTGTGCTTCTGGTCCTGCAGTAGGAGTCGGGCAGTAAGTGAAGGGAGGGGGGGCAGACTGAAAATCAGTCCCGGGCCCCAAAATACCTAGTGGCAGCCCTGAATGTGTATCACAGGGTGAAGCAAAAGACTCAGTCAGCTCAGAGTATAGGAGGAAATTAGACCTTTCATTGTACAGGGTCTACAGTATGTGTGAGATGATTCATCAAGCTTGGGCTGCAACTGTCTAAGCTGGAGGAAAAAGTTTTTTTGAATGGATAGCAAATTTAGCTTTTATGTCAGAGAATAAGGGAAAGTGCCACCTTAAGCCTGGGGCTGCCTGCCATATGTGGAATAAATGAGCTAATGAACATAACTGGGCAGGAAGTCAGCGTTATGATCGATAGCAATGCTAGGAGAGGGTAGGTAAAGAAAATAAATATTTACAATTTGCATTGTACCAAACTGCAAAAAAAAGTGTGAGAGTACTAGGTGATGGAGAGTGGGTATGGGTCATAGCAGCTGAGGGAGTCAGTGGAGGGGCAAGGCAGAGGGGGTTCACTTTTGTCACTGACCAAATTTTGTGAGCTCCAGAATTGCAACATAATAATAGTTTCTATGGGCTAAATCTGGAATAATGGAGTGTAAAGGGTTTGTTATCAAGAGAAGGCTGTTGTCTGCATATACATGAACTTATGTTCAGGGTGTCCAATCTTGGTAGCAGTGATAGAAATACTGCAGGGTAGATTGCGCTGTTGATAGCACTTGTATTTTTTAACCCTCTGTGAGAGATGTTCAAAATATCCGCTACAAATGCCAGCATCAATCAGATTTGTTATATAAAATCAATGATGAATACAAATGTTTGCTTGCCAATTTTCACACCTATTTTTTATCAATTCACTTGGCACTCAAATGGTTAAACATAATTGTTTACTTACTTAAATAAAATCAGTGGGCCACAACAGTACAGGATAGACCTTATTCAGGTCTGAGCTTGACAAGTGACATTGAATTGATAAAAACCCTAGGCGTTTTGTCCTGGGGACTTCTTCAGGGGTAGGTATAGTTGTGCTCATAAGTTTACATACCCTAGCAGAATTTGTGATTTTCTGGCCATTTCTCAGAGAATTTGAATGATTAACTCACAAACTTTTCTTTCACTCATGGTTAGTGGTTGGGTGAAGCCATTTATTGTCAGACAACTGTGTTTACTATTTTTAAATCATAATGACAACAGAAACTACCCAAATGATCCTGATCAAGAGTTTACATACCCCAGTTCTTAATATCGTGTATTGCCCCCTTTAGCATAAATGATTGCTTGAAGTCTTTTGTGGTAGTTGTGGATGAGGCTCTTTTTTTTCTCAGATGGTAAAGCTGCCCATTCTTCTTGGCAAAAAGCCTCCAGTTCCTGTAAATTATTGGGCTGTCTTGCATGAACTGGAAGTTTGAGCTCTCCCCAGAGTGGCTCAATGATACTGAGGTCAGGAGACTGAGATGGCAACTCCAGAACCTTCACTTTATTCTGCTGTAGCCAATGACAGGTCGACTTGGCCTTGTGTTTTGGATCATTGTCATCAATTTTGTCCAAGTTTCCAGTGCCTTTGTAGCTCACACATCCCCAAAACACCAGCGATCCACCTCCGTATTTCACAGTAGGAATGGTGTACCTTTCATCATAGGCCTTGTTGACCTCTCAAATGTGATGTTTATGGTTGTAGTCAAAATGTAAAATTTTGGTCTCATCACTCCAAATGACATTGTTCCAAAAGTTTTGAGGCTTGTCTCTGTGCTTTTTGGAGTATTGTAAGCAGGATGCTTTGTGGCATTTGCGTTATGTCTTTCTTCTGGCGACTCGACCATGCAGCCCATTTTTCTTCAAATGCCTCCTTATTGTGCATCTTGAAACAACTACACAACTTTTTTTCAGAGAGTCCTGTATTTCAGCTGAAGTTATTTGTGCATTTTTCTTTGCATCCCGAATAATGTTCCTGGCATTTGTGGCTGAAATTTTTGTTAGTCTACCTTGAACGTGATCTGGTTTCCACAGAGCCCTCATTTTTCACTTCTTAATTAGAGGTTGAACACTGCTGATTGGCATTCTCAATTGCTTGGATATCTTTTTATATCCCTTTCCTGTTTTATACAGTTAAATAACCTTTTCCTGCAGATCCTTTGACAATTTCTTTTCTTTCCCCATGACTCAAAATCCAGACACGTCAGTGCAGCACTGGATGAAAGATGCAAGGGTCTTTCAGGAGATGAGAAAGTTACTGAACTTTAATACTCACACACAGATTACAAGCAAACAGATAACAGGTGAGGATGGATACCTTTAATAGCCCTTCAAACCCATTTGAGTCAACATGTGTGCATGTTATCAGGCCAAAATCTCCAGGGTATGTAAACTTTTGATCAGGTTAATTTGGGTAGTTTCTGTTTTCATTATGATTCAACAGAGTAAACACAGTTGTTTGACAAAAAATGGCTTCACCTAACAACTAACCATGAGTGAAAGAAAAGTTTGTGAGTTATCATTCATATTTTCTGGCAAATGGCCAGAAAATCATAAATTCTGCTAGTGTATGTAAAATTATGAATACAACTGTATCTTATACCGCGTTCAGACTGCAAATGCAGGGTTGCACCGTTCAGTCCTGGTGCGACCCTGCATTTTGGTATGTTCAGACCTCCTCAGTGAACTGGTATATTGTCGGTTCACTGATGTTATGTGGGGGCATCGTGGGTGGGGGAGGAGGCAGCACTTAGAGATGGCGCTGCTCCAAGCACTAATTTGGTGTGTACGGGAAATGGGTCGCTTGACATGATGAACCGTTCACACTTCAAAGCAACACAACAAAGGACCGGTAAGAACACTTCTTTTTTACCGGTTCATATTGCCGTGTTGCTACTGGTTTGCGGGACCCGGTAACCCCTTTCACATTGCACCAATCACTGGGTTGAACCGGCAAAAAAACTACATGAACCTGGTAATAATAATAATTTAATTAATTCACATCAGTCACTGCACCATTGGTGCTTACAGAATAGTTTAAATTTTGACTGCCGCACATACACTAACACAACAGACTGGCAAACAATATTGGATATGATGGGTCATTGATTTATTTTGATATAAAGTTGGATTTTGTACAGTATGTCCACAATTCTTCTTTTGTTTTCTCATCATTTTATCACAATGCCAGTGTTTGACAATATAATCTGTTATATCACTTTGAGTTGTTGGTACTGCACAGGTCATAAAATTCACAACATCCCATAAATTGAGGTCCTGACTGGTGTGACCTGAGAAATCCTTATACTGTATTTGTCATGGTATTAAAATGGTAAATAATTTTAAAATGTAACACTTTCAGTGATCCGTTGCTTTTTCACAGCATTTTTCTAAACAAAACTTAATGTATTTTCTATTTATTTTATTTTGTCATGACACAATATCAGAACCATCTTCTCCATATGTTATAGACATTTCTGATTCTGAAGATACATTATTTGATTTAAAGCATCTGAAAGTAATGCTTTATATTTTGCTATTGGAATTCCAATAATACAATTATAAACCTGGTGGGGAAGTTAGATGTAAAAGTATATAGTTACTGACATTACTTACATGTAAAGAGAGGTATTGTATGTCTCTGATAGCTATGGTAAAAAAAAACACTCTCAAGTGTTTAAGTTTGTATTTGGATTTTTGGTTGGTTTACAATAATCATTTATAAAAAGTAATAAAAACAGCTTAAAACCAAGTATTTCAACACCTAGGTTTTGTTGCCTTGGGCTTCCAATGATGATGTCCTGGATAATCATACTAGGCAATATGCAAATAATCTGTGTACATTGGCTAAAGTCTGCCTAGCCAGTCTTTAGATGGCTTCCTCAGCACCTGACTTTAAGGCCTGGACTTCCTTGTTTTTTTTATATAGAGATATTTATATATTATTCGTAAGACTGAATCCAAGTTTAACCGTATTTGGTTTCAGTAACTTTCCCCAAAATATGCTTCTCTACAGCACTCTGAGTAAGGTAAAGATTTTTATCATGGAGGAATTTTTATAGACCATACTCTCTTCCTGTTTTTTTAAATATTGCCTTCTTTTTGGTCTACACTGTACCCTGATATGGTTTCCCGGGATGTTTTGATGTGTGCTGTACTATGTTATGTGTGTATTTATAGTAAGATATACATATATGGGCGTTTTATGTATATTGTTATCTACTATATTATTTCCTATCGGTTCAGGTATTTGGCTATGTGATGGTCTCATTGCATCCTATATATGAATTTTGACTCCTCTTACTACTGTATAATACAATACCAAACATATACCAATTAGTCCCTGATATAAGGCTCAGATAAGGTCTTATTTATACCCCTTTTACACCGCCGAAAAATCCGGGTCAGCTGCGGGTCTGACCCCGATCATCGGCGGTGTAAATGGGGTATATCCGTGTCCATTTAAACGGATCCTCTACCCAGGTCCTGACCTGGGTAGAACCCGGACAGGACCTGTGTAAATGGCGGTGTAAATGGTCCCGCAGCGGGTCCACAGCGTGCAGCGCTGGGGAAGATGTGCCCACCTGCTGCGGGAGGAGGGGGTCCCTGCGGCTGCTGAAGGTACCTGTCAGCCTGTGGTCGGAGCTCAGCGGAGGGGATGGTGTGCGGGAGGAGGGGGGTCCCTGCGGCTGCTGAGGGTACCTGTCAGACTGCGGTCGGAGCTCAGCGGAGGGGATGATGTGCGTCGCTGCTGTACCACCCCCCGGCAGCCGGTCCCTGCGGCGAATGGACAGTCAGTGTCGGCGGTCCCTCCAGTGCATGGGAACTAGTACTAGTTCCCATGCGCCAGAGGGACACCCGCCACTGACTCAGTGGCGTAACTAGAAATGTTGCTCCCCCCTGCCAAAAAAAAATCTGGCGCCCCCCCCCCCCCCCCTCCCCCTTTCCCAATAATTTGCTTCTGGAGTGAAACAAACAAGTCGGTTTTGAACTACAAGCTCCAGCATACCTTGTATGCTTCTGTAGCTGTAAAATCACTTTTTGATAAAACCTAGCACATGACTCTGTAAATATTGGTATAAATAACTGTGTATCATGTCCTCTATTGTGTACCTCATCTCCCAGCTGTTTTTTTCAATTCCTCCAGTTCCTCATTCAGTGGTGGGCTTCATTGTACACTGCACTTGGCTCTGTTCTGCAACACCAGCGCTAGTGAATAGTGATGTGCAAAGTGCAAACCTTTAACACTTTACCAAGAGCAAAGGGGGCTGAGCCAGTTAAACGACGCTGTCAGTGGCAGCTGAGCTGCATGCTGTGAGTTACTATATACTTGCCCGCATGGTCACAGCTAAGGTGCAGGCTCCTCTCCCCTCTCACTAGCAGCAGTTCCCAGATCTGGTTGTGGGCAGCCAAGGGGCACTTTTATGCTGCTTCCCTGACCCAGCCTGCCCAATGTTAGAGGCACCACAGGAACTGACCCACTTGCTAGAGCGGTGGCTGGGGCAGCACCATAGTAACATCAGATGCTATGATGTCACGTGCCCGGCGGAGTCACTATTCCCATGCTCCATTAGTTTTCATTGTTAACCTCACACAAACCAAGACCGCTGTAGCCGGTACCCGGAATCACGTGGCCGCAGGGAGCAGTGAGAAGAGACTCACTGAGCTGCTGTATGTGTGAGAACGCTCAGTCACCCGCCGCTTGGGCGGGTCACTCACTGAGCATCCTCACATACAGCCCGGGGTTGTGAATTTAAGCTCGCCTCACAGCTGAGGCCGGGATGCAGGCGGCACACTGCGGAAGCAGTGAATATTGTCAGTCAATGTCCCGGGCGAGGGCCGGCGCCCAAGCAGCCCACGCTCCCCCAAGCAGCAGCGGGGGCTGCCTTATACAAGCTACGCCACTGCACTGACTGTACATTCGCCGCAGGAACTTTGCGGCTGCGGGGAGTGGTACAGCAGCGGCGCACATCATCCCCTCCGCTGAGCTCCGACCGCAGGCTGACAGGTACCCCCCCTCCCCTTAGCAGCCGCAGGGACCCCACTCCTCCCAGCACCCAGGGACAGCACTCCCCATCTACCCCCTCAAAAATTGTATTCAAACAGTAGTAATTATTTATAAATATATATATATATATTATATATTTCTATAAATATATATATATATAAATAATATAAATATATATATATGTCATACATGCACGGCGGCACTCTCAGTCAGAATAATGACAATGACACGGCTGCCTGGTGTCCAACGTTTCAGTGCTGTGTGCACTTTTATCAAGAACAGTGTAACAAAAATTGCAAAACTTACCCACATATATAGTAACACAGACCCTCATACGAGACACTGCTTCCGTTCGTTCCAGCCATCAGCTGGTCGCACGGCTCTGACGTCAGTCACACCACGTGATACTGTTGCTTAGCAACAGCTGTAAACAAGAGTGAAAAAAATTTCTTTTAAAAACACATTTAAAATCACAAATGTAGTGCAATATACAATCGTGTGCTTATAAGATTAAAGTGCTGCAGTGCGTACATGACCCAAGAGATACATTTCAACTTTTGACTGATTAATTGGTAATGCCGTTATGCAGTCTGGTCGACACGCTGTCAGTAATGTCCTGTGTCGATCCTGATATATCTACATCATACAAAATCCATCTAAAAAAAAATTGCTATAAATAAGGGAGCCACTGTCATGCACATTGCACTTTATGTTTGTGAACTGCTGAAGATGGATTAAAAAGAAAAAGTTATTCATCCATATATGAAGCCCGGTGAGTGTCCTCATTTTTCTCTGTAAGCTATAAAATATATATATATATATATTATTTAAGGCAGGGCTGACCCAGGTTCAGTGTAAATGGTGCAGACCCAGGTCCGACCCAGGTCAAAGTGCTGTGTAAATGGGGTATAAAGCAGGGTCAGACCCTGGATACTCCAGCGTTCAAAGACCAGGGTCCGACCAGGGTTTTTGGTGTGAAAGGGGTAGTAGTCCTCAAACTGGTGGTGTTAGGCTCTCATTCGCAGAAACTGTCCTGTGGGAAGATTGTCTACTGTTTAGGGTAGATCATCCACTAATGTACAGGTTTGTAACTCAAGTGTGCAGAATACATAATTTGCATTTGATGCAGTTTAGGATACAATGCGATAATATCATAGAAAATTACTCCTTTGATTTTATGAATTTGAATATAAATGAGAGAAAAATAGAGTTAAACAAACTTGATAAGGATATTAATGAATACAAAAATATGACACTTCCCTTCATCAATCTTGGTTATTTTTAAGTGAGGGAGGAAAAAAAAGGATTAATAAGCAGAAAGAATTTTGGTTAACCGCAAGGTTAAAAAATTTCAGAGAAATACATGCCTGAAATTATTTTTATTTTTTTTATGAGAAAAAAAATACAATTTAGTGGACAAGATTGGTTAAAGGATGAGAGTGATAGAGAAAACATAAAAATTGAAGCTGAAATATAGGAAGAGATAAAAAGTCAGTAGACCCCCTACAATGTAATAGAAACAAAGATCAACAATGGGGTATGAAAATGCCAGAATGGAGGAAATTTAGGCAAGAAAATCAACAATACTGTACACACCAAATACCCCAAGTTTTAAAAGGTGGGAGGAGCCACCATAAAAAAACACCAATAGATTCTCCATACTAGAAAAGGGACATTTTCCCAAATCCTTTTTCAGGTAGACAGAGGGAATTAGAGGAGGGAGAAGTGAGAAAAAAGTTGTTAACAAAAAGGAGAAAAAAATGAGGAAGGGATTGGAAAAAGAGAGAAATTAGTGACTTAAGAAAGAGGAGAGAACACTCCTGAAATTGTAAAACATTCTGTCTTTCTATAAAAGTCAATCCGTTTGATAAGTTTATTGACATGAAAATGTACTCTGTGCTGAGGGACATGCTAAGCACAGATTGCTCAACACACATTGCGGCACACAAGCGATGCACTCACGATGTGTGCTGAGCAATCTGTACTGAGCAGTGTTTCAAATTTAAAAAATTGGAACCATCCAAAAAAGTACAAGAGGACCCAACTAAAAAATGATATTATTGTTGAAAAATTCAAGAAGACTCCCCTAAAAGACAATCAATTTAACTAGAAGACCAAATTATTCCCACCATATATATTCTGCATAACCTCCATAAAAAATCATCTTCAACTCATGGGAAGACTGATTACTATCGTACAGGTTAATTTGTAATTCAGGTGCTCAGAATAAATAATTTGCAATTGACAATATTTCACTATTAGGGTTTTCCTTTCTTTTCACAAAAACCCAATGGAGCCAGACAGTTTCTTTGGATGAGAGCCTTGGGAACACTTAATAACACCTTATCTAAGCACCCAGGGACCTATTAGTATATTTTTGGTAATAGATTTATAATCCAAATTCCGAACAGCAGGAAGATTTGAATCAGGACTCAGTTCAGATCAGATCTGATCAGGGGATCTGGAAAGTGATTTGGTTCTTAGTGGAGCCACATATTCAGGCAGTCCATTGCATGCCCAGTAGACTGGCTGTATCTGCAGCATCCTGACTACTTTCATAAAGTAGGCAGGGTGTGTAGAAAACACTGGAATCACAGCTCCGGTTTGAGGTAACAGGCTAAATTCATGTCATTTAGCCCCAACCCTTCTTGCGGACCCACAAATCATAGGCCCAGTGATTTGTTAGCCTGGCCTTGCCTTCCAGAGTTGTCTGTAGCATCTCCATGTAATGAGTTATTTGAATAGGCAAGTATGTCACAGGGAGCTCTTTATGATCACAAGTCCACAGGAATTCTTATGTAGTGTCAGGGTGGGTGACCTGACTGGTGTTTGCGGGTTTAAGTGGTGTGAGGGGTTAAATTATCTGCTTGTGATAGTGTTGCTGTCCTTCTCCTGTATAGATCAGAACCATTATTTAGCTATAAAAGTACACTTCTGTTCCTTGGATGTTGGTAATGTATATTAAAAGTCCTTCTGTTCTGTATCCATGATTCGATACTTGTGAGTTATCCGGGCGCCCGATTTTTGGTCGTATACGCATCGCATCGCATCGCGTGGCATCGTATGTTAACCAAATGGCATGCGATGCGACGCGACGAGATCACCACCCGAACCCGATTTCACATCGCGTCGCATCGTGTGTTAACCAAATGGCATGCGATGCGACGCGACGAGATCACCACCCGAACCCGATTTTACATCGGGTACCATGTAATGTGATCACGTCGCATCGCATGTTAACCACATGGCATGCGATGCGATGCGATGCGACAGCACCCGATTTTAGCAGGGCAAAACCCCCAGAAAGTGACACAAAAAGTGACACAATGTCAGTCCCATCCCCATTGTTAACGCCACTCCACTATCAACATGAACCCGAAGCGTGGCGAGCGCAGCGAGCCCGCGAGGGGCGGCGGTACGCGTCCTCCGACCTTTTCATGCCCTACTATCCACTAGGGCGTGGAGTGAGAATAGAATAGTGTGGCGAGCGCAGCGAGCCACCGAGCCCGAAGCGTGGCGAGCGCAGCGTGCCCCGCGAGGGGACACGGATACCTTCACAGGTAAACGCGTCCCTTCGCGGGCTTCCCAGGTGTCCATGGCGACGCGGACACCTGGGAAGCCCGCGAAGGGACGCGCTTACCTGTGAAGGTATCCGTGTCCCCTCGTGGGGCTCGCTGCGCTCGCCACGCTTCGGGCTCGGTGGCTCGCTGCGCTCGCCACACTATTCTATTCTCACTCCACGCCCTAGTGGATAGTAGGGCATGAAAAGGTCGGAGTAAGCGTACCGCCGCCCCTCGCGGGCTCGCTGCGCTCGCCACGCTTCGGGTTCATGTTGATAGTGGAGTGGTTGTGAACATCCAATATCATTCATCAATATCATTCATATCTGACCCATTAAGGACAACTGAATTTAAGGGAATAACTGTGTAATTAACATCTCTCAGAAATAAATTATAATAACAATCAACACATGTCACACAATAATTAAACACTGTAATTATTTATCTAGCAAAGTGAGCGCATGTAAAATGCGGTTAAATGCGCTGTCTCCCGCCAGGCACTTTCGCCACACAAACTCCTGCATATAGGAGTCAAGGTGATGGCGGGCTGTGCCCCGCTGGCGTTTGTTGCGCCATTTTGCACAACCCCACAGTCTCTCAATGTTTTGGGTGTGTGCACCAGTCTCTGGGTCTACAAAATTGTAGCGATGGTTGACTCTTAAGTGACTGTAACCAGCCTGCTCCAGTTCTTGAGTTTTGTATACGCGCCAGCAATCGCTGATAATTGTGCTTCCAGGCGCGACGTGCTCCACAATTGCACTGATGAGAGTTGGCGCATCTCGCTTGGCAACTGCTAGCATAAAACAGTCCCCAGTTTCCCGGCACACTCCTCCGAACACCCACTGCTGTGGGAGAACTCTGCCAACATTGGCTTGTCTTTTCACAAACAGTGTCTCATCCACCTCCACTATTTGCCCTGCTCCACCAATCTGGCGTTGAGGCTGTGACATCAGGTCGCATTGACATGCCTCCCGCATCAATGCATTATAAAATATGGTACTTTTATTGCAGATTTTCAAGTTCTTAGTACAGAACTCTATAGAAGTGAGTTCATCACACCAACAGTATATGAAGCGCAGTATTGTCATGAACGGCAGCCTGCATCCAGGGTAGAATAGCGAGGCCCGCAGACTCTGCTTTTTCCCGCAACTTTTTATGTAGCAGCGCCATTTGCGCTCTTTTATAGACAGGCGCATAGGGTGGCCATTTGGACATGTGGCTGTAGATGGAAGCAGCCCTTTGTCCTGCAGGAATTGTACTGTTTCTTCTTCAGTTTTAGGGAGGCTGAAGATACCATCCACCAAAGCCATATTGGGAAATAGGGTGTAAGGGGCAAAATGGGACAGGTGTAAGGGGCCAAATGGGGCAATATTGGGGCAAATGTCCGAAATTTCACCTCACAAGTACACCAACACTGTAAATCACTTGTTCTCTCCTCTGGAAACTACCTCACACTGATTTTCTGCCAGATGTGGCAGAGGGCGGGTTTAAAAATGGGCGGGAAGTGTTAAAATCGCGTTGCGTCGCATCGCATCCCATTGTATACCATACAATAAGCATACGATGCGACGCGATACGACGCGATGTCAAATCGCGTCGCATCGCGTCGCATCGTATGCTTATTGTAATGGCATGCGATGACCACATCGGGCGCCCGGATAACTCACAAGTACCCATGATTCTCTATTATTGAAGCATTCTTACTTACAAAGATGAGCCCAGCCATGTACCTCACTGCATGTCAATTATTGATATCACCTCTACCATACATGACCGGATTATTGGCTGTAAACTCAACTCCATCTGTGTGGCCTACATTATTTGTGTTACTATATGAGTGAAGCTGTACAATCTGCGACATGATGGGGGCCCACACCCCAGACCCATACCCAGTATTAGGGACCCCCAGTGACACAGAGACGCCTTGACGTACGGCCTGGGGGCTTAGCCCTATATCTGCAGATATATCCAACTAAGATCTCTGTATTATCTGATTATTATGTGTATATTTGTCACTCACCCGCGATTGGGATACAAAATCTTTTTTCCTAACCAGAATTACCCCTCCCTTTTAGCACCTGAGTGACATCACAATATGATTGAGCAGCTTGCAAACAAATGTGTTGTGTGTCACAAGTATGTCTCACACTAAGTATGTCTTACAGTATGTCTCAAGGAGGGTAACAAAAAAACAGAAACTCCAATTATCAGTAATATAATCCTGTGTGTTATGTGTATACTCTCCCATATTTGAATGTCTTCCTGTAAATGGATAGCTCAATGGTTGCCATTAATGATTGTATTGGTATTAGAAATCAAACGTACTGTATATGTGTGTCGAACAGAGGCTGATTAATGTAATTGGATTTTATTTTAGACATACCAATTCCACCAGCCGACTGATATGCACTTATGTCATCTCACTGTCTGGAGGCTGTAAGAATGTTTTTTGGATCAAAGTTTCAAGAGATTTATTCATGAAGCAGTGAAAAGAGTGGAGAAGTGAGCCAGGGGAGAAGTTACCCAAAGCTCAGCTTTAAGGTCATATCATTGACTTCATTGTGTAAAACAATCACTGGCTCACTTCTCCACTCTTTTAAATGCTTCATGCATAGACCCTCCCCCTATCTTATTTAAGTTTATAAACTGATCACCACAAGATAGCAAAAAACTCCAGAGAACAAGTTGAGCTGCATCGGTGGGAGGAGACCCTTAGAAATGGAGTATACAGGGTAATATTGTGTACACCTAATGCGTTTCTTTGCAACTTTCAAATTTCAAGAGAGGTGTATCCAAATATATCATACACAGAGGTATTCCCACATCTAAGGTCAACCCCTTACACTTTAACTCTCACACTCATTTCTAACTAGAGTAGATTTGACTTTTGCTAGTGCCCACTCACTACACTATCTGTTAGCAGCACACACACACACACACACCTCCTGTACTAACATTACCAATCTTATCTCTTCTCACTTTTCTCTTATCCCCCCCCCCTTTTTTTTTTCACCTCAGAATCCCTCTCAATTATCACCAATATGTTTAGTTATTTCAGCGATTTAGCTATTGTACATGTATTGTCTTTGTTTTCTTTGGACTGGCCAATCTGGTTGTTAAAATAGTCATTAAATAGTCAAAATCTTTACACAGCCTCCCCAATATAATATTGACAGGCAAAGGTTTAACCTCAGAAACATACAATTTAATAATGAAAAGATGAAGATCTTGGTGCCATGGCCGCTATCTCGTCACAATTACTTACACATGCATACTTTCAGTTTGCTGCCCTGACATTACTGTTCCTCACCACTAAAGAGCATTTGATCAAAATAAAAACTTAATAGAATTTGCATCATTCAAACAAACATTATTATTAAAATGTTGATCAATTATAAAATACCTCAATCACAGAAATCAGTAGTACCTTTTTTATATTTAAATATCAGTGATAAAGCTCGTTATATATATTTTTTAAACTCAAACTTCCTTTTATCTTACTAAAATAAGTGTATGACAACTATGCTGTGGCTTAAGTAAAGAAAGCTTTTTTTGAAGATTGTTTTTGAAACATACATACTGTAACCCTGAATAGAAGTATTATTCCACAAAATACATCACAATTCTTTACTACTGAAATCCCAAATAGTGCCCTTACCCTTCTTGTTACACATACTGTACTGTACCCTGCTAGAAGGCCATACGTGAGAGTAACTTTGCAACCAGTAACAGTCCCAGGATTCAGGGGCGTAGCGAGGGCGGAGCCACCGGAGCACGCGCTCCGGGCGCAGAGAGATCAAATGGCGCCGGAGCCGCGTGCCACCGGCTCCCCTGCCCTGCTTCCCCGCCCAGCTGCAGCGTTTAGTTACTTACAGTCGGAGTGGAGGTGCCGAGATTTAGCTGCCTGTGACTCAGGCACCTGGCAGGTCAGAGCAGCAGGGACAGTGGCATCATGGGAATTGTAGTTTATATGTTACTGCTCAAACTTTGAGCAGTTAACGTTTAAACTACAAATCCCATGAGGCCATGCTTTGCCCTGGGAGGAAGTCTCACACAGGTGAACTTGTGAGACAGACGGAATGGGAACTGCGCTGGTGGGATCAGGAAGGATGCATGCAAGGTCAGTGAATGTGCAGTTGAGAGATAAGGCTGTCCTGGAGGGAGATAGCTCCCAGCCTCACCCCCTCACCCCCTCCTCCCTGGCTACAGCAGCGTCATCAGCCTCAAGAGCTGGCTGTAGTTAGCCGCCCTGGAGGAGGAGAAGTTTTGCTGCTGCCACCCTGTTACTCCTTACCTTCAATAAGGTAATTAATGTAGTTAAAAATAGAAATAAACATAATAAACTTGGGGTTTGGGATTCGTGGGGCGGGGGGGGGAGAGGGAGAGAGTGAATCTCTCTGGCTTTTGCTGCCACCCCGGCCATGCTGTGTGCTGTATTTATCTTTGTTCTTTATCTGTATGTATGTATATACATATATATAGCGCAGCAGATTCCGTTACAGTGTCTTATATAGCGCAGCAGATTCCGTTACAGCGTAGCAGATTCCGTTACAGCGTCTTATATAGCGCAGCAGATTCCGTTACAGCGTCTTATATAGCGCAGCAGATTCCGTTACAGCGTCTTATATAGCGCAGCAGATTCCGTTACAGTGTCTTATATAGCGCAGCAGATTCCGTTACAGCGTCTTATATAGTGCAGCAGATTCCGTTACAGCGTAGCAGATACCGTTACAATGTCTTATATAGCGCAGCAGATTCCGTTACAGCGTCTTATATAGCGCAGCAGATTCCGTTACAGCGTCTTATATAGCGCAGCAGATTCCGTTACAGTGTCTTATATAGCGCAGCAGATTCCGTTACAGTGTCTTATATAGCGCAGCAGATTTCGTTACAGCGTCTTATATAGGGTCTTATTTTTTACATTTTTTCTTTTCAAATGTAACATGCCAACACATGTTAGCCACGCCCCCAATTCATTACCGGGGGGGGGGGGGCGACAAAATATGTCCTTGCTCCAGGCACCATAGCACCTAGCTACACCGCTGCCAGGATTATGGCAAAGCCATGGACTAGTATAGTAGAAATGCCGGCTGTGTAGGCTTCTCTTTGGTTCCACCTGCTATTTAATATTCTTTCTTTATGGTTGCCGGCATATGAAGACATTAAGGATTGTTTAAATTGCAGGTTTTGTTTAATTCACATATATGGAATGTGGTTCAGTGGGGTCTTGGAGTTTTGCATTAATATAGAATGGTGGAGATGTTGCATTTCAATTTAGGCTTCCATACTAAAGTGTGTATGATTATAGTAAAACTGAAAAATCAGTTGGACAGACTGACTGATCCTCCATTTTTCAACATATCTAGTTGCCGTGAGAAGCAATGATTGGGTATTTGACTTGAATTTCCAAACGAATCACCAGTCAATGTTCATGCTCTTCAACAGCCAGAGTTTCTCCTCCACCTATCACAATTGCTGTGTCTTCTATGTTGTTAAGACCACATTCACAACTCAACATTACGGGATGGAATTGAGTTCGGGAACACCAGAAGTGTGGCCGATATTTGACACTTTATTAAATGGGCACCTAAATTGCATGAACAAAAATATTTATGCATTTATATTAAATTGAGCTGGCTCAATGAGGTCAGTTGAGGTTGATGTTGCTTCTTTGGAAAAATGACCATGACACAACAGCTTTGAATACTTGTTGCTGGCAGAGGATCTGCATCCCATCATGTCCTTTTTCTACTCAGATGTCAACCTGTTAGCATGAACATGTTCAGTAATTCCATTCAATTAGTACATCTTGCACCCATAAAACACATGTATTGTGATTAATCTTCACCATTACCATATACTGTAGCATTTCAAAAATACTTGTTCCAAATTTTAGCATAGGGGAATGTATGTACAAGTCAGACATCTGAATACAAACATCATTATCTCACATGTCAGGAAATACCTAATACAGCTGATGTGACCATAGTCCTAGACACATGCTGTCAAGACCTATCATCCCAGTGTATTTACAGAGGGGGAAGCCTGTTATGGTTTAGTGTAGCTTTGTGAGACACTAAGATGAATAATAATGGGCGTTTACATTAACTTGTTTTGACACATTCATGATCATCATGCCGCCTGAGCTCAAGTCTAGATGCAGATTTCAGTTTGATGCTGAATAAAGCGACATCGTAACCCCAACAACCCAGAATCCTCTGAAGAGCCCTGAGCTGAATCAGGCCATGCTACAAAGAACAAGAAAGGTGTTAAATAACAATGTAGCCAAAAGGGCAACATGTTGAGTGGACTGGATGATACATGATAACAAATGATAGCTGCTACAGGCCAGATGACTATAAACAATTTATTCCACTGATTACACTTATATTCTGCCAGTATCTGCTTCAAATATGAGCTCCACTAACTTTTCAGAAGTGTGTGCGTGTGTGTATATATTAAATTCTAATTGTTTTGTAAAGTCACAGATGGATTAAAAGGATATAATTACATATTTTACAAAAGATTATCATTGACTTTCTTTTTAATATAATTGAAACATTTAACTGTGGAAAAAAATGAAAAAATATTTTAAATAAATTGTGATGTCTATTGACAAGTAAACGCAAATGAGAAACAATAGAAAAAGTACAACAGATCATTGGTTTGTAATCTGGTAAAAAAAAAAAAACACATACAAAGCATAATATCAGGGATACTGTAAATGTCATCCTTACAATCCAAATAATATGTAACTACCTCTACATTATGGTATGGAGAACTTTTAATTAAAGTCATGTATTTCTAAATTAACATTTAAACTAATCTTCCAAGCCCAATTTACTTGCTTTAGGGCGAACATAATTATTGTGTGAGTAGAGTAGTAACAATGTCTTCATATGTATACATAAGGATATAGTGTCACACATTTACAATCATATTCTATGCCTACCAAGTTTTAGACAAATAATCAAATTTTTCCTTTTATGTCCTTTTACTGTATGTGACTGATACTGTGGTCCTCGCTACAAGCAGCTCCACCTATTTTAGACAGTATCATGTTATCATGTATGTAATATACGTGAATGTTGATTTCCCTGAGGATGGGGTGTGATGAGTGTATCTAGAACCATACATTACCCATGAATCAACATAATGCTTCACGCCCGCCGCCAGACCACTGAGTAACTAGCCAATGGGAGTCTGGGGGCAGATTTAGAAATGTGTAAAGCCTTATGCACATATGGGGTTTCTGAGTCGGTTTCTTTGCACAAATAGGGCCAGATGTATCAAGCTTCAAAAAGTGATAAAGTGGAGAGTGATAAACAACCAGCCAATCAGCTCATACTTGTCATTTTTTGGAAAGCCAGCCTGTATCATAGCAGTTAGGAGCTGATTGGCTGGCTGTTTATCACTCTGCATGTGATCATTTTTTGAAGGTTGATATATCTAGCCCAGTGGTTCTCAACCTTGGTGTTCAGGCCCCAACACAGTTCACATTTTGTAGGTCACCCGACAGGTGATTCTGCGAAGAGACCTGCAAAACATGCATTGTATGTGGCCTGGAGGACCGACTTTGAGAAGCTGTGATCTAGCCCACTGTGAGTTTTAACATATCGGATTTATGCTTTTTTCATAAGGTGTACTGTAAATATTAGAAATCACTGTATACATGCTAGAAATAAACACTACACTCTTATTCCCATACATTTTAATGTGTGCTGTCCACATGGCCAAAATTCTAAGAAAAAATCTTTCTTACTTTAAACTAAATGGACTACTGTATCTTAAAAAGCAATATTTGGATTATTTAAAGTTCTACAGTAAAGCTTTATAAATCACACTACTTATATAACTGTCAGGCAAACATTTTCAGCCATATATCGTTTAGATATACTTACTGCTAAGAGAAAAAAAGGACAACTTATCAGTTCCAAGATGGTAAAATGAAAAAGTGCCAGTACTAGAAAGTAGTACATATTTCAGGAACGTGCCAGATCTGATATTCAATTAAGGAGCATTTTCTGCTGACATACTGTATAACATAAAATATAGTCTGCAGACACTAACATCCTTGCATCTATCCAAAGCAAATACTGAACAACAATTTTGCTGGCAGTACATTTTAGAAATAGGGGTAAATGTACTAAGATGAGAGTTCTATTGAAGATGAGATGTTGGCCATACTTCTAGAATGTGCTAGATTAATAAAAAGTAGAATCTGATTGGTTGCTATGGGCAACATCCCATCTTCAATAGAACTCACATTTTAGTAAATTTACCCCAATAGAGTCCAAAGTTATAGTCATAATTCCAAGGCCAGGGTAAGCAACAAACAGGTGAAATGTAGCTGCAGTTCAAATTACTGCACTCCATTATTGCTAAGCCAGGGGTCTATCATCCTTCATTTAATTTATTCTTATAATTTTGGGGCAAAACACTAATAAATGTTGCATTACTCATGATAAAGTAAAGTCTGTACATCTGTCATATCATGGCTGAAATCCGTAATAGAACACTCAGGTCGTCAGTTTTAGTCATCTCTACCCTTAGATAAAATGACATGCTCTGGCTCCTGTTATCCTGCTTCACCCCACATACTGTATCAGCTTCTTCCATCCCAAATCCTTCCATCCTAAGATCCCAGAGCTGTATACATTCACTAGGTCTACAAGCATTAGGTCGACACCACTAGGTCAGCATGCATGAAGGTTGACATGACTGAAGGTTGACATGCAGGAAGGTCGACATGACTGAAGGTCAATAGGGTCATTAGGTCAACACAAGCATTAGGTCAACATGGGGAAAGTTTACAGTCAAAATGTCGACATGGGGTTTTTCATGTTTTTTTGGAACCAACATGTGCCTACAGGCTGAATTTCATGCCCTTCCATCGACTAGGGCATGGTGGGAGAATAAAATAGTGTGCCAAGCGTATCAAGGCACCGTGCCCAAAGCATGGCCAGTGTAGCAAGCCATAGGAAGGGACGTGGTGCTACGTTGCAGTGTCCATGTCGACTGTGTCAAAAATTCAGGACCAAAAACTGTGACCATGTCGAACTTTTGACTGTCAAATTTCCCCATGTCGTCCTAATGACCCTGTTGACCTTACCCATGTTGACCTTCAGTCATGTTGACCTGTCTGCATGTCGAGGTTTAGTGCATGCTGAGCTAGTTGCTGTCTATCTAATGATACCATTCCCCAGAGCAGCAGTAGGGACATTCATGAGGACTCTCTGACATGACCACCTATAGTGACCGAGGATTGGCTTAAATGAAAACTCTGCAAAACTTCCAAAGCAGACCCAGTTTTGAGCATTAAATAATAAAACACCGGGAGAGTGAGATTAAAGAGGAGGACGAGAAATGGGAAGGTAAGAGAAAAAAAAAGGAGAAAAAAAGAGATCTCTCTACACGCTGTGTAAGACTGAGGCTTGCAGTTTCAGAATTGACTGTGCAGTTGATTTTTCTGTTGGAGAGGAGTTTGGTTGTGCTTCTTGATTTGATTCCATTACACCTACCACTAAGTTGATTATCACAAGGTCACCGGATTAACCACAGTGACCACATTCCCCTTAATAACTCTCAAAAGAGCCACCCTATATAATTTCGTGTGTATCGAACCAAGGTACATAATTCCCATAGATCCTGGTGTATTACCCCTGAAGAAGTCCCTAGTGGACGAAACGCGTAGGGTTCTGCGTGATCTCTCAACACCTATGATCAAAACGATATTTGATGACAATAACACACCACGAAATTGTATAATGTATTTCAAATGAGAAGCTTTCTATAAAAATGTTTTAATTGTATTACTGTTCGTAATAAATGTTTTATATTTTCCCAATTGTGGATTGGTAAGACTACCTTCTGAGCGCACCTCTATACATATATATATATATATATATATATATATATATATAGTCCACGGTGTCAGCCCGGCACTCTTGCCTTAATGATAAACAGCTGCCGATGGTGCCTTCCCAGGTAAATCTGTAGTAGTCGACTGGAACAGTAGTAGTCCTGTACACCTTGAAAAAGGAGCACGTTTGCTCCGAAACGTTGGACACCCACTTTGCTGTGATTAAAAGTTTTTTACCAAGTCCGCTGAGTGCCGCCTCTGTTCCAGTCGACTACTATATATATATATATATATATATATATATATATATATATATATATATACAAACTCCAAAAAGAATGGCACTCCGGAGGCAAGAATACAGCATATAAAAAGCGTGTATTAAGAATTCAAGCTTTCGGGGTTTGATCCCCTTCGTCAGGATACACTACAGCAAAGAAACACCACACCAAACAAACATAAATACCTGATACCTGAAGTCTCTCCGCCCTCCGCCGTCCACTGCACAGGGAGCACGCAATCACCGCCGGAAGTCGGGTTCTAGTGACGTCATCGCACTGGGAGTGTGCTGAGGCGCCGTTGCTAAGCAACAGGCACCGCTTGCGTTTCACTCAGCGTCCATATCGCCACCATCCACGCTTCCTGGTAGCGTCAGCAACCCTGCAGACAGGCAGAGAGGGGGACAAAAGCACATAATACATAATGAATAAAAACAAACAGAAAGGCAAACCAATGTGGGACATAATACATAAAAGAAGGAGGAGGGGAGAAAAACACAGAGAAAAATGCATACATATTAAAGTAACTGACGTGTAACAAAGCAGCAATCAATGATAGACATACTATACTGCAATCACGTAACAGCATTCCAACATATTTTATCATTTAACCCATTAGGGTGAATTGTATTTAATCTGAAGATCCAGCGTGATTCGGTGATAAGCAGGCGTTTAGCCCTATCACCGCCACGCAACGACTCTTTGATGTGATCTATGATAAAATATTTGAGTGAGGACAATGGATGTCCAGCACTCTTAAAATGGCGTGCCACAGGCTGATCTACAGATCTACCAGACAAGGATAGATCTATAGCGGACCTGTGTAACGCCATCCTAGTGCGGAAGGATTGGGTAGTCTGACCTACATAATAATGGCCACAAGGGCACATTAAAATGTAGACGACATACTCTGACCTGCATGTCAACACATGACGAATGTCATAGTGTTTGTCCAGATGGGGATGCTTAAAACTTTTACAGGGCACCAAGTATCTGCATGTGGTGCAGTTATAACAGCTGTAACAGCCAGGAGGTTTAGTGTACACATTAGGTGCTCTAGGAGCATTCATACCCGTGATGTCTGCTCTCACCAGACGGTCACGAAGGTTACGACCTCGTTTGAAAGCTGCCAGTGGACGTATTGTTTTAAGCACAGGTAAATCTGGATCATTTTTTATAATGGGCCAGAGGGCCTTGGATGCGTATTGCAGAACCGGACTTGCCACAGAATATGTGCTGGTCCATGGGAGTATGTTTTTAGTGTTTTTGGGCCTGGTTTGAAGTAGATCAGTGCGAGCAGTGGAAAGAACTTGTTCTTTCTGCTTGAGTAATAGCTCATAGTCGTAACCTCTAGCACAAAATTTGCCCACCAGATGATCCAATCTCTCAGGTAACAGCAGCGGATCGCTGATTAGCCTGGCCACTCTCAACATCTGAGACCGAGGAAGGCCCCGTTTGAGAGCAGGGGGGTGATGGCTGGAGGATAGCAGAACTGTGTTTCTGCCAACATCTTTATAATATACATCAGTTGACAATTTGTTGTCAATAATTGACACGGCCACATCCAGGAATTGGGTGGTAACAGTATTACAAGAATAAGTAAACTTGATAGTAGAATCCCTGGAGTTTACATCAGACATCAGCTTATCAAAAGCCTCCTGCCCACCCGTCCATAGCACGAAGATATCGTCTATGTAACGGGTGTACAGGAGTAAATGCTTATTGACCTCAGGGCAATTAAGGAACATTAAATCTTCCTCGTAGAACATAAAGATATTAGCATACGAGGGTGCTACCGCGGATCCCATGGCGCACCCTCGCAGCTGCAGGTAATACCCACCATCAAACAAAAAGAAATTACGCTCTAACGTAAGGCCCAGCAATTTAAGGAAAAGCCGATGATTAAAGGTCAAATTGTCCAGATATTGGTTAAGAAACACTTCAACAGCCCTAAGGCCTCCTCCAGCCATCACCCCCCTGCTCTCAAACGGGGCCTTCCTCGGTCTCAGATGTTGAGAGTGGCCAGGCTAATCAGCGTTACCTGAGAGATTGGATCATCTGGTGGGCAAATTTTGTGCTAGAGGTTACGACTATGAGCTATTACTCAAGCAGAAAGAACAAGTTCTTTCCACTGCTCGCACTGATCTACTTCAAACCAGGCCCAAAAACACTAAAAACATACTCCCATGGACCAGCACATATTCTGTGGCAAGTCCGGTTCTGCAATACGCATCCAAGGCCCTCTGGCCCATTATAAAAAATGATCCAGATTTACCTGTGCTTAAAACAATACGTCCACTGGCAGCTTTCAAACGAGGTCGTAACCTTCGTGACCGTCTGGTGAGAGCAGACATCACGGGTATGAATGCTCCTAGAGCACCTAATGTGTACACTAAACCTCCTGGCTGTTACAGCTGTTATAACTGCACCACATGCAGATACTTGGTGCCCTGTAAAAGTTTTAAGCATCCCCATCTGGACAAACACTATGACATTCGTCATGTGTTGACATGCAGGTCAGAGTATGTCGTCTACATTTTAATGTGCCCTTGTGGCCATTATTATGTAGGTCAGACTACCCAATCCTTCCGCACTAGGATGGCGTTACACAGGTCCGCTATAGATTCTACTATCAAGTTTACTTATTCTTGTAATACTGTTACCACCCAATTCCTGGATGTGGCCGTGTCAATTATTGACAACAAATTGTCAACTGATGTATATTATAAAGATGTTGGCAGAAACACATTTCTGCTATCCTCCAGCCATCACCCCCCCTGCTCTCAAACGGGGCCTTCCTCGGTCTCAGATGTTGAGAGTGGCCAGGCTAATCAGCGATCCGCTGCTGTTACCTGAGAGATTGGATCATCTGGTGGGCAAATTTTGTGCTAGAGGTTACGACTATGAGCTATTACTCAAGCAGAAAGAACAAGTTCTTTCCACTGCTCGCACTGATCTACTTCAAACCAGGCCCAAAAACACTAAAAACATACTCCCATGGACCAGCACATATTCTGTGGCAAGTCCGGTTCTGCAATACGCATCCAAGGCCCTCTGGCCCATTATAAAAAATGATCCAGATTTACCTGTGCTTAAAACAATACGTCCACTGGCAGCTTTCAAACGAGGTCGTAACCTTCGTGACCGTCTGGTGAGAGCAGACATCACGGGTATAAATGCTCCTAGAGCACCTAATGTGTACACTAAACCTCCTGGCTGTTACAGCTGTTATAACTGCACCACATGCAGATACTTGGTGCCCTGTAAAAGTTCTAAGCATCCCCATCTGGACAAACACTATGACATTCGTCATGTGTTGACATGCAGGTCAGAGTATGTCGTCTACATTTTAATGTGCCCTTGTGGCCATTATTATGTAGGTCAGACTACCCAATCCTTCCGCACTAGGATGGCGTTACACAGGTCCGCTATAGATCTATCCTTGTCTGGTAGATTTGTAGATCAGCCTGTGGCACGCCATTTTAAGAGTGCTGGACATCCATTGTCCTCACTCAAATATTTTATCATAGATCACATCAAAGAGTCGTTGCGTGGCGGTGATAGGGCTAAACGCCTGCTTATCACCGAATCACGCTGGATCTTCAGATTAAATACAATTCACCCTAATGGGTTAAATGATAAAATATGTTGGAATGCTGTTACGTGATTGCAGTATAGTATGTCTATCATTGATTGCTGCTTTGTTACACGTCAGTTACTTTAATATGTATGCATTTTTCTCTGTGTTTTTCTCCCCTCCTCCTTCTTTTATGTATTATGTCCCACATTGGTTTGCCTTTCTGTTTGTTTTTATTCATTATGTATTATGTGCTTTTGTCCCCCTCTCTGCCTGTCTGCAGGGTTGCTGACGCTACCAGGAAGCGTGGATGGTGGCGATATGGACGCTGAGTGAAACGCAAGCGGTGCCTGTTGCTTAGCAACGGCGCCTCAGCACACTCCCAGTGCGATGACGTCACTAGAACCCGACTTCCGGCGGTGATTGCGTGCTCCCTGTGCAGTGGACGGCGGAGGGCGGAGAGACTTCAGGTATCAGGTATTTATGTTTGTTTGGTGTGGTGTTTCTTTGCTGTAGTGTATCCTGACGAAGGGGATCAAACCCCGAAAGCTTGAATTCTTAATACACGCTTTTTATATGCTGTATTCTTGCCTCCGGAGTGCCATTCTTTTTGGAGTTTGTGTATGAATTTTTCATTGGGCACCGGGGCCCGCTGTTTATTTGCTCCCTTATACATTGAGTGCCGGCAGATTTGGATTGTCTATATATATATATATATATATATATATATATATATATATATATATATATATATATATATATATATATATATATATATACATACTTTATATCCTTGGCAAACTCACAGATGCATATTGTCAGTTTGATATATGGATATCGTCATAGGGGGTGCACTGTCAAGCAGTGTGCCTAGCATCACCTATTGGCTGTGGGCCGTATAGGCTGTGTGCATGGTTTAGCTGTGTGCATAATAGTTTTGAAGTGCATCATATTTAAAGCGCGTCATAATTTAAATATAACTGCAGCGTTATACTGGCGTTACACTGAAGTGAAACAGAAGGACAGAAAACAACAACTGAGAAAACCAAAGACTGTTTGAGTGAGATCAATTCATTCTCACAACATATTACTCCTGGCTGCTTAATCTGGCTATTCAACCATAATATCATCATTTTTACATCTGCAAATAACTTTTACTATCACTGTTAATGCTTATATTTGCAGTGTCAGTTTTGAAAATGTCCAGCTGTACCTCTAATAGTAGGTGTCCCCCAACATTGTATTCTTGGCCCTCTTCTTCTCTATCTCTATACGCCCTATCTGGGTGAGCTTATTTGCTCACTTGACTTCCACTATCACATCTATGCAGTGCCAGATTAAGGTCTAAATGGGCCTGGAGCTGAAAATTATCAAGGGCCTATTATGTGCAATAATAGGGGTTTTGGCCAGCACCTAATAATATGGGGAGCGTGACCAGTGTTTATGTGGTGTTTCTCTATTTGTGTAAATACTTTCAACTAATTATATATGCCTGGAAAAAGCAGGGGGCTGGCATAGGAAAAATGCAGGGAGATATATTGGTGGTTGCCCTCCAAAGGTACACCCGCATAATGCCTATGTCCTAAAATACTGAAAGCCAAAACTTGGTAGACAACATTTCAGCACCTTTTATGTGGTCACCTAAATTTACCACACCATACAGTATACCCCTTATACAAATCATGCAACACAATAGTAACCCCCTTATACTGTACTTCTTATACATTATGCCACATGGAATGAGCAAAAATTCACACCGACTGAGCCAAAATTCACACTATGGCACACGGATTGAGTCAAAATTCACATTATACCACATGGATTGAGCCAAAATACACACTATACCAAACAGATTGAGCAATAATGCACAATATGCTTCATAAACAGGGGCATTGCGCATTAAAAATTACACCATAATGCCCATTACATGTTAAGCCACACTTCATAATGTCCATTACGTAGTATGCCAAACACCATAATGCCTATTAAAAATTATGCTACATAAGTGCTGCTTACCTATATGCTCATTGCCAGGGGTTCCATGCTCATTGCCAGGGGTTCCATGCTCATTGCCATGTGGGATTTCATGCTCATTGCCAAGGGGGAATACATGCTTGCAGTAACTGGGGGACAGCCACCGCCGGGAAGAAATAACAGCCATTGACAGCCGGGCAGAGAACAGGGGGCTGACCGGCTGTATTCAAAGCAATGCATGTCCCGGCTATTTGAAATAATACTCCTTTCACACCAGAAAATGCAGGGATTTACTCGGGCTGGCCCCTTTTACACCAGTCTAGTCCCTGCATTTTCTGGTATGAGGAGGAGAGAAAACTACCCCCCTCCCTTTAAACAACCAGCTATATCTTCGGAACCAACTGACCCATTTACATGTGGGCTTCAAATGATTTTCAAATAATTGTGAAACTGGGCCGTTTGGTTCCAGAGAAATCTGTCCTCAAACAACATGAACAGCCATAAAATTACATTTCACAAACGAAAAAATCTGTTTACCCTCAATATCTCTAGAACCAATGAACCCATATGGACCAGGCTGGTATCAGATTGAAGGCCCAGCGATTTGTGTTAGACTGACCCATGTTATCCTATGGGGAAAATGTTCCAGCTTTGCCTAGCGGTATCTCCGGTTCCCATGGGACTAGCAATGCGGGGCCAGGCTCGTTGGAAAGCCCTGGCCCTCAGCTACTATTTGGAGAGTGGGCCTGGAGATGTAGCTCCATCAGGCCCATTGTTAATACAGCCCTGCATCTATGCTGATAATACTGAAATCTACTGCTTCTTTCCTGATCTCTCTCCCTCTATCCTCACTCATATCTCCAACTCTCTCTCTGCTATCTACTCTTCGATGACCCAGCGCTTTTTTAGACTTAAAATATCAAAGACTAAGCTGACCTCTTCCCACCGTCCAGCATAAAACCCTACAATCTCTTATCCTAACCTGTTTATGCTCACTTCTTCCTCTTATGTGTCACCCCTGTCTGTCCAACCCTCCCCTTTAAAATGTAAGCTCTCACGAGCAGGGCCCTCTCTCCTCATGTGCCTTTCTTAGAATATATAAACCTCTGCCACCCTGATGATTGCTTCAGTGTCCTGTCCCCTGATGCAACTATCCATATTAACCATGTACTTGTCCGAAACTGTCTTGTGCTGTAATTCGTTATGTGTTTTTGCCCATAACTATGCTTTGTAAAGTGCTGCGGAATATGTATGCGCTATATAAGAAACTGTTAATAAATAAATAAATATTGGGCATGTCTAACACCGCCATTGGGTCTGTCTAACACTGCCAATCAGGCATGCACTCCCTACAATATAAAATGTCTCTCAGCCACACCATTATATCCTGCCTATTTCAGTTGTAATCTTCTAATTACTCTGTGTAACAGTACATGCAAATAAAATCAAAATCATATCTGGATGACACACATATGTAGTGATATGACAATGTAACAGGTATTGCTGGTATTACTAGCAGCAATAAGTGTGAAGGTGGGGGCACAGAATTAGGGGGTGCCTTTGCACCCTTAACACTCAATGTGTACACGCCTATGGATATTGTGGATGCTAGGTGTGGCTATTTCCAAGAAAAGAGATGCCAGTGGTATCAACCAGGGATCCCTGCAAGGAAGTTTGGTCTTTGCTGAGCCCAACAGACAGATCACAGCCCTCTCTATGTGTTCCTAAGTATGAAGGCTGCTATACACTAAAGCTGGAACTGATGATTCACCATAAGGCATAGAGTAATGTAGTTATTAGACTGGGCTGGACCAGATGTGAAAACGTGGGTATTGTGGAAAAGGAAACAGGACAATGGATAGATGGGAATTGGGTACAAGATATAGAAAATGCACAGATAAACATTGAAGATACACTGCTGCATTATTTTTTGGGAACAAATCAATACAAGAACAACTGTTAATACAAATTGTACTTTTTGGGGGGAAAAAGGAAAAAAAAACTTTAGACAGCAGAATATGATATCCATACCAATTCCATAGACAATTAACATAGATAACTCTGTTGCTTGTATTTCCGAAAAGGATACCATTTCCAGATGTGAAAATTATCTAATAAAAAGCACACTGGTTTTTTAAAAAAAATATTTGTACTGTTTTTGTATTTTGACAAACTATTGGTGGTGTAAAAGCGCTCTCTATACCTCTTTTCTTTCTATAGATAACTCTGTATTAATCAGAATCAGCTTTATTGGCCAGGTATACTGTACTTGCATATAATAGGAATTTTTTTCCTCAATGTATAAGGCATTCAAAAAATAAGCTTAGTTATGTTTAATTTTAATGCAAAACAAGTACATGTTAGGGACCTCATGCTTAAGAACTTTCAGTGTGCAGCCAGCTAGTATACAGACCCTCCCATTTAACAACACAAACATTAGGATGTCTGTTCATTTGTCTATAGAATAATACTTCTGTATACTGTGCATAAATCTTCGAGTAAATGGAACAAGTATAGATAATAACCTCTCACATATGGAGAGGATTCTACTTAATAACTTGGGGCCTTATTTTAGTTCACTCTTTCTGACAAAATCCTTCTTAGATGGACAAAACCATGTGCACTGCAGGGGGACAGATATAAAATGTGCAGAGAGAATTAGATTTGGGTGAGTTATTTTGTTTCTGTGCAGGGAAAATACTGACTGCTTTATTTTTACACTGCAATATCTCACTTTGAAGTAAAACCCCACCCAAATCTAATTCTCTCTGCACAAGTTACATCTGCCTCACCTGCAGTGCACAAAGGGGGTTATTCTAGTTCATTCTTTCTGACAAAATCCTTCTTAGATGGACAAAACCATGTGCACTGCGGGTGGGGCAGATGTAACTTGTGCAGAGAGAATTAGATTTGGGTGGGGTTTTTCTTCAAAGTGAGATCTATATTGCAGTGTAAAATAAAGCAGTCAGTATTTTCCCTGCACAGAAACAAAATAACTCACCCAAATCTAATTCTATCTGCACATGTTACATCTGCCCCCCTGCAGTGCACATGGTTTTGTCCATCTAAGAAGGATTTTGTCAGAAAGAATGAACTAGAATAAACCCCATGGTTTTGTCCATCTAAGAAGAAATTTGTCAGAAAGAGTGAACCAAAATAAGGCCCTTGAAGAGGAATACTCCAGAAGCTATTAGACCTGCAGACCGAGGCGGAGCAGGGATTCTGAAGGATACTACTGATTAAGACAATGAAACAAGAATAAAATTAGCTCATATTAATAATGTACTTACGAATAACAATGAGATGATCCCAAAACAGTGTTTAAAAATATATAGGATATAATACTACATATAATAACTGCTGTATTTGCTACAAAAACACAGCTACGCTAGCTAGCGCAGGCAGCACTACAGCAGAGAAAATCAATAGTACATATTGAAAAGTGGTATGTACATGGTATTTCTCTGCCTTTAGGGTATTTCCATCTATTGGCTGAGATGTACAAAGCCTTTAAAAGTGATAAACCACCAACCAATCAGCTCCTACCTGTCATTTTTAAAATATAGCCTGTGATCGCAGTTAGGATCTGATTGGCTGGTGGTTTATCACTCTATATTTTATAAGCTTAGTACATCTGGTCTATTATTATGTTGTCAAAACCTAATAGAACTTAGATAATTTGTAATGACTTTCAAAGTTTAAAGGTCTCCCAAGTTGATGGCTATCGTAATACCAAATGACATGCTATAAAACGGTAAAAATTGATATACCACTAGTAAGCTAAAAAAAGAATACAGGCAAGCGCCCCCTTCGCAGCAAGAAAAGACTGAATGTTCTTTCTGGGTTTGTTTCTTGAATATAACATATTATCTTTTGGGCTATGTGGATAAAATTATGAGGCATTTGAGCAAAATTTAATAGCCTCTGAGTTTGGTGGCTTTGCTGGTTTTCTAATTACTGTAATATCACAGATATACTGGGTCCATGGTTGCTAAACAGATTTAAAAAATACATAAAATCTGTACACATGTTTCAAAAGACTGAAAATGGCTAAAGATCTGTGATACTGGATGTCGCAGGAATAGAACAGTGTTATATCTATTGGTGGCTCCAGGATTGGGGAGAATACAGAATTCAAATAGGAGAGCCACACCAACTTGCAGTAAGTCCCGTCCGGAGATGTTCGGCAGTGTTTGTAGTGGCAGTTAGTGTGGCTCCCCTATTTGAATTTTGGACCGTTCTGCAGCTCCATATCTGTAGATACCACTGGTTATATCCATCATTTTAAGAAAAAAATTATAGATGATAATGCTAGTGGTGGTTGTACAGTATATAATAGACAGTATTGGAAAATCTGTGAAAATAGAAGTCACAGATTGAATTATGGAAATAAGAACCGAGTATTCATAATGGTTAAATGCAGAAGCATAAATTGCCTATTGTATAATGTCGTATATAAACTCTAAATCTTCATTATACCTGACTTTACAAGGTATTTTGTGGTACTGTAAGAAAAAGTCATCTCTAAAGTTGGTTTGGGAGCTGTTTTCCCTAAACAATAAAAAAGCAGATCATCCAATACTCTTCTGTGATTAGGAAATGATTGATTGAATCAGTGATTGATTGCTTAACATGCAGCGATTGCTTCTCTGTGAATAATATCTAATTATATTCAACTTATCATTACAATCTGTACTTTGGCTCAGATAACCGAGTACTCTTTAACTGTTTAAAATGTACACTGCTGCACCATTTATTACACAGTGATATAAAGGCTTTTTGGAATGTATTATTCAGTTTTACATGGCCTAAACTACTTCTGTACACTGCAAGCTCAATGTATTATTCAGTTTTACATGGCCTGAACTACTTCTGTACACTGCAATCTCAATTCATTAACGAGTTAAAACTAGGGATGTGCGCTGACCCCATGTTTTGGTTTTGATATGCATATTGTTAATTGATAAAAAAGCTAAAATCAAGTCATTTGGACCTGTTTTTGTTCATACAGTATTTTTAACCTCAATAACATTAATTTCCAGTAATTTCCAGTCAATTTTGGCCACCTCAAAGTTAACAATATTGTTCCCTCATATTGTTCAAAGGTATGCAACAGAGCAATGTCACAAAAACACGTCAGTTACGTTAAAAATGTAGCACATCTATAAAATATTGTGGCACAGCAGTGGCAGACAGGATAGCATCCTGGGGTCAAGATTTAGCCATGCAGCTTCAACTCTATGGAAATCATTTCCTTATACGGTTCGAGAGGCCCTCACTTTAGATCCTTCAAAAACAGACTCAAACCTTGCCTTTTTACTCTAAGTCCCTTTAACCCCTTCACGACATATGACGTATATATACGTCATATGTCGGTTGCGGGGGAATCAAGCCAGCTCACGGAGTGAGCTGGCTTGAAAGAGAGCAGGTAATGGCTGTATATTACAGCCAGGTCCCTGCTCTCACGGCCACGAGTGGCGAGTTTGCCGATCGTGGCCGTTTAACCCTTTAAGCACCGCGGGCAAAGCGCCCGCAGTGCTTAAATAGCTGATCGGAGGGGGGGCGCCCCCCTCCGGCGCCGATCGGGGCCCCCCGCAGCGAGATCGGAGGGTGCCAATCGGTTGCCATGGTAGCCAGGGGTCTAATGTAGACCCCTGTGCTGGCCGTGTATGCATACCTATTACATCCTGCCTCAGGCAGGATGTAATAGGAAGTGCATAAAATCACTACGTTCAGCCATAGAGCTCTATGGCTGAACCTAGTACAGGCGATCGCGCCCCCTAGTGGTCAAGTACACTAGGGGGCCTTGTAGTAAAAGTAAAAAAAAAAAAAAATAAAGTTTAAAAATAAAAAAAAAATAAAAAAATATTAAAAGTTCAAATCACCCCCCTTTCCCCATTTCCCAAATAAAAATAAATAAAAAATAAAAAAAATAAACATATTTGGTATCGCCGCGTTCCTAAAAGTCCGATCTATTAAAATATAACATTAGTTATCCCGCACGGTTAAAGGCGTAAACGGAAAATAATCCCCAACGCCAAAACTACGTTTTTTGGTCGCATCGCGTACCCAAAAAAAAATAACTAAAAGAGATCAGAAAGTCGCCCATATCCCATAATGGTATTAATTAAAAAGTACACTTCAGCCCGCAAAAAATGAGCCCTCACCCAGGTCCGTAGGTGGAAAAATAAAAAAGTTATAAGCCGCAGAACATGGCGACGCAACGCAAATTAGAAAAACCGTAAAAGTTGCGATTTTTTTTTTTGTGGTAAAACATAACGAAAACTATATAAGTTTGGTATCACCAGAATCGTAACGACCCATAGAATAAAGATAACCCATCATTTTAAACGAACTATGAACTCCAAAAAAACCGTAACCAGCGCAAAATTGTGCAATGGCCTTTTTTTTTTTTTTTTTACCCCACATTGAATTATTTCCTGATTCCCCAGAATATTATACGGTATAGTAAATGGTACCATTACAAAATACAACTTGTCCTGCAAAAAAAAAGCCCTCATGTGTCTATATAGCCGGAAAATTAAAAAAGTTACGCTTATTTGAACGCAAGGAGGAAAAAAAAAAAAAATTACCTTAAAAGGCAATGTCGTGAAGGGGTTAATGAATCTATGCTCTCTATATATTCTGAAAAGCTTTTCTAACTTCAATGTTTCTGTACAGTAGTATATTTATTCTGTTATTCCTGACAAGGGTTGAAAGAGTTGTTAAATGTATGATTCATTTAATACCATTGATACATTTATAATACAATTTGATTGAGGATTAATTTAGAATGATTATATTTAGCCTGTAAAACAAGAGTGCATTAAGTGCAAGGATTCCAGACAAGGAATGGAAATTAATGTGTTTTTTTTTTATAATAGAAAACAATCACAAGAATCTTTATTGCACCCACTTACACAAAATTCTAATGAGATAATACAATGATAATAGCCAAGGATCACGGGGTTGAAAAAGTTTCAATGATTCTTTGATTAATTATTTAATTTACATGAAGAAAAAAAACAATATCTAAAAATCCCACTTATAAATATTTAGCATTGTGCAGGTCTGGATTTACCAGGAATCAGACAGATTTCAAAATGGGATCTTTTGACTATCCGACTGAGTAAATTTGGGTAAATCTGGAGAAGCACAACTCTATAAATATTAGATGTTGACCTGCTGGCCATACTACCACCTACAACCCCCCCCCCCCCCCCCCCCACACCACACACACACTCATTCGTTAATGGATAACATACTTTAGTAGCACATTTGTCAAATCCACCAGATAGCCTGGTCTGACCGCTTTATAAAGGACATGCGGCGGGTGGACCCTTGGAGGGAAAGAAATCCAGATCTTACTCAATATTCCTGTTTTTCTTCATCATATGTGTTTTTTTTCCAGAATCAACCTGGCATTGTTGTCTAGTAATCTTTTGCCGCAAGTCTCTGACATGTCCCAGGGGGATTTTGGATCATTCCCCATTGATATTGAAGCTTTTGGATTGAAAGGTTGTATGTTTTGGAAGTGTAATGCCTCATGGTTGGCCAGGCTAGGGCCTGGAGAAACTTTAATAAATCAATCAATTAAGCTTTTGTGAGAGGCACCCTCAAAAAACAGATTGGGGAGATCAAAAGGGCTAGTAGACAGAAAATTCTTGAGTTAGAAAATAAGTGTAACAGCTGCGAAGCGATATACCTGACCAATAAGATTATAGAGGCAAAATAGGACTTGGGTAAAGCCAGAGTGGAATGGTTGGATTGTATTCAAACAACAAATATTAAGCAAATGATATATAATTTGAATTCTATGCCAAATCAGATACGTCAGGTAGCTATCTACCATTCTTAGCCCATTTGTATAAAAATGTAGATAATCTTGCCCCGTACTACATGAGGTATATCTGTCATGTTTTGAGAGTGGTGCATGCTCTCCCACCATGACGGAGGCCAAGATAATTGTCTTACTAAAACAAGGGAGGGATCCTGTAGATCTTGAGGCATATAGACCTATATCGTTGTTACCTTCAGAGGCTAAAATATTGTCAAAAGTACTGGTGACAAGGCTGAACAAGCATATAGAAAAAATCATTCACCCTAATCAAACAGGGTTCCTCCCTGGTAAGTCGACCTCCATTAATATAAGAAAGGTGTTCAGTCATCTACAAATACCACAAAATAAAGTAGGCAACTCGGCAATGATGTCGTTAGACGCCAATACAGCATTTGACGTGGTAGAATGGGCATATTTGTAGGAGGTAATAAGAGCATTCAGTTTTGGCCCTAATTATATCAAATGGATACAGCTGCTGAATATGAATCCAACAGCATGGATATCCGTTAATGGCTGGACATACGATGCCTTTCCCCTTTTTAGGGGTACAACGCAAGGTTGCCCTTTGTCGCCAAGTTTGTTCTCACTAGCCATTGAGCCATTGGCGTGTGTTTTAAGAAGTCATTCAGAGGTTGTTGGTTTTCATGTAGGGCAGGTTCATGACTCGGTCACTTTATATGCCGATGATATATTGATTTTTCTATCTGATTATGTTAAATATGCCTCTGTGCTACAAGTGATTGCAATATTTATCGGCTATTCAGGCCTTGATGTAAATGTAAATAAATCTAGTATCCTTGCCTTAAGGTCGCAATCGGTATTCCCCCCCCCCCCCCCCCCCCGAACATCATTGTCCGTGAAGTGGACTGAATCTTTTAAATATCTTGGGATCTGGATATCAAGAGATCCATTTGAATTTGTCCAGTTAAATGTGCAACCATTGTTGGTTTATCTTATGTCAAAGTTGAAATCATGGAGCCAGTTGCCGCTTACTGTTATAGGCTGAGTTAACTTAATAAAAATTATTGTATTACCAAAATTCTTGTATGTATTTCAGCAGTCGCCAGTATCTCTTTTTACAAAGATTAACAGTTTAATTTCTATGTTTATATGGAATAATAAACTAGCAAAAATTCAAATGTGTACATTAATGAGAAGGAAGTGGCAGGGGGGTATCGCCCTCCCTAACTTCAGATTCTATTATTTGGCTGGTCAGTTATTGCAGTTGAGTGACTGGATAATGGAAAACAACGACAGTAATATAGCTAAGAATTTGGTGGCCCAAGGTAACATAAGTTATACTCCATTGCAGCGTCTGCTGACAGGGAGGATATTTCAAAACGATCCTCCGTTGGTAAGACAAGCCGTAAAAATCTGCAATGAAGTAAATTAAATAAGATAGTTCAATTCTCCGATATTGAGGTTGACCATCCTTTATTGGATTGTAAACTTCTAAAAGAACTGAAGGAGCTTTAGCCTAATACGGTCTGTGGGCAATTTGGGTTAAATACCCTTACCCTTGTATGGCCCAGATGGGCTGAAAACATTTATGCAGTTAGGATGAGTTCAATCTACCAAGACATTTTTTTTTTCGATTTTTGCAATTAAGAAGCGCCTTTGAAACTCAATTCAAAAACACAGAGTTGTGCTTTTCTGTCTCACCCATAAAGAAAGCCTTGCAGACAGGTGGGAAAAGGAACTGGTCTCAATGTTATATACTGTAATTTGTTGCTGGGAGCCATGTTTGACGACAGGCTGCCAAATCTTAGCAAAAACTGGTCAGTAGATGTAGGCCCGTTGACAGTAGAAGAGTGGGAAATGGCTATGGCATCAACCCACACTGTAACAAATTCAATAAGGGTACAACAGGTGCAATTATACTTTCTCCATTCATCCTATCTGTCCACCTCAAGGTTGGTGAGAATGGGGAGTCGTACCTCATTGGTATGTCGCAAATGTAAATGTGAGCCAGGTTCTTTCTGGCATCTAGCCTGGGAATGTGCAGTCCTCAGGGTATTTTGGAATACGGTGAAACAAATTCTGATAAACACGGGTATACCAGGGTCGGTGTTGGACAGTAAATGTTGTGTGTTAAACACATGCATGGGTAATATAATTAATATTCGTGATAAAGTTTATATAATTAATTTATGTGCACTGGCAAAGCTGTTGATAACAAGGTCATGGATTTCAAAGGACGGTCCTTATATCGTGACATGGATATCTATGACCAATTTCACAGCTACGCATGAGAGATAAATATATATTTGTGCACTAAAATTTGGCAAAGATGGCTCATGTCTGGACACATGTCCGAAGGGTTTAGTATAAGCTAGGAAAAAAAGGTAGCAGCGCTAAGGAAAATTAAAAAACAATAAATTGGATGATCTTTACATATAGTATTTTACTTGAAAAATGTCACACAACATACAATTAAAACAGCACATCTGGGTGTGCATAAATGTTAAACACAATTGCAAGGCGTAAAAAACCCAATACCACAATAGAAAGAGTAGTGTGAAGAATCCGGTCCTAGTATGCCCAGAGTGGGGAAAATATTTGGATAATTACCGCTCCAGTCAGAAATTGAGATGGATCAATTGATAGGTAAAGAATGTCCAAATGTCCTTGTATCCTGGTGGTCGGCCCAAGTTGGCACAAATAACCGATGCCACTGGAGATGGTTAAAGGACAGTTATATGGTCACCTTTTCTTTGAAGAAATGAGGCAATGATCCTGGAGTAGGTAGACGTCTTGGTGGTATGGTAATTAGGAAGAGAGCTGAATCTTCCACTGGGCTGGTTCGGACTCCAATTCACAAATAAAAGTGGCAAATAGGGTTAGGAGCACTTCCTGGCGCGTTTCACCGGTCCTGCCAGCTTTATTAAAGGAATAGTGCTCATGGTATTTAGCTGGGTATATATACCTTCTATATTGTGGTCACATGACCAATCAATCAGACCTAGATCATCCAATTATAAGATCGATATATAATAACAGTGTATTGAGATATGAGGCAGACCTTAAAAGCATACAGTAATTAACTGGTTAAGGAAAAAGTGAAATCTTATTTATTTTGAATATAGAGAAATAACACTGTGTAACACAATAATGTAATTACTTCCGGTTTTCGGGGATCCGCCGCCAATCACTAATAGCAGCGGCACGGAGGATTTCCTAGTTCACATAGGAGCGGGTCACGTGACTGCGATTCCTGTTTAGAAAACTACATTACCCATGTAGCCAGGGTCGCGCATCACGTGACCTCCGCCCTAGTGGACGGCATTAGAGGGGCTGCCGTAGTGTGTAAGTTTACAGCCGAGCAAATAGCCAATCGTAGCAACGGCAAAGGAAACTTCCTTATTTACATGAGGGCAGGACATGTGACCGCGACTCCTGTTGGAGGACTACATTACCCATGTAGCCAGAATTGTACGTCACGTGACCTACACCTCAGGAGGCGGTATTGTACGGGCTGCCACAACGGGCGTAGCCCTGTTATAGGATGTAATAGTCACATGATATAATGCATACTCGTGGACGAGAAGGTAAATAAGCTGTAGTCAAGGGCTAGAAATGATAGACAACGTCCCATTTGATGACGTGAAGGTCACGTGACACAGCGGGCAGGTCGCCCAGCACTAGAAACTACGATCCCCATAATTCCTATTGTACTTATCGCATAACCAATAGCCAATGAGCAAGAGGTAATAGGGAGTTTAAATATTAACTAGAATGTGAGCAATTAAAAACGGAGACTTATTGTGGAAAGTTCAATTTCTGTATCTTAATGAAACTGTGCATAGCATAAGCTTATAAACTTCTTGTGTATAATTCCAAAGCAAATAACACATCAATATTACATGGAGTATAATTAGAATTATGAATGATAATGGTAACAAATAATAGGTAAGTGTGTATAGTGGTATAATAAACCCTCCAATGACCATACAGCAGCTTAGGGCTTTCTTGAAAACATTGAAAAATTATAGTGCCCATAAGCACAATAGTTGGGCTGTCCTGTATATAGATATTGGAGAAGTAGGTCCAATCATACATATAATAACATAACTAGACTAATAATCTTAACAACACATTCACCTGATAAAGTTGGTGAAGAGAAAAAAAACAAAAAAAACAACCAGAGTGGGGGTGGGCAAATTGTTCTACGAACTTCTAGTTAATTTGGATACATTAAGGTATTAAATGACCATATGGGTCACCATCTGGGCATACTAGGACCGGACTCTTAACACTACTCTTTCTATTGTGGTATTGGGTTTTTTACGCCTTGCAATTGTGTTTAACATTTATGCACACCCAGATGTGCTGTTTTAATTGTATGTTGTGTGACATTTTTCAAGTAAAATACTATATGTAAAGATCATCCAATTTATTGTTTTTTTAATTTTCCTTAGCGCTGCTACCTTTTTTTCCTTGTTGTACCACTATCTTACAGGAGTAACTAACCTGTTCCCAGCAGCTTTTTAGAAGCCACCTGTGTCAAGCGCCCCCCTTCTAGAATTTCACCCTTCCCAGGGTGCCTTCTAGTCCCTTTTGTTTTTGGTTTACCAGTTGTTTGTGGGAGGCTGCTGACATGAGTTGCTTCTCAAATTTTGAAAACCGTATGAATAGGAGGCAGACCTATTTGTCACAGTGGGATAGGGAAATACTACCCCCTTAGATAAGCCATGTTATGAATTTAGAGATAATTTCAACCAACTGGAGGATCTCCTCAAAGCGGAATTGAGACACTGGTTGGATGGTTCCAATCTACAAAAATATCTTGATAAAAAGATGGTACCAAGAGTGACGTACAATTCTGGCTACATGGGTAATGTAGTCCTCCAACAGGAGTCGCGGTCACATGTCCTGCCCTCATGTAAATAAGGAAGTTTCCTTTGCCGTTGCTACGATTGGCTATTTGCTCGGCTGTAAACTTACACACTACGGCAGCCCCTCTAATGCCGTCCACTAGGGCGGAGGTCACATGACGCGCGACCCTGGCTACATGGGTAATGTAGTTTTCTAAACAGGAATCGCGGTCACGTGACCCGCTCCTATGTGAACTAGGAAATCCTCCGTGCCGCTGCTATTAGTGATTGGCGGCGGATCCCCGAAAACCGGAAGTAATTACATTATTGTGTTACACAGTGTTATTTCTCTATATTCAAAATAAATAAGATTTCACTTTTTCCTTAACCAGTTAATTACTGTATGCTTTTTAGGTCTGCCTCCTATCTCAACACACTGTTATTATATATCGATCTTATAATTGGATGATCTAGGTCTAATTGATTGGTCATGTGACCACAATATAGAAGGTATATATACCCAGCTAAATACCATGAGCACTATTCCTTTGATAAAGCTGGCAGGACCGGTGAAACGCGTCAGTAAGTGCTCCTAACTCTATTTGCCACTTTTATTTGTGAATTGGAGTCCGAACCAGCCCAGTGGAAGATTCAGCTCTCTTCCTAATTACCATACCACCAAGACGTCTACCTACTCCAGGATCATTGCCTCATTTCTTCAAAGAAAAGGTGACCATATAACTGTCCTTTAACCATCTCCAGTGGCATCGGTTATTTGTGCCAACTTGGGCCGACCACCAGGATACAAGGACATTTGGACATTCTTCACCTATCAATTGATCCATCTCAATTTCTGACTGGAGCGGTAATTATCCAAATATTTTCCCCACTCTGGGCATACTAGGACCGGACTCTTCACACTACTCTTTCTATTGTGGTATTGGGTTTTTTACGCCTTGCAATTGTGTTTAACATTTATGCACACCCAGATGTGCTGTTTTAATTGTATGTTGTGTGACATTTTTCAAGTAAAATACTATATGTAAAGATCATCCAATTTATTGTTTTTTTTAATTTTCCTTAGCGCTGCTACCTTTTTTTCCTTGTTGTACCACTATCTTACAGGAGTAACTAACCTGTTCCCAGCAGCTACTTAGAAGCCACCTGTGTCAAGCGCCCCCTTCTAGAATTTCACCCTTCCCAGGGTGCCTTCTAGTTCCTTTTGTTTTTAGTATAAGCTAATAGGCACAATATTGTAATTACAATTACACTGTACAGTACACACATATCCTCCACATATATTTTCTTTCTTCACTTATTCTTCCTTCTGACCCTGGTTCATCATTGCTTTGATGGGATATCAAGCACCTACCTGGTACCCTTGCAAGCCAGTGGACAACTATGCAATAGTTAGCACTTATCCTTATGTATCAATGCCTATATAAGAAATTGTGGTACTTATGTATTATCTGGGCTCCCATGTTAAATGCACCCCCTTTTTTCATACCCCTACTATCCAACTACGCATGGAGTCGAATTTATATAGTGTGGCGAGCGCAGCGAGCCACCGCGCCCGAAGTGTGGCGAGCGGACGCGGTCTCATAAGAAAAACGGGAGCCCAGATATTACATAAGTACCGAAATTGTTAATAAATAAAAAATAGATAACTACTGTACCACTGTTAAGGAAGTCCAGGAACAGAGCATATAGTCCTTCCTGGAATGGGTCATGTTGGAGATAAGTCTACTATGGTAGTTCTGCTGAATGTTTCATTTTGGTTCAAGCAAGAAGTGCAATTTTAGAATTTTTTAGATTGTAGCAACATTTTTATTTTTCTTAATTAACATTTTATTTATTTTAAAATATTTTGTTCATACACATCAGTTTAAGACAATTTTGAGCAACTTACATTTAAATAACAAATCCCATTAAACTAATTTCATGCATTTCATTCCAATTTGAGCTGGAATCCCTTAAGTAACCAAAGTTTAATAAATGCTGAAAATAAAGTGAAAATAGTTCCCTCATTTTATAGTCATGGATATTATACAGTAATGATTGTCTGAATTGCAGCTTACTGCAGAAGTCCTCAAACAGCTTTTTAGACAGTTTTCAAGCATGTTTTTATCCCTAGTATTTTCTGATTATTTATTTAGAATGCATTAATTAAATATGGTGGAGGCTGCAGCACAGTTTAAAATTTAGGAGTAGATTTATTAAGCTCGGTGAAGTGATAAAGTATCTGGTTTTTAACTACCGGCCAATCAGCTCCTTCCTGTCATTTTTCAAACCAAGCCTGTAACTTCACAGTTAGGAGCTGATTGGCTGGTGATAAAAACCAATTTATCACTTCACAGAGCATAATAAATCTGCCCCTTAATTAGAAGATACACCAACTACCACCAACTGTAATTCCAAACTGACTAACGGGCAACTGGTGTTTCTAGCCTATTTGAATTTTATGCCCCACCTCGGAGCCACCGCTGGTTAAATGAATTGAGAGCTTTCTGGCATATCAGCAATATCAACTTACTGGTCGTGCATCAGATTCAAAAATTGTATTTGCTCAGGTGGCTAGTGTCGGATACAGGGACTGGTTTAGGTACCCTGACTACAGTGGTGTCACCTGCCAAGAGGTCACACAATTGTTCCAACTCCTTAATGACAGGAGCCGGATGCTGCACTGCAACATTAGCACCTGGCTTTTGTCCAAATGTAACAGCTGGCCCTGCACACAGGCCGGTCTCTGGAACAGCTCAGTAGCTCCGTACCCCTGGAGTGACAAAAACAGGTGTTTGGGCTGCAAGGCCACACACCTATCTTTGAGGTGACACCCTTACCTGTGAGACCATGCCCCTTTGGCCAGCATGCAGCAAAATAGTATTCCTGTACAGACTGTTACCATAGGTAGGTATGCTTCTCTCTAAATATACAAATGTACTCTAGAAAATAGCAGGCCCAATTTACTAAAGGCAATGCATCACACGATAATTATTTCCATGTAATTTAAATCTCCTTTTGCAAATTTGCTTCCAAAATAGAATATGATAACTTTATCATTTTCCTATGCAAGTGCACAGTGTTAAGGAAAGTATGAGAGAAATTAGCTTAATACAATCAATAGTAATTACATTAATCTTCTTGATTATTATAACAGTTATCTAGCATACAGAGCTATTATTCTGAAAAGATAACTATCTTGCAAAACTTCAGAAATACATATTTTTGGGAAGACATTACACAAGATTTTTAATTGTGTTTTTTTTTTACGTACTTGAATATGGCCTTTTTAACCCCAGTCATCTTTTAATTAAAGTACTCTACCTCCACTTAAAAGTAGTCATAAGCATACAATTACCTAAAGGCCCATACGAACTAGTCGATTTTGAGCTGAAAACCGTTCACTTTTTGCCATTTGAGCTGCCTTCAGCTCAAAACTGCCTAGTGTGTATGGCCAGACGATAAGCGGTGAGTGCTAATGTGCACTCCCGCATTATCGCCGGCCACCACCGACCGTTGTCCTGTTTGGCGGGACGAGTGAATGGCTTTCCATAGACTCCTACTATGGAAAGTGTGTGTATGCAATGGTCAATGTTCCAGCCAGCGATATAAACTTCATCGCTGACCATACACACAGGGCAAAAAAAACTCCCAGTGTGTATGGACCTTAACCCCTTCCCGACATATGACGTACATTTACGTCATATGTCGGGTGCGGGGGAATCAAGCCAGCTCACGGAGTGAGCTGGCTTGACAGAGAGCAGGTAATGGCTGTATATTACAGCCAGGTCCCTGCTCTCACGGCCACGAGCGGCGAGTTCGCCGATCGTGGCCGTTTAACCCTTTAAGCACCGCGGGCAAAGCGACCGCAGTGCTTAAATAGCTGATCGGAGGGGGGGGCGCCCCCCTCCGGCGCCGATCGGGGCCCCCCGCGGCGAGATCGGAGGGTGCCGATCGGTTGCCATGGTAGCCAGGGGTCTAATGTAGACCCCTGTGCTGGCCGTGTATGCATACCTATTACATCCTGCCTCAGGCAGGATGTAATAGGAAGTGCATAAAATCACTACGTTCAGCCATAGAGCTCTATGGCTGAACCTAGTACAGGCGATCGCGCCCCCTAGTGGTCAAGTACACTAGGGGGCCTTGTAGTAAAAGTAAAAAAAAAAAAAAATAAAGTTTAAAAATAAAAAAAAAATAAAAAAATATTAAAAGTTCAAATCACCCCCCTTTCCCCATTTCACAAATAAAAATAAATAAAAAATAAAAAAAAAAACATATTTGGTATCGCCGCGTTCCTAAAAGTCCGATCTATTAAAATATAACATTAGTTATCCCGCACGGTTAAAGGCGTAAACGGAAAATAATTCCAAACGCCAAAACTACGTTTTTTGGTCGCATCGCGTACCCAAAAAAAAATAACTAAAAGAGATCAGAAAGTCGCCCATATCCCATAATTAAATTAATTAAAAAGTACACTTCAGCCCGCAAAAAATGAGCCCTCACCCAGGTCCGTAGGTGGAAAAATAAAAAAGTTATAAGCCGCAGAACATGGCGACGCAACGCAAATTAGAAAAACCGTAAAAGTTGCGATTTTTTTTTTTAGTGGTAAAACATAACGAAAACTATATAAGTTTGGTATCACCAGAATCGTAATGACCCATAGAATAAAGATAACCCATCATTTTAAACGAACTATGAACTCCAAAAAAACCGTAACCAGCGCAAAATTGTGGAATGGCGGTTTTTTTTTTTTTTACCCCACATTGAATTATTTCCTGATTCCCCAGAATATTATACGGTATAGTAAATGGTACCATTACAAAGTACAACTTGTCCCGCAAAAAAAAAGCCCTCATGTGTCTATATAGCCGGAAAATTAAAAAAGTTACGCTTATTTGAACGCAAGGAGGAAAAAAAAAAAAAATTAGCATAAAAGTCAATGTCGGGAAGGGGTTAAGGGACATATCCATAACACTTATCTTAAATAATTGAGGGTTGATTTAAGTTGCTCATATCAATATCAATATGGTCAACTAGAGGGTGCCCTAAACTATTTTATTATTGATAAATTGGGCCAAATATTACACCAACTGTTTATGTTTATTTCTAGTTTTTGTCTCACTAATGAATAGAGATGTGCAGGCTCTGATTTACTCTGATTTTCTCTGATTTCAAAGCAGGATCTTATTGGCTATCAACTGTCAACAATTGTCATGTAATTTGGGATAGCCAATAAGATCCTGTAAACCAGAGTAAATCAGAGCCTGCACATCTCTACTAATGAACATATTAATGTTTACCAAACAATAAATATATATTTTTAATGTGACTCCTTTTGCATAAAGGCTTCCATCCAATCCATCTTCAAAACCTAAAACAAAGTATCCTTAAACATCTTTAAATAAGGAGATAAAGTATGTATATGTTATCTCCATTGACAAGAGTCTGAAAGTAGATATATCAAATGTAGCATAGTGCTTGAATTGCAACTAAAATATTTTGATTGGATAAAATTGCCAAAGACAGTGACACATAAATATGGATACATGTCAGGCCCTTAGGGCTTTAAATTATCAAATACAAATGAGATGGACAACATGACAACAGCCAGAGAGTTGACTGTACTGGATCCATAGAGGCACTGAAAGCATGCTATAACTGGAAACTGTAAAAACCTGGAAATGAGCTTGACTGAAACAGGAAATGTCACAATACTGGAACTGGAGATGCAACCAGGCTTGAGTCAGCAAGGTGACTGGACTGGAACTAGAGGGGCAATTGGACAGGTACCATGGAGACTAGGCTGTAAACAGCAATAATTGGGAGGTAACCATGATAACATATTGGGAAGTGACATTGCCCTGGTAATTTATTTATTTATTAACAGTTTCTTATATAGCGCATACATATTCCGCAGCGCTTTACAGAGGATATTTGAACATTCACATCAGTCCCTGCCCCAGTGGAGCAGGGACTCCTTGTACATGCACACACACACACACAGACATTCTAGGGTTAATATTTTGGGAGCCAATTAGCCTACCAGTATATTTTTGGATTGTGGGAGGAAACCGAAGTACCCGGAGGAAACCCACGCAAGTACGGGGGGATATACAAACTCCACAAAGTTAGGGCCATGGTGGGAATCGAACCCATGACCTCAGCGCTGTGATGCAGGTTTGCTAACCATTACACCATCCGTACTACTCCGTAATGAGCCGGTGCACAGGAATGAGGGAACTAGATTGGTATATGGAATAAAGTGATGCTACAGGTTAATGTGATATGTGTTTGGGTGTGGTGAACCCAGGAGTACTTCATTGTGCAGCAGTCAAGGGGGCGCATTACCCCGCCTACATTCATTTGTTTATTGTTTGGGTACTTATATGTTAGTTGGGTGCCCACTAAGCTATTTGCTTAGTTTTACGCGTCCGCTCGCCACGCTTCAGGCTCAATGGCTCGCTGCGCTCGCCACACTATGTAAAATCAACTCCACGCGGACATGGATAGTGGGGGTATGAGCATACTAACTATAGTGGTTGCCCAACTAACATCTAAGTACCATTGTTTGTCAAATAAAAAAATGTTGTGTTAAAAAAAGATTATATTTCCTATAAAAAATAATCATTACAGGTAATTATGATGAATAAAAATGTTTGTTTGGCAATATTTTTAAAACCTATTTTGACAAATTCACTTTGCACTGAAATAGTTAAGAATATTTACAAAGTTTAATGAGGAGTATCACTTAGTATACAACTTGCTAGCAATAAAAAGGATATATTGATAATCACTTAACTGCCATAATATAAAGAAGCTTATAATTAAAGAAAGCTACAAAGTAAAAGACCTCTAGGATAAATGATATCCAATCTGGCTGTCCCTGTAGCCTCATATTGTAATAATTTCCTTGCATGGTTTCCCTACCTCAGCGAGGATGGAACATGATCAATTGTTTAATGTAGGGTTTTTAAAGGATGTCTTTTATTTGTGAAGTAGTGCGCTTCTGGTTGCTCACTGGTACCTGAAAAGGCATCATTGTGTACAGCCAAAAAATGAGCTGTCAGGCACTCCTTAAATTCCTTTTGAATCCTATCAATATAGAAAAAAAACACACGGACATAAAATTTGATAAATTAAAAAAACATGAATTACAACTAAGCAAATACTATATACTATGTGTGTATGTGAAGAAATCGCCAGATATCAGGAATTAACAGATGACAAAAGAAAATGTAATGCATCCTCATTTTTTTGGATTTAAAAGAGGGAGTAGATATTGATTGTCACGTGGATTTTGACCATGAGAATAGCATGGCATTATTAGTTGTACTGCTCATGTGCTTCAACAAGGGCCAATACTGCTGAGTGATTTTATTAATAGCAGAAGAACTGGTATTGTATCTGGTATTGTATATGTTAACCCAAGGAAATCTAGTTCTATGACAGCCTGTTTTTTTTCAGAAAAAACTTTTACTTTTAATAGACGTCTTCATGAAAACCTCTATTGATACATTTATGGAAAACCTATTCTGTCTGAATGGCCGCATTAATTATCTCACTGTTGATCCATTTAACCCTTATCATTTGCAAATATGGAAGCCCCCTAATTAAACGATTTGGATGACAACTTTTAGCCTGCAACAACATGGGTGGAATGTAATGCCACCCGATTTCAGTGGCAGTGCTAGATGTAGAGTTAGGCCATCATCCCGCACTGCCACTGAACTCGGGGAGCATTACATTCTATGCCATATTTCTATCAATGGGTTAGAAAATAACAATATATTTATTCTATTACCCTCGATCTATTTTTGGTTTATCGAATATGTAAATCTAATAGGACCATTGAACATACCATAATCAGGTCAGTATGTATAGTCAGATGACCCTGCCACATAATGAAAAGATCATCTGTAAAGACTAATAAAAAAGAGCTAATGAAAGGATAACAGAAAAATGATTATTCCTCTATTGTGAATATAACAATATTGGCGGATGCTGGAGTTGTGCTAGAACCCATTGCACATCCTTTTACCTGCAAAAAACATTGGTTATTATACATGAAAAAAGTTTTGGTCAACATGATTTCAAAACAAAGAAATAATTATTTCAAAAGTGGACATTTCAAATAACTGAATTCAAATATTACTTTACAGCCAAACATATAAATTGATCACAGCAACAGTTGCCAGTCAGCAGTTCTATTGCACCAAAGTAACCAAATTCAATTTATTTAAGAAGGTTGTGGTGTCTGAAAGAAAATTTGTTGTTTTTTTTTCTTTTGAATCAAAGGTTGAAGTAAAGAATCTAGAAATATGGATGTATGAATAATTTGGATTGTATAGAACAAAGGGGTTATTGGGAATTCCAGAATGAGAATGTCCATACTATTTTTTTAGATAAACCCCATATCAACTACCTGTTGGTCGATAGGTCTTTTTAACAGGCACTTGTAGGATCTTTTTGTAACTTTACATAAACTGCTGTATCTTTGTCTTTATGCTTCCACTTCATAGTCCTGTAGGTTTGGCAAGATGATAGCATTTACCTTATCAGTAGGATTGATAATAAAGTCAGCAATAAAGTCAGCATTTTTACGTAGCATTAATAATGTTTGTCATTCCAAAAGTAGCGCTGATTGCTTTAATTTCTCTATACCGCAATTCAAACTCGCTGCTTCCAGTGTCAAAACATATAAATGGCAGTCAGATCCTTCTGAAAAAGTGGAGTCTATCATCCCGAGTACTATAATTAGATAACTAATGATAAACCATATGTTTCTCATAATCCATTTCCACATTTACTAGTTTTCCTTTCTTGAATTTGAAATAAATCTCATTTGTATTGGCGCACTTGTTGCTTCAATGGATCCATCCAATCTCTTTGCTGGTCTGTAGTTAGGATTGGCAAAAGTTCTGTTTAGTCCTTGATAATGTTGCCCTTAATTGATACTGTTCTATAACTAAAAGCATAAGATGAAGCAGTCTTGGTGGGACTGCTATGCTATTACTGGTGCCTGTCCTTGTGTTTCCCCCCTATATCCCTATAGATTGTAAGCTTGCAGCAGGGCCCTCCTACCTCCAAGTCTGTCTGTTGTTACCCATTTTTTTTATCACTGTCTACATTGTAAAGCACAACGGAATCTGCTTCGCTATATAAGAAACTGAAAATAAATAAATAAGATGAAAAGAGCATTTATCTAAATGAAAATCTCAGTTTTTTCAATGAAGATAACATTAAACAGAAATACACTATATACATTGTTAGTGTGTATAATGTGGTAAATGACTATACTAGCTGCAAACATCTGGTTTTTAACGGAATATCATATGGAGTGCGAGTCAGCCAGCCAGCCTGTTCTATCGCCAAATGACCTGAGCTGACGCAGGCTGGTGGACAGGCACTCCATGTGACGGGGACATGCTGGTGTGTGTCCTGTCAGCACAGCAGTGGGGAGTGGCTTCCCTGACAGTCTTCGCTTCAGGAAGATGGGCGGGGATCGGAGGGAGCTGGAAGCAGCTGACGGGGCTGCGGGGGAGCTGCTGAGGGTGGCAGAGGGTGGAAGAGGGCTCTGATGGAACAGGGCACATGAGCATCTCGTGTGCATATGCCCCCTTTCATTGGCTGGTGGTGGTTGGTGATGGTGATTCTATTGCCAGGAGCAGCTCTGTACATAGGTGTATAGAGGTCAATTTCCAGCAACCATCAATTCAGTGTACTAATGGTACATTGTGATTGCTAATCACATTAAAAGACAAATGGATGATTAGAAAACCATTGAAAGCCTTTGTGCAATTATGTTAGCACAGCTAAAAAAAGGTTTGCTCGTTAGCAAAGCTATACAACTGGGCTCCCTTTGAGCTAGTTGAGAATCTGGAGCATCACATTTGTGGGTTCTATTATACTCTCAAAATGTCCAGAAAAAGAGAACTTTCATGTGATACTCGACAGTTCGTTATTTGAAATGAAGGCTATGCGAGAAATTGCCAAATAATTGAACATTTCCTTCAACGGTGTGTACTTCTCCCTTCAGAGAACAGCACAAATAGGCTCTAACCAGAGTAGAAAGAGAAGTGTGAGGCCCCGGTGCACAAGTAAGCAAGAAGACAAATACAGTAGAGTCTCTAGTTTGAGAAATAGATGCCTTACAGGTCCTCAACTGGCAGTTTAATTCAATCATACCCGCAAAATGCCAATGTCAATGTCTACAGTGAAGAGGCAACTCCAGGATGCTGGCTTTCTAGGCAGAGTGGCAAAAAGCCATTTCTGAGACTGATCAGTAAAAGGAAAAGGTTAATATGGGCAAAAGAACACAGACATTATACAGAGGAAAATTGGAAAAAAGTGTTATGGACAGACAAATCAAAGTTTTAGGTGTTTAGATCACACAGAAGAACATTTGTGAGATGCAGAACAAGTGAAAAGATACAAATATGAATACGAAGCCATACCCGGTGGACAGCGTTTGACTGGAGCCAATTTTCTCCTCCAACAGGACATTGACCCAAAGCACACCTCTAAATTATGCAATAACTATTTAGGAAAGAAGCAGGCAGCTGGTATTCGGTTTGAAATGGAGTGGACAACACAGTCACCAGATCTCAACCCTATTGAGTTATTGTGGGCAGGGCTGCCATCAGAAATTTTGGGGCCCGGGACTCACTTCCAGTCTGGGCCCCAGGCCCCCCTCTTCTTACTTGACTTATCATAACCCGGCTCCTACTCCCCCATCTCCACTTCCGCTAAGCTGCAGCCCGAAGGTCCAGGAGCGTTGGCTTCTTCAACTCAGGATGCCGGTGGCCAATTAAAATGCAGCACTGGTTGGTGAGCAAATCAGAGCTCGCATACCGGCAGCCACTCTGATTAGCTGCTGGAACACAAGCTCTGATTGCCTCAAAAGCAGGTGCAGTATTTTAATTGGCTGCCGGCGTCCTGGGTTGAATAAGCCAAAGCTCCGGGACCTGTTTTGTTCAGCGCACTGAGCACAGCACAGCGGAGGCAGTTAGGGGGGCCTGGGGGTGGGGGAGTTTGTGGTGGGCAAAATGAGCTGCCTGGGCCCTTCCATAGGCCAGAGCCTGGGACAGCTGTACCTACAGCACCCTCCTATTGGCAGCCCTGATTGTGGGAGCAGCTTGACCGTATGTTACGCAAGAAGTGCCCATCATGCCAATCTAACTTGTGGAAGGTGCTTCAGGAAGCGTGGGTAAAATCGGTTCAGATTGCCTCAACAAATTAACAGATAGAATGCTAAAGGTCTGCAATGCTGTAATTGCTGCAAAAGGAGCATTCTTTGACAAAAGAAAAGTTTGAAAAAATAAATAAATATAATTATTTCTAACCTTGCCAATGTCTTGGCTATACAGTATGTTCTATTTATTTTGCAATTCGTTGATAAATAAAATTCAGTTTTTATGTGAAACACAAAAGTGTCTGGCTGACCCCAAACTTTTGAAAGGTAGTGTACCTCCCTCCATTTTCAGTGTACAGTATGTCCTCTAATATGTCTTAGTAACATACAGTAGTAACATACTAACAGTAACATAGTAGATAAGTTAAATAAAGATGTTTGTTTATCAATTCAATCTGTTTTAACTTGACTCTTTTGAGTAAATCCTAAAAGATATATCCTCCTACAGGATTATACATTTTGATTTAATCATTGGTTCAAATAGTTTGTTGGATATGTCCTCATTTAACTCGCTGATCTCCTCCAGTGGACCATAACTTGCTGCTTATATCACTGAATGTTTTTATCCATCAAGTTCTTGTCCAACCTTATCTCAAATTTATTTAATGTATCTGCCATCACCACATTCGCAAGCAGTGCATTCCACACCTTTACTTTCCCCTTTATTTGAAGAATGTTTCCCCCCTGGAACTTGTTAAAACCCTTTATATATACTATCATGCCCCCCCCTTTCCCTTCTCTGCTCCAAACTATGCATACTGTATTGAGATTTTTTTCCAGGTAAGTTTTGTGATGTAGACTATGTACAATACCATTTTAGTTGATCTTCTGGATCTAGAGATGTGGCCTTCTGGTTCTGGAGATATGTAGAAATAGCCTGCAGAACTGGAAACAGTATTTTAGATGAGGTTGTTTACAGTGGCATTATTACTTCTTACTTCCTGCTGCTGATTCCTTTCCCTTTGCAACAAAGCAATTCTCATTGCTTTGTATATTGATTGCATGCCTTTAAGTCATCTGAAATAGTGACTCCTATGTCCCTTTCCTCCTCAGTAGTTTTCAATATACTGTAGTGCCATTTATACTATATTTACCTTTTCGATTCTTCAGACTCAAGTGTATTCATTTTTCATTTTTGGCATTAAACTGTAATTGCCATGCTTTTGACCATTCCTGTAGCCTACCTAGATCATCAGTCATTTGTTTTACCTCTACTGATGTGCCTACCTTGTTGCATACCTTTGTCATCTCCAAAAATACACACTTTCCTTTTAATACCATTTGAAGTGTCACCAATAAAGATCATAAAAGCCATGGTCCAAGTTCAGATTTACTCCATTTACTAAAACTCTTTGTTCTCTATCCTACAACCAAGATCGTATCCATACAATCATCTTAGTATCCAATACCATGCTTTCAAGTTTATTTAGCAGTCTGTAATGTGGGACAATGTCAAATACTTACTGAAGTCTAGATAAGCTATATTTACACACACCCCTTATCTATTATTTAGTTACCCAGTCAAAAAACCTATAAGGTTTGTTTGACATGATCTCCCCCAAGTAAATCCAATCTCTTTGGGATCATATTAATTGTTGGATTTTAGATAATCTACAACTCTTTTAAGAATATTCCCTATTACTGATGTAATAGTCACGAGTCGCAAGTTGCTTGCATCTTCCTTGCTTCCACTTTTGTGCAGGAGCACAACGTTTGCTCTTTCCAGTCCTAATGGAATTACTTCTGTAGCTAGTGACTGGTTCAATCATTCTGTTAATGGTGCTGTCAGCACACCTTTAAGCTTTTTTAGCAGTCTTGATATATCCCATTGTCCCCATTGATTTACCCACTTTTAGTCTTGAGATTTCTGTTAGGACCTTCTCCCCTGTAAATGTACCTTTTTTCAGTTTTTTTTAATATCCCTGAAACCTAACTTTGACACCTGCATCGCTCCTTCAGTAGTGAATACTGAGAAAAAATAACTATTAAGATAATCCTCTATTACATTGTCTCCCTTAACAAGACTCCCAGTCTCTGTCTTTAGTCTTATTATTCCACCTTTTGTTTTTCTCCTTTCACTTATATACCCAAAAAAGTTTTTTCCACCTTTTCCCCACTTACTGTGCCATTTTCTCTTCAGCTTGCCCCTTTGCACATGTGATTACCTTCTTAGTCTCCTTCTGTCTAACAAGATACATACCTTTGTCTTCATTATTTTGCGTATGCTTATACAGTATTTCCTAAAAGCAATATTTTTTGCTTTAACAATACTGTCTACTTCTTTGTTAAACTACGCTGACTTCCTTTACCTTATGATTTTCCAAACCCTTTTAATACAAAGTTCTGTACATTTAATAGTGCACTTTTTAATTTTCCCACCTCTCCTGCAGTCTTCCAGAGTTCCTCTACTCTGCAAAAGAATCTCTTACACATTTTCACAATCCTACAAAATCAGCCATCCTGAAATCTAAAACCTTTATTTTTGTATGGGATGAGCCAGTCTTTGTCTTTATTCTGAACCATACTGCTTGAGGAATACTGGATCCCAGGTTTTTAACCACTTTTACGTCAGATGTTCTGTCTCCATTTGTAAGTATTAGGTCTTAAATTGCATCTTTGTGGGTGAGCTCCCTCACCAACTACTGGAGGGATACTAACTGCAAGGAATTCAAAATATTCCTACATACTGTATAGTGAAACTAGAAACAGATACTTCTCAATCTCCCATTTAGTACAGTTAACAATAGGAAAAGTGCCAGTGTAAATTCACATTATTCTTTATAATTAGGATCAAGAGATCCACCCAATAGGCAGTGCTGGTGCCAAGACAGAGGTACTCACTCTCCAATGTCTAGTCCATAAATACTAATGCACAAATGCACTTCCAAGAACATCTTGTAACTGCTGGTGGTGCCCTCATGGAAGTTATGTGTAATGTCCAAGGTGCGGCACTCATGGCTTATTAAACAGCACTCAATATGACCATAAATCCTTTTTCATTATATTCTTTATTTCCATTTTTAAAAGCAGTGTATTACTTGCTGACAACATAGTCATGAAGCATATAGATGCCTTATACAGTTTGACAAAATTATTTTGCAAGTTGCTCATAGATAATACATAAGAAAGTACATATACACCTATTACACAAAACTAACAAGACAAAAAAAAACATTGACAAGACAAGAGGACAGTGAGGTGCCATTGTTGCAAATTATACAGCTGCCCAGTTGTGGTGATAATGGGAGTCTAATATCTTAAGCAACCTGTATATAACAGAGATTCTGTCTTATCTCACATCTGTTTTTATATGAAAATTACAGAAATTTATGACCAGACAAGGGATATAAAGTAAGCGTCCATATATATCAGCAATTTACACTCTTAATACATAAACCTCTTTAAGTAAATCGGGATGACCGGGCAAAGGTTGCATAGCTACTATGTTAGATTTTTGTTAGATTGTACAACTTTCCTTACATAATACTCTTTAACAGTGTTGTGTGTGTACTTATCATATTATTAATACAATTACTGTGATATACATACATATTTTATCCCAAGGGAGAAAAAAAAAAAACATTGAAAAAATAAGTATGTGATATTGTACATTAAGCACCTAACTTGTGATAAACCTATTGTGCTCTTTATTATTTTATTTAATTAATGTTAATGCCTACTGGCATATAACCTGAATCGTGCCACCTGTGCCAAATCTTTCTATATTTATATTTTTCCTACTCAAGTAAACATATTTCTCAAGTGAAACCGTGAAATTAATCATGGATATCCAAGTTGCAAAATCTGGGCCATTCTTTTATAGCCATGTTCTGGCCATAAGCAATTTGGTCATCGCACAAAGGTTGAATATATATGCTTTATCAAACTTGTTTAGTGTACCACCCACACATATATTTAACGCACAGCTTTTAGGGTCTAACACAGCACCAAGTATACCAGTATTGATTCGGGTTTGTATCACCTTATCCCAAAATACCCTAAGGATTGCACACTCCCACAAGTGCCAGAACGAGCCAGTCTCACTCCTACATTTGGGACATTGCAGCAATGTTCTACCCCCCATTTTTGCTAGCCTTGATATAGAAAGATAAGACCTGTGAAAAATAAACAGTTGCACCTGTTGTACCCTTATTGAGGTAGTTGCGGTCTGTATCAGCCAATTGAGTATAGGACTTCAACCCTACTGGTCCATATAGCTGACTCAGTGATTAAGGGGCTTAGATCACTGAGTCAGCTATATGGCCCCCACGCCTTATCAGGCTCTAGCTCTTTCAGTTCTTTAAAAAGTTTGTAATCGGACATAGGATGGTCAATTTCTATGTCAACAAATGTAGTTAAATTACTGGCTTCACGGCATATTTTAATGGCCTGTATTTCTAACGGTGAGTACCCACGAGATATCGCACCCTTTAACAAATATTGAAATGGTGTACAGTTCGTATCACCCTGGGTCACTAATAACTTTACTAAATTACTATCATTACCCAATCTCGTATGTGCACTAGTTGGCCCGATAAATAATACAATCTGAAATTGGGAAGGGCAATCCGACCCTGCTCCTTCTTTCACATTAACATATTCATTTAAATTTTAGCCCTTTTGGTATTCCATATAAATGAATATATAGAACTATTCATTTTATTAAAGAGGGATAAAGGCAAATACACTGGTGACTGCTGTAGAACATATAGGAATTTAAGTAAAACAATAATTTTTATTAGATTAACCCATCCTGTGGCAGTGAGCAATAATTTGCTCCAGGACTTGAATTTTACTATGATGTAGTCTAGTAACGGCTGCACATTCAGCTGAGTAAATTCAAATGGGTCTCTTGTAATCCAAATCCCAAGGTATTTAAAGGATTCAGTCCATTTCACTGCCAATGTCTCTCTTCAAAGGGTCTCTGATTGCTGCTTTAGTGCAAGAATGCTGGATTTATTCGTATTTACTTCAAATCCGGAATAGCTGCCATGTGCTTTGATTCGGTGCACTACCTTTGGAGCTAAATTTACATAATCAGACAGAAAAATTAACACATCATCCGCATATAAGGTGACTGTGCCAGTGGTCTGCCCTGCTCCAAATCCAACTATTTCGGGATGGGTCCTCATGGCACATGCCAAGGGCTCAATTGCCAATGAGAACAAGCTTGGCGACAGAGGGCAGCCCTGTCTTATCCCTCTAAAGAGGGGAAAGGCAGCAGATGTCCAACCATTGACTGATATTCTATCTGTTGGATTTGTGTACAGCAACTGTGTCCATTTCATATAATTTGACCCAAACCCAAATGCTTTCATAACCTCCCACAAGTATACTCATTCTACTGCATAAAATGCCTTAATGGCATCTGATGACATTATTGCTGAGTTACTTACCCTGTTTTGGGGCATTTGTAGATGTCTAAACACCTTTCTAATATTTATTAAGGTCGACTTGCTGGACAGAAATCCTGTTTGATTGGGATGAAGATTTTTTTCTATATGTCTGTTTAGCCTTGTCACCAGTATCTTTGCCATATTTTGACCTCTGAAGGTAGCAATGATATTGTTCTATATGCATCAGGATCTGTGTGGTCTTTGCCTGTTTGGGCAAAAGGATAATCTTGGCCTCCATCATGGTTTGAGAACACTCACTGGTCTCCAAACAGGATGTGTACAGCTCCAATAACAATGGGGCAAAAGACTCTACATATTTTTATATACGTCGATGGGGATAGCATCTAATCCTGGTGCTTTGCCCCCTGGTAGAGCTTTAATGGCCCACACTACCTCCTCCAGCTCTATAGGAACCTCTAGGTCACGACTGTCCTCCCCTGTGAGGGATGGAAGATTTATTTTACTTATAAATTCTTGAATTTGGGATTGGTTATATGGTGATCTAGATTCATAGAGTTTGCTAAAATAGTCCCTAAATACTTACCCTATTTCCCTTGTGTTATGCTGCATTATCTCATCTTTAAATAAGATCTTAGGGATGGAGTTTATAAGTTTATCTGCATGAGCCAGATACGCTAAATAGCTACCAGATTTATATGAGTTGTTATATGAGCACTGCGAGTTGCATTTCATAGACTTTGCGTTCTCTGTTTTTTATGTAGTCTAGCCAATTATCTCTAGATATAGTGTTGTCCCATACTTTTCTTTCTCCTCTATTGTTTTGTCTGTCAACTAATTGGCTTCACATCTTTTCTGTCTGATATTTTCTGCTTGTTTGCCCTTTTAATCTCCCCATTCTCTTTTTACCTCTTATATATGCCTTGAAGGTATCCCATGGTATGACCTCTGATGCAGAACCCTTATTTATGGCCCAAAATGCCCCCGATTGGTCTGTCAACCTGCCTATGGTGCCTATACTAGCTAACCATGAGGCATCAAATTTCCAAAACATACAGCCCCTGTCAATAGACTCCGCTAATTCTATTATCAGTGGGGAGTGATCTGAAATTCCCCTAGTTTTGTATGCCACCTCTGACACTTAGACAATAGTTCCCTGGAAATCAAAACCAGATCAATTCTAGAAAAAGCCATGTAAGATGCGGAAACACATGAGAATTGAATTAGATCTGGGTTTTTTTCCCTTTACAGCATCAACATCAATTTCCAGGGGTACGCAAAGTAACAATAAGTATACATATGATTTGAGAAGTAGTAACTTAAATTTCTTACCTCAAAGCAGCCCCCACAAATTTCTATACTTGAAAATGTGCGCATTTTAAGACATGCGATTTTGTGTAAAAAAAAGCATAACCAGCCCGGGCTCAAAGAGCCGGTACTGGTTTCATAAAATCACAGGGACAAACATGTTGGGGTTCGCTGGATTTTACAAAACTAGCACCAGGCTCAAGGGGTCCACCGTATTTTAAGAACCAGCACCGGGCCCAACCAGCCAGCAGGGTAATGCCATAGACTTTTTATACAAGTCCCCCCGGCCAAAGCATTTATCCCTCTGACCGGGCAGCATGGGCAGGGGTCCTGGGGAAGTTGGGACCCCCCCAAAGAAGGGGACCCCCCTCCAGAACTTTCCTGCCCATGTTGAAGCCCGGGGCTATCCTCGATGCCCCTGGGCGGTGGGCATCGAGCTGATAATTGGTGTAAAAAATAGATAAAATCCTATTGTATACTGCTGTGGAACTATGAGTCTCAGCAAGCCTGCACCACATGCAGGGACTGGGAGAACCAGCATGTGGGGCAATAAAGGGCCCGCTGGGACTTGTAGTCCCACAACAGTAAAACTTTATTACATACGGAGCCCATTCATCCAATACTCACCTACGTTGCCACGAAGCATCAGTCCCCTTGTCCAGTAGTATCCACTTGGGTACCTGTGGAGAGAAAACATACTCACCAGCCATCTTCAGCGCTTCTCCGGGACCCCTGCACCGCTGTCACCACGCTCGAGTCTTCTGTTTACTTCTGGGGCTCCGCCCCCGACCGGGACTTAGGTTCGCCCACCAGCCAATTATGGTCCGACATTGGGGTTTTCCCGGACCATGATTGGCTTGTGGGCGGGCCAAAGTCTCAGTCGGGAGGCAGAGCCCTAGATGTAAACAGAAGACAAGAGAGTGGTTAGAGAGGGGCGGGGCTCCCAGAGAAGCCCTGAAGATGGCTGGTGAGTATGTTTTCTCTCCACAGGTACAGGTAGTGGATACTACTGGACAAGGGGGGCGATGCTTCGTGGCAACATAGGTGTGTGTAATAAAGTTGTATTGTTCTGCTGTGTTTTATTTGGCTATTGGTTCTGCTTTGGAAGCATGGGCCTTATTCTAGTTCACTCTTAGAGGCAAATTCCTTCTTAGATGGACAAAACCATGTGCACTACAGGTGGGGCCAATATAACATGTGCAGAGAGAGTTAGATTTGGGTGGGGTTTTTCTTCAAAGCGAGATCTATATTGCAGTGTAAAAATAAAGCAGTCAGTATTTTCCCTGCGCAGAAACAAAATAACTCACCCAAATCTAATTCTCTCTGCACCTGTTACATCTTCCCCCCTGCAGTGCACATGGTTTTGTCCATCTGAGAAGGAATTTGCCTCTAAGAGTGAACTAGAATAAGGCCCTAAGAGTTCCAACATACCCATTAATGGGCCACATGCTGGAACTTGTGGTTCTCCAATTCCCAATATGTGGCCCAGGCTTGCTGGGACTCCTAGTTCCACAGCAGAACCCAATAGTTCATAATTCTTTATTTTTACACAATGGCTAACAGCCCGGTGCCCACCGTACAGGGGCACCAGGGACAGCCCCAAGTTTCAGCCTGGGCAGGGTTAATCCTGGAGGGGGGACCCCTTTATTGGGCTGACTGGTCAGGGGGTATAATGCTTCGGTCACGGGACCTTATATAATAAGTGTCCGACGGCTGTGGCATTTACCCTGCTGGCTGTTTGGGCCAGGTGCTGGTTCTCAAAATACGGGGGAACCCCTACTCATTAGTCCACCTGATTTTGAGAACCAGGACTGGCCCTTGAGCCTGGTGCTGGTTCACAATCCGGGGATCCCCTATGTCATTTGCTCTGTGATTTTTTAAAACCAGGATCGGCTTTGAGCCTGGGGCTGGTTATGACCATGGGGAGGGCGCCAAATACGAATGTATATATGGCCACCGAATACGAATATGAAAATTTCCAAAAAATGTGTATCTTTTTTTTTTTTTAATTACTTTTTATTGTTTTTTCAATCAAGTAATACAAGTAATACAAGGCGAAATGCAACAAAACAAAAGTGTCGTTTTGGACATTGTCTGATAGTGGTTATACATTGGTTATACACTTGTTGATCATTGGTTAAACATTAGAATGCACTTCACATTGTTATTTCGTATTTGGATCATACGTGTATATATCTTTACGGCATTCTCTGCAATATACGAATATTGTCACTTTGACTAGTCAGTTACTCTAGAAATGCTATCAATCTAAATATCAATCCTGGGTAAGAGGTTATAATAAAAGGACATGAAAGTATAACTTCAACATAAGCTTAAGTAGGTATTTACTAGAATGTTTTCTAGTCATATTAACTTATTTGAAAGAAGACTCAGATTAGAAGCTTACTACTTCTTAAGCTAGAACTAAGTTCGTAACGTTCACCATGTTGGTTCTCTGAGTGCTTGACACCTATGTGTTAACTAATACATGCATAGACATAAACATGTACATAAACATACAATTTACATTGACGAAGACAGAAGGGGGATGGGATGGGGGGGGTGGGTATGCAAGGGGTAGCAGTGCCTCTTTCGCTTAGAATAATTTTTCTTAGTATATAGCAGGAGTCAGCAAGTATTTATACTGGACTGGGGTACTTTTTCCAGATTTGCCAGTTTGAGTCTGTATGTTAACGTGTCATCTCTCCCTCCCATAGGCCTCTATCGTCGCAGCAGCTCGTCTACCTTAAGGGGTTCTATGTAAGCTGATCTTGGTCCTTACTGTTACTCCAAGTTTCACGCCATTAGGGAGTGGTATTATGGCTTCTATTCCCTGCTATGCTTTCAATGATCAAGGGATTGACTCTGCTCCATGAGGAAGTTTCAAAGTAGTTCATAATGGTATGTCTGGAGTCTTGATCCAGGGATAATATGTATTTTTGCCATTTTAATTGGAATCTATGTATGTTGCTATTTTCCCGTACCATTGTAGTCTTAAGATCGTAATACAAATATTGAAGTAATAAAGATTTTAATTCCTGGATACTGGGTGCTGTCTTTTTTATCCAATGCTTTAAAATAAGTTTCTTTGCTAAGGTAAATATTAGAACCAATATTGGAGTATATTGCGTTAAGGTAGAATTTGAAGTATGATTTACCCCAGCTTTTTGGAAGTCTAATAGGAGGCATACCTCAGGAGTCATTGTTATTGAAGTTTGAAGGGTAGTATTAGTATAATTGATGGTTTTATACCAAAATCTGCGTACTTTCGAGCATTCCCAAAAGCAATGGATAAATTTCGCGTTGCTCATTGAGCATTTGTAGCAATGTCCTGGGTCGTTTGCTACCATATATTTCCTTTGAGCTGGGGTAATGAAGGATTTGTGTATAAATTTTAAATGTGTTTCCTGGAGATATGCCGAAGTCAGGTATCTGGTTAGTGCACAATAGTTTTCTATGATATTTGTCGGCATGTCCCTTTCAAGGGTTATTTCGGGTTGCCATTTGTTCTCTAGATTTTTGATTTGATTTTCAAATGTAGTGTTAGCTTCGACAAGGTAGGGGTATAATAGGTTTAATCTATACTTCCCTGTAGTTCTGAATGTTAAAATTTTGAGAATTGGATGGGGGGGCGAGCTATGGATCGGTGTGAGGTTCAATGTCTGTGCGTAATGTCTTACCTGAAGGTATAGATAAAACTGGGAGTTCGGTAGTGCATATGTTTGTGCCAATGTATTGAAGGGCAGGATCCTTCCTCCCGGGTCGAAGACCTTGGTCACGAGAGACAAACCACTTTGTTTCCATTTCAAGATCGTAGCATTGGTCAATGAGGGGGGGAAGCTAGGGTTGCCCCATAGTGGTATATAAGGGGAAATATGTGGGTCACGCTTAAGTTTTTTGTGTAAGTAGATCCAGTTGAGATACGTATCTTTGAAAATAATGTTATCTAGCAATGATTTCGGTATGTCAGTATATTTTTGATGGAGCAATGCTGCCGGGGAGAATGGGTAGAAGTTTGCACAGTCCAAATTGTAATCAGTATATATGGATTTCTCCAACAGCCAATCACTGGCATATCTAAATAGAACCGAGGCAGTATAAGCCTTGAAATCTGGTACTCGGAGTCCTCCATGTGATTTGGGTAGCATTAATTTAGAAAGTGCAATCCTCGCTCTTTTCCCTTTCCATAAAAATTTAGTGAGTGCTGAATTTATTTTTTGTATATCTATTTGTTTAAGAGCCAAAGGAAGTAGTTGAATGAAATAAAATATTTTAGGGAATATAATGGTCTTAATTACCGCTGCTCTCCCAAGTAGCGAGAGAGGCATTTGGTGCCATGTATCTAGGAGTGTTAAGGTTTTTGTAATGATTTGTGAGTAATTTGCTTTATATAGATTTTCGGTTTTGTTTGTGATGTTTACCCCTAGATACTTTATCTGGGTCTGGGCTAGTTTGAATTTATTGAAGATGGGGTCGTTGGACGTGTCTACTGTGTGTTTTCCTACATAGAGCAATTCCGACTTGTCTAAGTTGATTTTATATCCCGATATTAGACTAAATCTATGAATTAAGGAGAGAATGGCTGGTATTGATTTTTTGGGGTTTGTGACGTAAAGGATCATATCATCAGCAAAAAGTGATAACTTTAATTCATGTCTGTTTATATGAATTCCAGTGAAATCTTTGGATTGACGCAGGGTGAGGGCCAAGGGCTCAATGGCTATGGCGAACAAGAGAGGGGATAGGGGGCAGCCCTGTCTGGTTCCTTTGAAAAGTTGAAAATATTCTGATATCTGACCGTTGGTTACTATTTGGGATACTGGTTTAAAATATAGTATTTTGACATATTCAATGAATTCCTTGGGGATACCAAAAAGTTCCATTGTCTTGGTTAAGTGGGGCCACAATACGAGGTCAAAGGCCTTTTCTGCGTCAATAGAAATTACTATGCCTGGTGGAAGGGAGTCTGAGGTATTCTGCATCCTTTGAATAGCTGTTATTGTTTTGCGCACATTCACTACTGATTGCCTGCCCATTATAAAACCTGTCTGATCAGGATGAATTATTAAAGGCATTAGGGGTTTTAAACGATCAGTCAGTATTTTTGCTAATATCTTGTAATCGGAGTTTAATAGGGAGATCGGTCTGTAGGACCCTGGGTTTGTCAAATCTCTTCCCGTTTTTGGGAGCGTTTTAATAAATGCTGCGTTAAAAAGTGAAGGGGGGGATTTAGTTTGTAGTATGTGATTGAAGGCCTTGGTTAGGGGTTGTATGACCTGGTTCTTCATTATTTTGTAGAAACTATTCCCAAATCCATCCGGACCCGGAGCTTTGCCTTTTTTTAGATTTTTTATCACCTGTGCCACTTCTTCAGTTGTGATGGGGTCTAAGAGTGAATTGGTTTTATCAGCTGGTATCTTGGGAAATATAATTGACGTGTAGAATGAAGAGGGTAAGACCTCCTGTACATCCTCTGATAGTGTGATGGGGGGGTTGTTTGCGTATAGATGTGAGTAAAAGTCTTTTAGGACCTGAGCTATTTGCACGTTGGAGTTAGTTAGTTGTCCATTTGGTAGCCTAAGTGGTTGGACTACGGTAGGGTTTCTAGTTCCGTTAAGCATATTTGTTAATAGTTTGCCCGTTTTGTTTCCAAAACTATGATAGCGATAATTAATGCTGTATAAGTATTTGTTTCCTCTATTATGTAAGTATTCATTCAAATGAGTATTAGCTGATGTGTAGAGTTGGCGGTTACCTGTTGTGGGGTTTTGTTGATATCTGGTGTATGCTATCGTTAGTTTCTGCTGGAGTGATATGAAAGCGGATGAGTAACTTTTGTTCAACTTGGCTACATAAGATAGAATGTTCCCTCTCAGTACCGCCTTAGCAGTGACCCAGAACAGTGCTGGGTCTGAATCGGCATGTGATAGATTGTTTAAACAATAATCTTCCCAATCTTTTCTTAGTTTATCAGTGAAGGTGGTTGATGTGAGGAGGTGATTCGGGAATCGCCAGGTAGATCTAGTTGATGGCTCTTCTGTCACTAAGACTTTGAACCAGACGAGAGAATGGTCAGATACTACGATTGGCTCGATCTCAGTGGCTGTGACTCTCGGGAGCAAGGTCTCCGACCCCAGAACATAATCGATCCTTGAAAATGTGTGGTGAGCCGCCGATTGGCAAGTATATTCTCTGGCTGTGGGGTTAAGCACCCTCCATATGTCCATGAGTCTTAGTGTGGACGCTAATTGTGGGACACCGAGTTTAGGGAGCGGTAAAGCCCGTACATTGTGGTTGGATCTGTCTAAATATGTATCTGAGGTTAGATTAAAATCTCCACATAGTATCAGCTTTGTATCTATGTATGGGGTTAGATTCTTGACTAAGCTGTGGAAGAAGGTTTTTTTGTAAGACGTGGGGGCATAAATATTGCATAAAGTGTAAATATGTGTGTGTAAAGATATCTGGGCTATTACATATCTTCCCTCTATGTCCTCAATTTTATGAATTAATTCAAATGGGATGTTCTTTCTGATTAGGATAACTACTCCTCTAGATTTTGAGTTATAGCTTGCTGCGGCTATCATTTTCCATCCAAGCATTTGTAACTTAACCATTTCTGAGGGAATTAAATGGGCTTCCTGAATAAACATGATGTCTAATTTTAACTTGTTTCCGTACACTAAGATTTTACGTCTTTTAGCGGGGGAGTTGAAGCCACCCACATTAATGGTTCCAATTTTTAATTCTGTCATGTTACGTGTAAGGGGTGAGATGGCCCGTCAACATACCTGCCCAGTAGTCTTCTTTTGGCTTTGGATGCACTGCTGCACCTTGGAAGGGGGAAACACAAAAGGGAGGGGGTGACAGGACAACAATACACAGTAAAATTACAATTACATTTAAACTTTTGGAGCTCGCTAATCGAGCTATCTAACTTCTTATAGCCATCTGTCAGGCCACGGCCCAAAAACAGCATTGTGTAAATAACATAAGTGTGTCCTGCACACTTAATCATATAAATCCGGAGTCAAACTCCCTCCGGATTGGCTTAAACATGGTCTTAAGTACACTTAACCGTCTGTCTCACATGTAAGGGTATAGATTTGAAAAGAGGGAAGGGGGGGGGGGGAAGGAAGGAGGGAGAGAGTTGGATATGGATATTGGAGAGTAGGGAACAGAGAGTAGGTCAGATACTTGTGAAGGGGTGTTGGTAAGCAGAAGAAAACAATATTAAACATTTTGCTATAACTATTATACCTAGAAATTGCACAAATTAGTTGTGCCATACTTTGTTCAACAATAGGTTCCTTCTAGTAGGTAACCGGGTTTAATAATGGTGTCCAGATATATTCAGATATCTTCCATAGGGTAAAGGATACTATCCCTGCATAAGGGAACGTTAAGGAGTGTCAGCAATGTTGTCTCCATTGTTGTGGATTTCTCTCCGAAGATAGTCAATGGCATCTGCTGGCGAGGTAAAATCGTATTGAGAGTCTTTGTGAAAGATTCTCAGCTTCGCGGGGTACATAAGAGCGAATTTGATTTTCTCAGCGACCAGTCTACTGCAGATTGGTGAAAATGTTTTACGCATTTTAGTCACTTCCGCCGAAAAATCTTGGAATAATCGAAGGTTGTTGCCTTCCCATTGTAGGTTAGAGATTTTTCTTGAAGCTTTCCATAGTATCATTTTGTGTACATAGCTTAAACATTTAAATATCAGGACTCTAGGTCTAGTATCCCCAGGACGTGGGGGAGGGCCTAATCTGTGTACTCTTTCTATGACCATTGATTTGCACTCCTCTTTGACATTGAGTAGTTGCGGGAGGGTATTTCCAACAAAAAGGTCAAGTGCCGGGCCCTTGACAGATTCCGGGAGACCTATTAGTCTTAGATTGCTCCGTCTGGACCGATTCTCGATTTCCTCTAGTTTGTTAATGATGTTATAGTTTTCCTTCTCCAATCTCTTTATTTCGCACATGGTTCCAGCCAAATCATGTGCTATGGCACCCACATTGTTTTCTATAGTGTCCACCCTATGTGTGAGGTTTTGGAGCTGAGATGTAATATCGCTCACTGCTTTGGCCAGCAGTGGAGCCATAGTTGATGTAATTGCATCGACCATATCGTCATAGGTTAACGGTGCCAGATTAGAAGATTGATGTATTTCTGTGTCCTCTTCTTGGTTATCTGGGATAGCTTTTTTTTGTGCAGGGGAGGATGACTCTGTTTCAAAGGATTTAGAGTTTCCCGGGCCTCTCTTAACTTGAATCCCGCTCTGTTGCGCTGAGCGTTGAGGTGAAGGGGTCGATTTAATTCTTTCCATGTCGGATTCGTCTTGGGGAGGGGGGGGGGAAAGGGGGGATGGGTATAGTGGATGCCGGACGGTGTCTGCGTTGATAACTGTGGTTAATAGCCAATTCCGGATGGGATTTTAGTTGGTGTTTATTTCAGTTCCATGTTAGTACTGTTAAATACCAAGCTCAAGGGATTAACTGATCCTCTTCCCTTTTTTTTTTTGTTGGTATGTATTTATCTCTTATTAGTGAGCTGATGAGGGCATCAAAGGATCAGAGGAGTAGAAATTAGGAGTTTGCGGCACTGGCTCTGTTAGGGACAAAGTTCTGCGTTTGTTTATTTGTTTGTGACCCAATAACCCAATGCACAGTTCTTGGTACTGACTGTTTGATGTTTAATGTTTAATGAGGTACTGAGGCACTGAGGCACTGAGGTAATGAGGTACTTTGCGGGGGGTGGTTCTCTCGAAGGTATATTGCACCTTAGGTGATTATACCTGGACTTCTATATAGGGGTGCCTAAATCAACCTTTTTCTTAGCCCCTGCTAATCTGCTAAGGTGTTTGTAACCTCAGCGTCAGCGTGTCTGCGTGTGTGGTATCTGTCCCCACGTCTGTGTCCTGCAGCGCTGTAGGGAGAACGGTGTTCAGTACCTTTTTTTTCCCTGTTGGTCTGCTGTGCTGGGTGTTAGGAGTGCAGAGCTGGGTCTCCGCTCGGTTTTACGAGTCCTCGGTGTCTCTTGTGAGGAATCTGTGTCCTTCTCATGTGCTGCCGTCTGAGTTGCGGCCTCTCAAGATGGCGGGCGCTGCTGGGTGGCCTCGAGCGTCGCAGCCTGCAGGAGGGGATTTACTCCCTCCCCGGCTCCGCAACTAGCTCGGTAGGCTCTGGGGATGTTCCGGCGATAATGGGAGTCTCTGGGTGTGCTGGGTCGGGCAGTTAACTGTGTTTTCAGTTCAGCGTCGCCCGGAGCTCCGTTCAGTTGCTTCTTCCCAGAATGGCCGCCAAGCCACGCCAAAAAATGTGTATCTTAAAAATACTGTACAACACCTTTGTAAATTATGCTCCGGAATCTGAATGTGTAAATGAAATACTCCACTGATAACAGTCATGTTCAGTCATATTCAAAATACGAATACAACACAAGTGTATTCGTATTCAATTATATTTTGCCGATTAGATAAATGAACCACTATTGTATATATGTTAGAAAATATGAACACCCATGCTAAGCTAGAGGGAACAGTTCACAATTCTGCAGAGGTTTTTAAATTAATATTCTGGAAAGGAAAAGCTTGGAACAGAGGACCAATGAAGAAGTGTTATTCATTTGTCATTTGTAATGGTTAGCATTGCTGCCTCACAGCACTGAGGTCATGGGTTCCATACCCACCATGGCCCTAACTGTGCGGAGTTTGTATATTCTCCCCATACTTGCGTGGGTTTCTTTAGGGTACTGCGGTTTCCTCCCACAATCCAAAAATATACTGGTAGGTTAATTGGCTCCCAAAAAAAATAAAAGGTAACCATAGAATGTCTGGGTGTGCGTGTACACGTGGTAGGGAATATAGATTGTAAGCTCCACTGGGGCAGGGACTGATGTGAATGGTCAAATATTCTCTGTACAGCGCTGCGGAATCTGTGTGCGCTATATAAGAAACTGCTAATAAATAAATTTGTCAATCACTTCCAAGCCTGTTTATGTAATCTCTAAAATAAAAGTACATTAAAGTACGTAATCAATTTCAGCTCAATTTTAATAATGACTCACTCACACTAACTGTCACTACCAAAAACTTTTGATGTGTTCTTGATATTGAGCTATTTCTAAAAATAATGTTATCCCTGTCTGTACTCTGCACTCATGACAGTCATTTTATTTAATGGGAAGCTTTGTTCATTTACTTGTTTTATTCACTGCAAGTTAAATCTATGCAAGTCACTCCCTTGGAGTGAGAAAGATAATTGCATTTTTCATTGGGCAGGATTGACAGATTTATTCCAGGCAATAAACTGGTTACCTACACTTAGTTGCTTTAAAGTTTATTTTCAAGCCACAAGAAACATATTGCATTGATATTCATCAAACAGTTCTAAAGAAACCAACAGCATCATCAAGAGTTTATGGAATGTGGACACTTTAGTTAATTGGTTTGGGTCTGTTGAAGTCTGCTGTGGCTAGTTATGTCTCCAGAAGCTCTTGTTGTTCTCCCCAAGTCCTTCATTCATTGGAGATAAGGGAGTATTTTGGTACTGTGTTCCTGTCAACCTGTGACGCTCATAAAGTTATATGGAAAGGGACAGCTGACTCTGGCAGTTTAATATTATGCTTATCTAAATGTTAACATTAAATAATTTCTATTGGGACTTTTGTATGTCTTGGTGATATATCGCATATGTCTCAAGGTAGTCGTCCATTGTATCTGCCATTTGCTCTAAAAATTTAATAGAAAAAAAATCCACATGATTGAAAATAACAGGGCTTATCAAATGTTACAGAACTACATGGCACATGGCACAAAGAATGTCATTAGATACAGCATTTAAATACTGTATGCACTTGATATCAAGGTCGGAAACACTATAGCAGGGCACAAATCTTTTCTTGATTGCCATGCTATACCAGATTGTGCATTTTTTTTTACCAATACATGGTTTGTCTAACGTGGGTGAGGTTTAAATGGCTAAGTCTATATGTAAAATAATCTCTCCAGCTCTGCTAAAAAAGTTTGGAGAAATGAGCGCTAATTAAAGGATAGAGAAATAAGGATAGGAAAATAAGAATGAAAAACACCTGAAAATAAAATGGGTTAGAAATGAATGCTTACAGCTCCTTTGAGCCAATATGAATGTCCGTGGATAGCGTGGATAGCGTACAACTAACTCTCCCTACCTCTGATGCCGGCACCGGGTGCTTGCGGGGTGAGAGATCAGCTTTCTGCGGCTGTTAGAACTGCCGCACGTCTCCTCCTTTTCTCCCGTCAGCGCGGTGTCACTTTGGCGGCGGGTGCCGCTTCAGAAGAGATGTTATTCCGGCTGTAGTTGAGAGGAGTGGGGCACGCTTGGGGGACCACGGAGCTGCCTTCTACGCGTTTCGTGCTGTAAAGCACTTTTTCAAGAATGGCTTTAAATGGCTTTACAGCACGAAACGCGTAGAAGGCAGCTCCGTGGTCCCCCAAGCGTGCCCCACTCCTCTCAACTACAGCCGGAATAACATCTCTTCTGAAGCGGCACCCGCCGCCAAAGTGACACCGCGCTGACGGGAGAAAAGGAGGAGACGTGCGGCAGTTCTAACAGCCGCAGAAAGCTGATCTCTCACCCCGCAAGCACCCGGTGCCGGCATCAGAGGTAGGGAGAGTTAGTTGTACGCTATCCACGCTATCCACGGACATTCATATTGGCTCAAAGGAGCTGTAAGCATTCATTTCTAACCCATTTTATTTTCAGGTGTTTTTCATTCTTATTTTCCTATCCTTATTTCTCTATCCTTTAATTAGCGCTCATTTCTCCAAACTTTTTTAACGTATTTTTTCAATTGAGCTGCTTTATATATTCTCCAAAGTCCAGCGCAGTGAGCAAACAAATTCTTTACTATCTCCAGCTCTGCTGTCATAAATGGAATAAAAAAATATAAAGGGTGAGTTTTAATGGGATGCAATTTTTAGTAAGGTTCCAAAATCACACATTATCGCATTTTTCAAAATTGCATTTTTTGTAAGAATTCGACTACTTAATGAGATGCGAATTTGTGACAAAAAAATGCGATATGGTGCGATTTTTAGTCATGAAATTACGATTTTGAGGACATGTGTGATTTTGGAGACATAGGGGCTTATTCTGGTTGAATCAGTCTGCTACACGTGCTGACGGAACGCGTTTCTTATCAACTGTGCATGCGTACCTTTCGCAATGCACATGTGCGACGACAGCACCCCGCTAGCGGACAGGACTCACCAATAAAAAAGACAAGTCCGATCACAGACGGACAAAGTGGGCATAATGTGGGCGTTTTTATGGGAGAGGCTAGAAAACAGGGCGAAACTGGGCATATCCCTGGGCATACACAGGGGTGTGTACTGAAATTGCACAGAGGTGCATCCGCTTGGCTCGGCGCACCACACCTAAAATACTGGCACCTGAACGTAATACTAAGCAATGCTGAAGGCAATTTACTATAATTACCCAATTGAGTAACTGCACGTCATACACACGCCAGATACACATTGAGAGGTTCACTTTCTACACTTGCCACTATTCCAAGGTAGGATTTGTTTGCATAGTTTGGGAGCCCAAATACACATGCTGCAATATGTGGAATTGGGTCTCTTCTAAACATCTACACCCTTAATGCAAGTGTGCCTTCATATCATTCAATTTTCCTTTCAATGGTTTGAAAATAGGTGCCTTTAATCTGTCCTGCTCATGTACACATTATGGGACACAAGTACCAAGCTTACAAATTGATAACTGGGACACTGATAATCAAGTAGCCAATCTGCTCCTAACTGTCTTTTTCTAACTCTGTCTGTAACATGGCATGACCTGATTGCCACCACATATCTCTGGTTAAGGCTTTCTACATCTGCCCACCATGGAAACATGGAATTTGTCCTCTGTAACATGGAATTTGGGAGCTTATATCAAATCAGCACTCCTAAGTGGCTTTTGACACACTTTTTCTAGAATTTGGGAGCTGTTTAGATGGCTGCTGACCAGTCTCCATTTTTACACTTTTGGAGGAAACAGACATCTGGGCCTCTACCACTCACTCTCACCATTCATCACTGCAGTTTGGGAACTGTGCACACGTTTATTCCTCTCTTACAAATGTCACATAAACCCATCACTTCATCCACTTCAAGATCCTACACAATATGTGTGTGACACATACACACAAATAATAAATTTATGTTCAACACTGCACAGAAAACCTTTCACATCAAAGTCGTTGAGAACTTTTTTTTTTTTAGCTTTTATTGCCGTTAAGCTTCACAGCAGAAAATAATTTTTTTTTTATAATATACAAAATAAAAATAAAGACAAACAGAACAAAATGTGCCATTAACTAAAACATCTGAGACACAACAGCTGCATGCTGAAATGAAAGTCCACCCCAGCATAGGATCTGCATCATCAAATAATTATGCTAGGCAGGATACACGAAATCAAAACAAAACCTTACATTTCCAGAGTGTGAACTTGGGATTTTGGTACCCTTTGCATGGTAATAGAAAGAGTTTGCCCACAGGAAGTGGCCCTCTACAACAAAGGACAGACAAGATTTGGGACAAAACTACAGACAAAGTCAATAAGGTGGCACCACATTATTTTTTCTGGCCTTTTTTGCCCTTGGGTGGTGAGGACTTCGGTGTGGCCAGTCTGCACCCTTGTCGGACCGTGGGGTTAGGAGGCTCAGCTGCTGAGGAATGGGGTGGTGGTGGGTCCCTTCTGGCAGTATGGGGTGGGGCAGCTGGTGGATTGGCTGCTTGGGCAGCTACAAGTGCCCTGGTGGTGCTGGCAATATCTGCCAAAATTTCTTTCTGGCAGATGGTCTGCTGTGCCAGAGTGGTCAGCGCAGCAGTCATCTTGTCCAGCACCACCACTTGGCGCTCCAGGTGCTCTGCGGACTCCACCCAATGCTGCCTAATGTCCATGGAATCCACCCCATGCTGCCTTCATGTGGCCCTGAATCAGAAGCTACTGGTGACTGTGGAGGCTCCTCCTCAGCTGTGAAAAGAACACAACATTTAATCCTACTTCACAAGCTCGCTGTCTAGGGGTAATCCTCGACTCTGAACTGTCCTTCATATCTCACATTCAATCTGTCTCTAAATTGTGTTACATGCATCTAAAAAACATATCCAAAATTCATCTGCACTCATTATATCACCCATTGATTATTGCAATGGCCTCCTTACCGGTCTTCCTAAGAAAAGATTCTCACCCCTACAATCCATTTTGAATGCAGCTGCAAGGCTGATCTTCTTGCCTAGATGTTCTGCTGATCCGCTCTGCCAGTCCCTCCATTGGTTTCCTGTATATTACCGCATTCAATATAAAATACTATACATACAAAGCCATCACTCTGACTACACCGACTTTTATTTCTTTGCTTATCTCAAATATATCCCCACCCGACTTCTCCGCTCTGCACAAGATCTGTGTCTGTCTTCCACACTCATTACTTGCTCCCACTTACACTTGCAGGATTTTTGTCGGGCAACACCCAGCTTTTGGAATGCCCTTCCACGCACACTAAGACTCTCCTCTAGCCTCAAAAATGTTAAGCATTCCCTAAAAACTCACCTCTTCAGGCTAGCTTATCATATTCAGGACCCCCCCACAACCTCCAGTAGCATAAATATCTAATTGTATCCCATCAGGACCAGTGGCGTAACTATAGTCCCGCAGCCCCCGTGGTGGCGGGGAGGCGCTAGGCAGGTGTGGGCGCCTGGGTGGTATGCGGGACTATAGTTACCACCTGGTCCCGGCTCCCGACTCCTGCCCTCCCCCTCCTTACCCCATTGGCGCCGCTGCCTCTAACCCGACACGCAGATCTGTGTCGGGTGACGGGCGGTCCCCGGCTCCGGCTGCAGTGCTAATATAATAAGAGACACTCGGAAAATGGCTGCCCCCATAATGCTGTATGGGGGCAGCCATTTTTCGAGTGTCTGTTATTATATTAGCACTGCAGCCGGAGCCGGGGACCGCCCGTCACCCGACACAGATCTGCATGTCGGCTTAGAGGCAGCGGCGCCGGCGGCAATGGGGACAGGTAAGGAGGGGGTTAATATTTCGGGGGGGGGGGCGCCCGAAATGTCCGGCGGGGGGGCGCAAAAAAAGTAGTTACGCCTCTGATCAGGACCATCTAGTAATCTGATGGGACTGCCATGCTATGGAATTCTATCCTTATGTATCCCTACTATTATCCCTATAGATTGTAAGCTTGCGAGCAGGGCCCTCCTACCTCCATGTCCGTTTGTATCTACCCAGTTTGTTTAATCACTGTTGTTTCCAATGGTAAAGCGCAACGGAATATGCTGAGCTATATAAGAAACTGTAAGTAAATAAATAAAATAAATATGCAGTCTTGCGCCTGCAGATCCAGGGGGGTCAGCTCCAGGTGTGATGGTAAGGGTCCACTCCCGGTGGTCTGGCTGTGCCTCCACCGGTCAGTAAGCTTCCTCTTCAGGGTACAGTTGAAGTCCTGCCACCTTAAAATAACAAAATGAAAACATGTAAATCAACTACATATGTAATGGTCTCAGCTACCATACATCATTACTAGTGAAAAGTTAGCATTGTGGCTGGTATAATCTGAATCAATATACAGTACATTTGCAGCTTCCTGATTGTGGACTCCATAACTCAGCATCAAACTATCACATATTGCAAGCCATTCAAGGGAGACGTCATCCACATGGTTAATGGCCACAGTTTTGGATATGTTACAGTAAGGTGAGCTACCCCACATAACTTTGAACATTTCCCCAAATCCTTTGTGGGTCCTGATCAAAACCTTTTCTCCCTCTTTTTGTAACACACAATTATGGGTGAACCATCACATATACAACAAGAACCCAAATGCGGTCCTTAAGGCACCCCAACGGTCCAGGTTTTAGCTATATCCATGGCTCAGCATAGATGGTTAAATCACACTGTTAGTCACTAATTAAGTCACCTGTAGCCAAGCATGTAAATACTTAATACCTGGTTTGGGAACCTATGACATATAGAATTCTTGACCATGGTGCCAGGTGTCAAAATCACACCACCTGGACAGCACTCCCCTCTATAAATGGACTCACATGTGTAAATGAAATAACTACATATCAACAAACACACCTTTGTCCTAAAAGGTCCATCTAATTTTTTTGGGTAAACACAAACAATTACATATTAGTTAAAAGCACATACTTGCCTTTTTCGCAAACAGTTCACATCCCTGTGCTATGGTGCCACCTTATTGATTTCATCTGCTATTTAGCCCCAAATCTTGTCCTTCGCAGAGGGGGTCAGCTTCCTGGTGGAAAGCACGATCCATTCCCGTGCTCGGGGTACCAAAATCTGAAGTTCACGCTCTAGAAATGCAAGGTTCTTGCTCTTTTTATCTGGATCCTGCCTACGCTGTTTCCTTGACGAGGCAGACCCATTCCTGGGGTGGGCAGTCACGTCAGCACGCAACTGCTGGGTCTCAGATGTTTCAATTAATTGCACATATTCTGCCTGGTTTCTTGGACCCTGTTCTGCCTCAGAACTTGGCCCTGCCTCTGGGTGTGAGCTTGCCCTTGCTCTGACTGGGAGCTTTGGCCTTGCCTCTCTCTTCTCCTCCTTCTCCACTCCTATGGACATTCTCTGTCATTGAAATAATTTTTGCTAAAATAATCTCAGGGCCTGAGGTCCCTCCATCTGAACCTGATTCACACATGGTTGCAGCAAACTTTCCTTGTATGCAGTCGCCTATATATACGCTACATACCGCCCACCTGTGTTTTTTTTTTATTTTATTTAAAAAAAACCTCCCACTGAAAATACGGCGTAAATTATGCAGAAGGAATGCACATGTGCAGGTGACAGATCACACACAGGCTGAGTTGAATGTGTGGTCCATGCCCCACTTTGTTGAAGTGTCATTCCTAAATGAATATGTACTTTGAGCTTCTGTATATGTCCAGAACAGGTGTCACAAGTTGATGTGTGAATATATACACACATATATATATATATATATATATACACACACATCACCTAGTGACACCTGTTCTATATTATATAGTACTTCCGGTGGGGGGCGGGGATGCAAGCTTCTGGCTCTGGACGCAGCACAGGATTGGCCGCAGGTGTCAGGTCAGCCCCCCCGGCGCACAGCTCGGCCACAGCATCAATCTCCAGAGGACACCCATGGTCAGGACAGGACACCGCCATGGCCCTCGCACTGCCCCGGCACTGAGGAGACGCAGAGGAGATGGAAGTGACAAGGCAGAGGGTGACCTGGCTCTGGACGCGGCACAGGATCCACCGCAGGTGTCAACTCAGCCCCCGGTGCACAGCCCCCGGCGCACAGCTCGGCCACGGCATCGAACTCCAGAGGCTCAGAACGCGTTATAGTACCCGGCCACAGCTCGGCCCCCAGAGGTGGCACCCACCCAATGCTGTGGCACCCACCAATACACACCTGGCAATACACACCTGGCGACTGTACCCACCCAATGGGCGACACACACCTGGAGGCGGTGCTCCCCAAGGGAGGAGGTAGGATCCGTCTATCGGTGGCAGCAGCGTGGAACTCAGCCCAGGGAGGGCCCAACTCCAGCCCCAGGCCTCACTGTCTCTCCCCAGGCCTCAGTGACTCTCTCTGCCTCTAACAACTGTCCCTGCTATATTGTTACCTTCCTGGCTGCTGCAACGACCAGTGGCACCACTGATGGCTGCCTAGGCACTGTGCTGCTTGGCTGGTATGTGTTCCCTTTGTGATAAACTGTACTGTCCCTGCTATATTGGCACCTACCGGCTGCTGCAAAGACCAGTGGTGCCGCTGATGGCGGCGGGCATGTGCTCCCTGCATGTAATGTCTTAATGTAATGTATGCAATGTCCTCTCCCCCCCCCATCCCTGCTTGATGCTGCACTGTAATCCACAAAAAAAATCCTAGTGTAGATGTTGCCCGTGTAGATGTTAAAGTCTGGCGTAAAAAATAAACGCTGACACACTGTTCAAATTTTAAAGATTAATAAGGTTTATACCAAATGTTTGCAACCAATCAGTGAACACCATAACTTATATATGTGCCTGCAATTATTTGCTGCGCCATTGCCAATATGTAATGGTCCAGCGCCTGGGGCCCATGGGCCCTTACATAATAAATGCTTCAAAGCGCCGGTCGTATACTGCAGCCCGGCAAAGAATCCTCTCCTGCACGGGCTTTTTGAGGACATCGCCCAGCTGGAGCGGTGGTGGTCCGACCTCAGGAGGCGTCAGCCAGACCTCCTGTGTAGGATCCAACACTACGTGAGGCGCTGTAAGTAATGTACTATTCAAACAGTGTGTATATGCATGTTTTTTGCAAATAGAGTGCGTACATACAAGTTCATGAACATGTGTGTGTATGTATGTGTGTATATGTGTGTATGTACAGTATGTGTGTGTGTATGTGTTTCTATTTTTTTTTTATTATTTTTTTTATTGATTTTCAAAGTTTCATATAAACATAATGTATACCTTAAGGGGCATATACATATATATGTACAATCCATAGACACTACAAATAAATTTCCAGTATGATGATAAGTCAAAATACTATGGTTATAGAAAGTACAGTATAGACAGTATGAGTACCAATCGAATTTTGAAAACTGTGTCATAGTCATAAACCCAATAATTGTCTGCATAAAGAGGTAGTGATCAGACTGATGTCCAATATTGGCAGACCCATGAACATACATATACATATAATAACATTGGTAATGATACTATCTAAACATGAGGGAGGGGAGGTTGGGAAGGTAGAGGAGGTATACGAAAAGAAAGAGGGAAAAGGGGTAGAGAGGGATGGCCTCTGTCAAATTTACCAATAGGACTTAATAAGTATTGGGGGGATGGTAGCTCTCCAGATATTTATTTTTGTCATGTTAATCGTCCTGTTAGAGCAGTATTCTATAATATACATGCAGCATTAGTGAATTGAACAGATTGTGAGGAATTCTATTAGAACCTGGTTTAGGGCAACCTCGACATATCCTCTGTATCAGATGCATGTTTATCTCAACATAGGTGCTATAAGTATTGGAGCTATTTCATATTGATAGAGTAGACCATTCAGATATGTCAAAAGTAAGTAAGACCTTGTTCTTCAATTCGGTGTCTAATGTAGAGGACCACTTCTTGTCAAATTTAACTGCAGAACAAGGTGATTGCATTAGTAGGGGTTTTCTATCATAATATAAATGTTGTAACATCATGTTCTGTAATTGAAGGATAGAGGGGGCTGTTTTCACAGTCCAATGTTTCAAAATATTTTTTTTCGCTATGGTGAACATCATTACGAACATGGGAAAGGTTGAATACCCTCTAGGCATAGCCATTTATCAAAGTTGAGACATAGGCTTTCTATCGGTGATGGTACCAATTTTAATGAAAAATTAGTATTTATAAAAGAGTATACGTTATTTCAGAAGCGCCTTTCCTTGGGACAATCCCAAAAAGAATGGTAGAAGTCAGCCCGGGATCTAACACACCGGAAACAAGACACGTCGATGGAAGGGTTAAAGTTTGAGCGAGTGGAAGGAGGCATATATGCTCTATGTATTGTTCTAATATGGACTTCTTGTAGGTATACCGAGCCCAGTGTTTTTAGTATGGAAACTGACTTGTGTAGGATCACATCTGTGGTTGTGAGAGTCGGGAGATTATGTAAGCTTGGTAAGGTGTGATGTGGAAGGAGAAATTATCAATAGGTCATATACAGTACATGTTTCAGTTTATATGGTAGTATAGTCCATTTGTGAAGTAGTTTTGCTATAGCTGATAGAGGTGATGGGATATAGACATTCATTATGAGTGACTGCATGTAGTGGCGTGCCTGGAGGAACATGAAGAATTGAGAGTTTGAAAGTTGATATTGCTCTATCAGCGAGGAAAATGGGTGCAATTTGCCACCTCGATCAAACATTTTGTTCGCCGCACATAAACCCTTGGCTTTCCACTGGAGGAAGAGATCATTGGAGAGGGAAGGGGGGAAAGATGGATTGCTCCAAAGAGTAACATAGCATGACGTTGAAGGATCATTCACTAGCTTTTTAGTCACCCTTAGCCAATTGAGGTAAGTATCATGAAACAGTAAATTATTATAAATGTAAGTGGGTATGGTTGGCTTTTTGGCATGTAGTAAGGCATTCAGCGAGTAAGGTTTAAATATTTTGGATTCATAAAGAAAATCAGTGTAAATGCTGGAGCCTAGTATCCAATCTGCTGCACATCGTGTTAATATGGACATTGAATATAATGTAAAACCTGCTACTCCTAGACCACCCAGTGACTTATCCATGACCATTTTAGTAAGTGCAATTTTTGGCTTTTTTCCCTGCCACAAAAAGTGAGTAATTGCCCTTTTGAGGCGCTTTTCGTCTTGTGATGCAAGTCAGAGTGGAAGGATTTCCTGTATAGAGGGTACAGGGTCTGCAACAAAGAGGAGCATATCATCTGCGAACAAGGATAATTTAAGTTCCAAGCCCCCAAATGATATTCCTTTGTATATCTGAGATGCCCGAAGTGCCATAGCTAAGGGTTCCAGAGCAATTGTGAACAGTAAGGATAATAATGGGCAGCCCTGTCTGGTTCCCCGTTCAACTTCAAAGTAATTAGAGAGAAAGCCATTGCAAGACACCTGCGATTTGGGGCTATTATAAAGAGTCGGGAGTGTATGAATGAACAAGTATGGGAACCCAAAACATCTAAGGGTATGATATAAGTGTGGCCATTCTATTAGGTTGAAAGCTTTTTCAGCATCTAGTGAGAGAATTAATTGTTTATTGGGATACGGTGTGGATTGATCTATCAAGAGGGCTGCAATGACTTTACGGACGTTTACTGCGGAATGTCTACCTGAAATGAATCCTGTTTGATCAGCATGAATTATGGAGGGGAGAATAATTTTTAGGCAATCTGCAATTATTTTCATTAAAATCTTGTAATCCAAGTTAAGTAGTGAAATTGGGCGATCCGTCTCAATATGCGTCACCTCCAGGACGAGAGACCTCCGGGCCAAAAACACAACACCTCGCACTATGGAAGATAAGTTATAACGGTCCAGCTTACATCTGCAACTATGGGACTTCTGAGGCGACTAGACGAGTCTCCTGTAAAAATGCAATATCTGTGTTACTTTTGTTCAAATAGATAAACAATTCTCTTCGCTTTATGGGTGAATTTATGCCGATAACATTCCAGGTACTAATATTAATGGCCTGTGTCATTCTATATACCAGTTAAAAAGGTATATTGGTACGGTAATCGTAAATCTATATAAAGTTTTACCAACCTGCTTACACCAAATTTTACTATCACAGTGATTTGACGTAGATAAATCAAGGAGCGACCACAATTGACTGACAGAGTGGCCTATGGACATAGGCTTAGGAGATAGAAGGAAAGCAAAAGGTGGGGAAAAACCATAAGGGGAAACAATACTAGCATTGTCCCACAGGCACCAGTACCTGGGGGGAAACTTCCTAAACTATACAACATCCTAGATATATTTAAATTAGAGAAAAAGAGATCCGGTAACAGTAAGAGCTCCGCCGTGCCACCCCATCTTAAATTTCTATATAATTTGTACCTCTCACAGATTAAACAACTAAGTGCTGCAACCATGGTATTAAGGTAAACCTGTTAACGGAGTTAATATAAATATTTGAAGCAGCACAATTTACCATGTAAAAGTGAGAATATGCATGCAAATTTAAACTAATAGTCTTGCATGAATGTACCAAACATTTTTTAAGTATTTTAAACTTTTGTGAGAACAGGGGAGGGGGGGGAGGGGTAGGTATAGGAGCATATAAGTAGCTTAAAGTTTAAAGGGGGGGGGGGCAGCTCAAGTGGGGGCGTCGGAGATGTTGTCAGAGCTGGAGCATGAAAGTTCCTTTAAGTATGCTGCGGCATAAGAAGGGTTGGAGAAATCTTTAAATGTAGAATCATAATATATCCTCAATTTGGCTGGGTAGAGGAGGCCGAGTTTTCGATCATCTGAGGCAAGAGTGGAGCAGATTGGAGAGAAGGCAATTCAGCTGAAAAGTCTTGAAATATAAAAAGATTATGGCCTTCCCACATGAGATTTTCAATCTTGCGCTATGCTGTCCATATTTAGACTTTATGCAGATAGTTCAGGCATTTGAACAATGTGACACGTGGATGCGGCCTGTTTGGGGTTGGCGGTGGGCTCAACCTGTGCACCCTCTCCACAACCATATCCTTAGAAGATTCTTCTATGCCAAGAGCAAGGGGAGTGTGTTGCGCACAAACAGGGCTAAACCAGGGCCCTTGATCGATTCAGGGAGGCCGACCAATCTTATAGTATTTCTGTGAGACCTGTTCTGCAGTTCCTCCACCCTGTTCCATAATTGGTAGTTCTCCTTAGACAGCTTCAGCACATCTGTCTGCACATTAGCTATGTCATGTGAGGCAGCCCCCATTTGCCTTTTGTTAGCAGTGGCTCTTTGTGTAAGCTTCTGCAATTGGGAGTTAGTGTCCTCTACAGCTTTAGATAGTAGCGGTGTCATTGTGGCCGTAATTGCTTCAACCACCTATTTATAAGTGACAGGGGAATCAAGTCCCGTGAGGCATGTCCCCCAGGTGACATACCTTCCCCTGTGGCTTTTTTGTGTGCCGGGTGAGATGATTCCCCAGCGCCATCAGGCACCATGTTTTCAGCTCCCCGCCGCTTGTAGGAGTGCGGCTGCAGCAGTGTTTGTATAGCTGGTGGTGCCAAGTAGCATCCATGGGCGGCACCTACAGACGTCAAAGGGGTCAGGAAGGTGATACTGGAGGGGTTTTGAGGCTCCAGGCGCCTTTTAACTGCTGCGATGGGGATGGTGGGAGCGGAGTTTGGAACGGGAGCTTCGTTTACATCAAACCGGAGGCGAAAGTCCGGGTTTAAATAGTTCAATTTGAAAAGTCACTAGCAATAAAAGTCCCCACTGTGATGATGAAGATTGCAATAACTATATCTATATATGTGGAGAGGAGATGCAGTCCCACAATATATATACTTAGTCAGGTTGCCTCAGGGTTCCAATGATTAAATATGACCAAGATATAGTAGTAGTCCTGTGAGCCTGAGCCCTAAATTATAGATGAGTGCTGAGTGTTTCAAGGTGCAGAGATTTCTTACCAAGATGGTGCCGCAGGTATTTAATGAGCTGCATCACCAGCAGTGCAGGTCCCAGAGCAGCGATGCGGAGTCTGCCAGGCGGTAGGGGGACAACAGATTTTAGCAGTCCGTGGTAGAGCCATGTCTGCCGTGGATGGTGATTCAGCATCTCCAGGTAAGGGGTATTGTGCGGCTGATGTAAAGGCCGGGAGGCAGCAGCAGGCCGCGTGTGCCGGGGACGCGGTAACGGGACTCTGCCAGGTCAGTGATTTCTCCAAGTGGGTGCCAGATTGCTGGAGGGGTGCCTGGTGTGACAGTCAGGCGGGAGACCCGAGCCAGTCAGCCGGGAGATGCGCTGATACTAATCTCTGGAACAGAGCTCCGTCACCATGCTTCCTTCTCCCTCGAGCTCCAAGCCACGCCTCCTTGTGTTTCTATTTTTTAACACAATAATACAATTGACATGACATTTGATTGTTGTTTGAATGGCAAATTGTTTTGTTTGTTTCCCATATACCACCACCTTCAATAACACTTCAATCAACATTCACATCGCAGTACGCGCCATGGCGACAAGCTCGACACCAGGAGGGGGAGGAAGATGAAACACCACCTGCACCTGCTGGTGCCCACCCCATCTCCCCCTCCCCAACCCCCACCCACTCCCCAATCCCCCCTCCCCTACCCCCATCCACTCCCCAACCCCCACCCACTCCTCAACCCCCACCCACTCCTCAACCCCCAATCACTCCTCAACCCCCACCCACTGAACTACTAGCAAACCTCCCCAGCATGCAGGGAATTGGCAAACCACAAATCCCAGCATCTGGGGCTTTATAGGGACCACTGGGTCTTGTAGTTCTACAACATAACCAATAGCCAAATATAAGACATACACACCGAGAAAAATAAAAGTTTAATACACATTACAATCATCCATATATACTTACCTATAGGTCAGTCCACTTCTCCTGTACAAATCCATTAGGGTTCCTGTGAAAGGAAATTATACTCACCAGCTAACAGGTGTAGATCGTGTCCTCTACATTCCATGTATTACACATAAGAATATGTGTGAAGATGTCCCAGTGTTACATACGAACGCTATTTTATTGTTTTTATAGGTGTAAAGATAAATAATTCTGACATTGGCCCTTGACAATCTGTAAATCTGCAAATCTGTATGCAGCGCTGAGTTTTGTGCCTATGGGATCACCCCATTTTCAATCAGTTTGATAGTGAATCCTATCTGCAAGCAACATTATTAATGTGCATGTAGAGTGCAATTTAGGGGGTATCCAATTGTCTGTGGTACTTTAAAACAGGTAAAGGCTAAGATCAAGTGTAGTATCTGTTCTTATCAGTGGGTTAGGACCAGCCCCTGGCAGAGAATAGAAAAAGGTCGGACTAAGTACCTTCCCTATGGGCTGAGGAAGCGGTGCCTCATGCTCTGGGCAAGTGAAAGGTCTGGCTGAGTATCTGCACCCTGCTGGGGGATGGAATACCATTTTTTCCATTGGAATGGACGGGAGAAGCATGGGGCTGAGTAGTTGGGGCTCTTGTTCGAAGGTCTATAGCCTCTGAGGGAGAGTCATTTGAAATGCCCAGTCTAGTATCCACTCCCAGGAAGCAGGGAAAATCTGGGAGCGAGTAGATTGCTCTCTAGTCTGGGGGTTTGCAAGTCGGCCTCAGTCAGAGAGACAGTGAAAACTACAGCCTAGTACTCAATCCCTGGGAGAGGTGAAACGTATGGACTCAGTAGGTGTTTTCTTCTCCTTCAGTTGGTCCATTTGCGTGGGAGACTCATCGAAAAGCCTGGTGGAGTATACATTCCCATGCCGGGGACTGGAAAGGGCCTGCTGGTGGAGGAGAGAAACACCTGGTCGGACACTGACTGGCTGGCTGCCTGGAGCTCGGGACTGCTATGTGCCCCCTGGGGAAACTCAAGCGTGCCTGAAACTGCGCTGGTGATCCCCATATTACTATGCACAAGTATGGCACTTGCACTGCGCACACTCTCCCTTTTGGCTGGGGTAGGACAATTTTTCACACCCTCACCACGGCCTTCTGGCTGAGGTCTCTTTATTTATTTATTTTCCCTCTCACGTTTGTCACTTTTCACGTTTTCTGTTTTTTGTAGTTTGATTTTTTGGGCTGTGTATGATGGTCATATGACCCTATGTATATGGCCATCCACTACCCAATGTACTGTGCTCTCATCCTTTTGGGGAAAGCTTCAGTCCCACAAGGGTGATCCCGAGCTGCAAGGCGGAGGGAAGCCTACTGTGGGTCTCTCCAAACTTTCGGGTGCGGAGGACTCACCTTCTTAACCCTTCCGGGTGTTGAGGAAAGAGGGTCTCTCTGAGCTTCGACGAAGAGGACCCACCAATCCTTTTTCCCCTCTTTGGCCTTATGGCTGAGAGGGGTTAGGGGAGTAATGGGGCCATTCTCCTTTGGGAGAGGGTCCATTAATACGTACGGCCCCCTATGCACGATTTAGGTCACTGCACTGGGTGTTGGGAGCACACCTCGGGCTCCCTGAGTTTCTTCAAACTCAACTTTAAAACAGGTAATAGTATTGCTGGTGGCTACCAATTACCCTCGATGCCACACTTACTGTAGGACGGGATTGGTTTCGTCTGCCTGAGCTTAAGGAGGACAGAAACCTCCCATGGAGCAGAAGGGCAAACCGCTATATGCGCACTTTATTCAATGATCACAGCAGGGAAAAAACATATCTGTTGCATTTTGCAGACCCTATGCATTTTCACACGCAAAAAAAGGTGAGTTGTTGGCTGTAACAATTGGTTCTATCTTGAATCCTACTCGAGAAAGAGCAATATATAAATAATAAAAATATTAATATTATGAACAACAATTGGTGAACTCTGTAAACAGAGGCTCCGAACCAGACCCATCTTCACACTTGTCTAAATTGGCTACACTGCGATTGTTTCTTTCCCAATTCATTTGGGGAATCACTATCCAATGGATCAATCAACTCTTTCAGAGGAATATGAGGAAAGAAATGAAAGACCATTTGATATGCCCTGTTATTCTCATATCTGTAGTAGACACATAAGTGATATTTTTATCATACAGTAGGTGCCGATTCTGTGGGTGCTCAAGGCCCCGAGCACCCACGGAAATTGATGAGCACCCACGGGCCCGAGTCACGCTGCCGGGCCGCCATATTAACGTGCTAATTTGCAGCTGCAGCACCCGCATCGCCAGCCCTGCCACCTGGCAAACAGTATGCAACAAGTTATGTGTAAAAATAATTTGAATATTGGAGACAACTGTGCGTCGCATTGGTATTATTTTGTGGCCACGCCCCTTCCCCTTGAAGCCACTCACCCACCAGCAAAAACATAAATCGGCACCTCAGAATATTAATTATTACATTTTTAATATATATGAAATACTGCCCCATAATGCATGTACTAGTCCATCTACTTACTGCAAGTAGACCTATTCTTCCAAGGAATAGCTGCTTCTTGCAGTAATAATGACACTGACAGGAAGTTAAGCTGTATTAATGTTTTGCATATTACTACTAATTGCTATTTATTTAAGTTTAAATTGTCTTTAGTCTATACATGTGGAATACATGTGTACTGCAAGGGCAAATACTGTAATTGAATGGCTTTCGCATTATCAGCCAAACAGTAACTGTTTGCTGATCTTGAAATTATAATAAAACTTCTGAATAGTTTACTCTGATGATCTTCGGGCTCTCATCAATTGTAAATCCATTTAGCAGCTGTGAATTCAATAGTTATTTTCTTCTTTTATGGGAATGGTATTATTACACCAACATTTTACTGCTGCCTTTGAAACATGCAATTCCCTTAACACAACTGTATTGTAAATCAATCAGATGTGAAATTGAAAATAAAAAATGACATGTTTTCTCAAAGTCAGCCTTGCTAGGAATATAAACTGGAAAGCGCTATTTGTTGTCTTCTGGCAAAAGAAATGAAGCATTGTGTTTCTTTTATCATCTTTTAATGTTCCTTTATTTCTCTATGAATATTTTGTATAATAGTTAGAAATACGAACATTAGGGGCATGCCCAAATACGTTTTACATTTTTTACTTTTATTTTATTATGTTGTATTCAAGGTTAACCTCACTTAAATACTGGGCTTTAATTTATTTGAAAGTGCAAAGATACAGTACTAGGGCCCTTATTCTGGTTGGTGCAGATATTTCCGCGTGTGTTCGTTCCGCCGATGTTTTGTGTCTGCGCATGTGCAGAGGCATATCTGCGCATGTGCGAAAGGGACATACGTCCAAATTCCGCATGAATTGTTTACAGTACGAACAGGGGGAGGAGAGGGGCGTGAAGGGCTGTTTGGCCTCATTAACATATGCATACGCCCCGCACTTCATGGGCGTTCCCATGAAAACGCTGAGCGTACGTATGGTAATGCGGCCGTGACGCACGTGTAGGGGGCGGACATATGACATTGCCGGATGTCAGCTGCCCACCCAGATCCCTGGTTTTGCACGGAGAAATGCCCGAGTGGTCTGAGCTCGCGGGAGCTGCCTGACCGCTCGGTCCTGCATTCGATGGTATGCGACCATCGAATGATGGGGGATGTTCCCAGAGATGGAGGAGGTGTATACATGAGAAATCCACTCATGCTCCGTGCGGTCAGCGGCTTACCGCATTCGGACGGAGTGAGCGATCCGTACGGAAGGCGGGGTTTAGGACGCGCTGTCCTGGCCGCATATTCGGCTCCGGCCGCACAGACCAGAATAAGGCCCCTAGGAGACACCATTCAATGATGGTTGCATACCTTAGTGAATGGACTAGTATAGAGAGAGAGAGAGAGAGAGAGAGAGAGAGAGAGAGATGGATAGGCAGCGCCACTTGTAATTCCTTTTGTAGGTAATATGCAGATTAACAATATTCCCTTAATCTTATATAGGGTGTCAGACAATCCTTAAAAAAAAAGTAATGGTAAGTTACTTTTGTTTAAAAATTATACAAGTGGATATGGAAACGGCGACTAATTGTATAATAAATATATAAATAACAATATATATTCAGTATTCCTAGAAAAGTGTAAGAGTAAGAGCTATTGGTATATACATTAAAACCAAGTAAATACGTATTAAACAGACAAAACAGTCCCGGGCACCTGACTTCCGCCACACTCCCGGCATCCGGTTCAACCCTGTGTGCATGCGCCAAATGTCTGTGCGGCTGTTATGAGTGTTGAAGTGTTCAGGGCTTCCGCCTCTTCCTCGGCGTCTGTCATTTTCTTGAAGATTTTAAACCGGAGGATAGGATATTTGCGGGCATTATATGTGTCTCCAAGGGAAAGAGTTCCTCAGTGAGAGATATATAAAAATAATAATAATTAAAAAAGCAGTAAATATTCACATATTGACTGCGTTTTTTATATTATTATTATTATTATTATTATTATTATTATTATTATTATTATTATTATATATCTCCCACTGAGGAACTCTTTCCCTTGCAGACACATATAATGACCACAGAACTCCTATCCTCCGATTTAAAATCTTCAAGAAAATGGCTGATATTTCGTTATCACCATGATAGAAACTATAAACTAATCACAGCCTGAGGACAGCATATAAGAATCCAGCACCACCTCACAGAGAGGTATCCAGGCATGCGCATTAGTAAATACATCCCAGCTCCGTCCAAGACATGCGCAGTAGTAGACATGTCCTAGCTCCATCCAAAACTGATGAAGACGGCAAACGCATGCGCAGTAGCGCAAAGAAAGACACCAGGGAAGAGAGAATAAAACTATTCGCTTTTCTCCATACAATCATGGGTGAAATGGTATGTCCCATAGGTCATGTGGTCTGATGCCTACACTCTAAGCCTACACTCAGTGAAGTGGTTGTAGCTGCTACCCTTGTCTTTCTTTACCACCTTTTCCAATCACTTTCCTGTTACAGCCTGTCTTTTGCCCCCCTACCTGCCACAACCTGTCTGCTCATACAGGCTGCCATCTGACACCTCCTTACCTGTCATAGCCTGCCCTCTGATCCCTCTTTACCTGTCATAGCCTATCTTCTAACTTCCCCATACATGTTATAGCCTGTCCTCTGACTCCACCATACGTGTCATAGCCTGTCTGCTAACTCCCTTCCTGTCACAGTCTGCCATCTGACCCTTGCTTATTAGTCGCAGCCTGTCCTCTGACCCCCTAACAGTCACAGCCTGTCCTCTGACCACTATCTGTTACAGCCTGTCCACTGATCCAGTACTTGTTACCACATTCCCTTGACCCTTAGTGTCAAAGCCTTCTTTCTGCTTTCTACCTTTCACAGCCAGGATCGAGTGACATTCTAGTAGCACGAATGCATGAGGGTACTGCCCCATTTCTCTGTTCTGAGGAAGCCGCTGAAAGCTATCATAGGCGGGGAAAAGCGTCAACCAAAACCAACCACTGCAACACTGCTTTGTACTACCTCCTTGCTCAACAGCATACATTGACAGACTCCAGAAAAAGCTGCATTATCACCAGATAAGCACCAGCAGCTGTTAGAGGTGGCCAAGTGAACACGTGAAAATAATTTCTTACAGTGGGCAGTATTCAATGAGAAAAATTCGCTGTGATTTCTGGAGAGTTTGTGCTTTTCACGCGGTGGAGAGAGGTTTTTTTTCTCCAAAGGCGAGCCACCCTATTCAATGTGAAATATTCTCTGTCTTTCTAAGTGATTCTCGCCGTCTCTCTCCGTGTAGAAATTCTCCATCTTTTGATGGAGAGCAGGAATGTGAACTTTTAAACTAAAAGGGTGTTTTTTTTAATTTTGGTGTCAAAAAATCAGGTTTTTTTTTCTGTGAAGGGCCATGTTATTTTTATTCATGTGGCTATAGCACATGAATATATATTTAATTGTAAAAAAAATATTTTTGTACATTTTTTTTTTTTTTTTTTTTTTACACAGTGCAGCCAGCAGGGGGCCGGAGCGCTCGAGCCGCTCATTAGATATTCATATATTCACTGCACCGTATGCACGATCCGGTGCAGTGAATACTGGCCCCCCCGCTGGCTATAGGGGGGGCAGCCTGTGCTGCCTGGGTCCAGGGGAGCCCTGCTCCCCTCCCCATATCCCCTGCAGCAGCCAAGAGAGACTTTAATCTCTCTTGGCTGCTACGTCCCCCGGCTCCCTGACAGCTCCCTGCCGCGGACGCTCGTCCGCTGCAGGGGTTAAGACTCGCCGCGAGTGGCGGCGAGTCTTAAACACGTTGAATAGGGGGAGCAGGAGGCTCCGGAACACGGAGAGTGCATGGCGAGAGAAAAAATCTCTCACCATGCACGGACAATATTTCACATTGAATACTGCCCAATGTCTGGTCAGACAGTAAGTTAACGCCCTACTGTTGTTCTTTATAATGAAGGACTGTACATTAACATACTAACACTTACAAGGAGAAATGACCCTCTAAAATCTAATTAACCAGGGAGAGGAGACCATTAACCAAATGTCACTATTGTGACAGACTCAAACAGTAAAACTATATTCACATCTACAATAATATTATGTGTTTTGTGTGTCGTCTGTCTCTAAGGTATTTTGTATTTTTTACTTTTATTTATACATTTAGTTTTTATTCTGTCCCTGGCCAGTGACAATTATTAAATCTAAATACATTTTCATAATTAATTGCTGAACAAATTTGACTAGCGCAGTTTTTCAGGGTTTTTTGTCACAGCCCCATATGGCTGCTGGAGCCGCCTACAGCTTTCAGAGCTCAGGCAAGTCTTCTGTGTGGGGCTGTGGAGGTAATAATGGGCCTTATTCTAGTTCACTCTTTCTGACAAAAATCCTTCTTAGATGGACAAAACCATGTGCACTGCAGGTGGGGCAGATGTTACTTGTGCAGAGAGAATTAGATTTGGGTGGGGTTTTACTTCAAAGTGAAATCTATATTGCAGTGTAAAAATAAAGCAGCCAGTATTTACCCTGCACAGAAACAAAATAACTCACCCAAATCTAACTCTCTCTGCACATTTTACATCTTCCCCCCTGCAGGGCACATGGTTTTGTCCATCTAAGAAGGATTTTGTCAGAAAGAGTGAACTAGAATAAGGCCCAATGTGTCTTCTTATTTATTTCTTGGGGGGGGGGGGGGGATGTGTTTATATTTTTTTGTGTGTGTGTATGTGTTTTGTTTTATTTCTGCATAGAATAATATGATATTTTTTTCTATTGGGGTCAATGTATGTGTTTTTTTGTGGGAGCTATAGTAACAGAGTTTAATGTGTGAAAAACACAAGTTAAAAAGTGACGCCAGCATTGTGTATGTACATATTTGTTTACCTAATTAAACAGTGAGCAAAACCCTTTCTTCTACTAAAAAGATAATGTGAAATAACCATTGGCGCCAAACCATGAAATAATTTGAATAAAAATACACGACTAGCACTCTATTTAAAAAAAATTCTGTGCATATCAGTTAACAAATAAAAGAATATAGGGGTTTATTCTGGTTCACTCGCAAAGGCAAATTCATTCTATAATAGACAAAACCATATGCACTGCAGGTGGGGCAGATGTAACGTGTAGAGAGAGATAGATTTGGGTGGGGTTTGTACTTCAAACTGATATCTATATTGTAGTGTAAAAATAAAGCAGCCAGTATTTGCCCTGCACAGAAACAATATAACACCCACATCTAAATGTCTTTGCACATGTTACATTAGCCCCACATGCAGTGCATATGGTTTTGTCCATTAGAGAGTGAAATTGCCTTGGCGAGTGAACAAGAATCACCCCCATAGTGTGATATTGTCATAGAAATTCTGTAAATTGTATTAAACACAAAAAAATAAAAGGTACTTGTTTCCTAGCACGGTCAACTTAAGGTACACGATTACCCCCGATGGACCCAATTTCCTTTGAAATCAGGTCCATTTTGCCGGCAAAGGCAAAATCGGGTCCATCACGTCGGTCGGGTGCATTAACATGGCACGCGACGCGATCAACGCGATGCACCCGATTTTCCCATAGGGTTCAATGTTAAAATATTTTTAACATTGTAATCGCGTTCATCGCGTCGGTTTTGTGCCATTATAATGGCACAAGATGCGATGGACGCGATTAAGCACATTTTACATAGCTAACAATGGGAAATGGGCCAATATTGGGGCCCCCCCCATTGCCATTCACAATGGGGGGGCCATTGTGAACGGCACCCCACGATTGACGCCAACCCGAAGCGTGGCGAGCAGCGGCGGTACGCGTCCTCCGATCTTTTCATACCCCTACTATCCACGTCGGCGTGGAGTTGAGAATATAAAGTGTGGCGAGCACAGCGAGCCACCGTGCCCGAAGCGTGGCGAGCGCAGCGAGCCCCACGAGGGGACGCGTATACCTGTGAAGTTATACGCGTCCGCTCGCCACGCTTCGGGCTCGGTGGCTCGCTGCGCTCGCCACACTTTATATTCTCAACTCCACGCCGACGTGGATAGTAGGGGTATGAAAAGGTCGGAGGACGCGTACCGCCGCCCCTCGCGGGCTCGCTATGCTCGCCACGCTTCGGGTTGGCGTCAATCGTGGGGTGCCATTGAGGGGGTTAAAATTGGGGTCTGGGGAGACTTTTACATTGAATCCAATGTAAAATAGGGTCCCAGGGACCCTATTCACATTTCAATCAATGTAAAAATCGGGACCATCGCGTCGGACGCATCGCATGCGATTTGGTCGCATGCGATGCGATCGATGCAATGCGACTGACCCGATCAACATCGTTGTGGCCGTGCTAGGAAACAAGTACCAAATAAAATCAATTAGCTCTTAGGGCCAGATATATCAAGCTTCAAAGGTGATAAAACGGAGAGTGATAAACAACCAGCCAATCAGCTCCCACCGGTCATTTTTCTAACCTAGCCTCTAACATGGGGGGGAGATGGGACCACCTGCTGCCTGGCGATGTTCCAAGGTGGACCCGCTGCAAGGAGCCGCTTCTGCTGCTGCCACTGCCCCAAGCCACACCATGGAGGAGAGGAAGTTGAAACTACAGACCTGGGGATGGTGAGAACAACCCACCCCCCCACCCCCCATCTGTCTGTTTGTGAGACTGTTCTACCATGGTCCATCTGTGTAGTACTTCCCCCCCCCACACACCTTTTCTGTCTGTCTGTCTATGCTGCAAAATGCTTGCCTTCCTCTTGTCTCTCTTTTCCTCCATGTGGTACTCTGACTATCTATGCTCACCACCTTTCTGTCTGTCTATGCTGCAACCTCCTTCTATCTGTAATTCTGTGCTCTGTCTGTCAGTCTCCCCCCCCCCCCTTTGTCTCTCTCCCCTCTTTGTCTACCCCTCTCACTAACACTCTCTCTTCCTGACTCTTTCTCTCTCTATCTTTGACACACTCTCTCCCTCCATCTCTCTCCCTCTGACATGGTCTCTCTCTCCCCCTCTCTAACTGACTCTCTAACAAGCTATTCTAATACCCTATTTTTCTTCCTCTCCTTGACACCCTCTCTCTTTCTCTCTCATTCCTTCTTTTTCCACCAAGCCCTCTTTTTCTTCCTGACCACCCCTCTCCTCCTCTCTTTCCTGCTCCATGTTTTCTCTCTCTTTCCCATGATATTCTCTTTCTTTCACTCCCCCCTAAGGGGCATTGCAGTGACAGCAATGGGGGGGGGGGGGGCCTTTGAATATTTGCTATGGGGCCCACAAAATCCTAGTTACACACCTGATGTAAAGCATTGGTTTGCAATGAAGGAAATCTGGATAGTTCCTCCTGTGACTAATACCCCTTTCCAATGCAGAAAAAAATCATAATTGCTGGGTATACCCGGGAATGGGCTCAGTGGAAAGAGGTTAATGCTGGCCTCACATCTAAAAAATTATCTTTATAACCAGCCAAACAGTCAAAGTTTGAAACAAAAATCTGGTCATGTACCGTAAATGACTGAAAATGACTCCAAACAGATGAAAATTTTAAATGCCTTTGATTTAACCGACTCGATTGGACAACCATTTTCATAAATTTTTCAGCGTTTCAGAGCAAAGAAAACTATTGCTCCCAGGCATTACCAGATTTTCATTCCAACCAGCAATCTAGTTGTTATGGTAGTCTTTAGATGTGCAGCCAGCTTTAGATTTGAGATGGCTATCAAAACGCCAATCTTAATCACTGTGTAAAAGTGAAGTTGTCTGAAGTTGTCCAGCAATTTTTAGGCTACATAGAGTAGATACATTGGAGTATCTCCCCTGCATTAAAAATGACTTAATGCATTTTAATCCCAAGCATTGCTGCGTGCACAGGGCACAGGGCATTTTCAAAGCTTCCCCATACATTTTGAAAACCACACCCATGAATCATGATATTTTCAACACCCCTAGAGTGCTAAAATTTGAAAGACTAAGCCCTTCAGATGCACATTTTAAGAGCCACCCCAGTGGCGGGCTTGAATGCCATAATCATTGCCATTACCTTTTAAAAATCTGAAGAGAGAATTCAGCGCCCCCTTTTTACCAGACTCTAGGGCTTTCTGTCTTCCTGTCATGTCTAGTAGGATATGGTTATGCCTATTGGGACAGATTCAGTCCATACACATCAGATGATTTAATAAATGATGGAACTATATTTTGTTCCATCCTTTATTAATATGTACAATACTGCCTGTGATATCAGTCTACCAGTAGGTACTGCATGCGCCCACAGGAGTATGCAATTGAGCCGATATACACGATTTGTCTGACGTGTACCTACCCTAAGACTCTGCACCTACTGTATTATACATTGGATTCGGCTGTAAGTATGTTGCCCTTTGGAATTTCTGGTACTTGTTTCCTAGCACGGCCACAATCGCGGGCATCGGGTGTCATTTTTAGTGGTATACGACGCGACCGACGCGATGCCCCCGATTTTCCCATTGAAATGCATTGAAAAAAGTCAAAATCGCGTCGGTCGCGTCGTATGCGGCTAAAAAAGCCTTAAATGGTCCCGACGCGATGCCCACGATTTCCCCATAGGAAACAATGTTAAATGGCTCAATGTACCCGCGATGCCCCCGATTTCTCATAGGGAACAATGTTAAATACCTCAATTTCACCAAATCATCATAGGGAACAATGGTAAATGGGTCAGAAAGCTCCCAAAACACCCCCGAACAGTGAAATGTCCCCCCAAAAGTACTTTACGCCACCCCACGATCAACGCGAACCCGAAGCGTGGCGAGCGCAGCGAGCCCGCGAGGGGCGGCGGTACGCGTCCTCCGACCTTTTCATACCCCCACTATCCACGTCGGCGTGGAGTTGAGAATAGAATAGTGTGGCGAGCGCAGCGAGCCACCGAGCCCGAAACGTGGCGAGCGCAGCGCGCCCCGCGAGGGGACGCGGATACCTTCACAGGTAAACACGTCCCTTCGCGGGCTTCACAGGTATCCGCGTCCCCTCGCGGGGCGCGCTGCGCTCGCCACGCTTCGGGCACGGTGGCTCGCTGCGCTCGCCACACTATTCTATTCTCAACTCCACGCCGACGTGGATAGTGGGGGTATGAAAAGGTCGGAGGACGCGTACCGCCGCCCCTCGCGGGCTCGCTGCGCTCGCCACGCTTCGGCTTCGCGTTGACCGTGGGGTGGCGTAAAATACTTTTGGGGGGACATTTCACTGTTCTGGGGTGTTTTGGGGGGTTTATGGCCCATTTAACATTGTTCCCTATGATGATTTGGGTAAATTGACCCATTTAACATTGTTTCCTATGGGAAATCGGGGGCATCGCGGCTAAATTGAGGCATTTAACATTGTTCCCTATGGGGAAATCGCGGGCATCGCGTCGCGACCATCGCACCCGATTTTTTAGTGCTTGCGATGGACGCGATGCCCCCGATTTTTCCTCACGATGCCCACGATCATGATCGTTGTGGCCGTGCTAGGAAACAAGTACCGAATTTCTTTCTTTGTGATTATACAAACCACAGGCTATTGTTAGGTCACCACAATTTATGTTGTATACCAAGGCACATCTATCTATTTATATCATTTTGTATTTACCATGAGGATGGCCCAAAAGAAAAGCGACAATAAGATGTATTATTGCCTCAAGCAAGTGACCTTTTTTCAATGTTTCCAGCAATGAGCAGCTTTAGTAAAAATGCAATTGTTTTCTTCACCCATATCAAGTGTCATTAGAATTGGCTAAAGGCCTTTCTATACATGAACTGATGTGATGGTACAATATCTTGCAGTACATCTCATGTTGACATGCTGGATTTCCTTTACATGCTTCATGTAATTGCTCTCATTCTCATATATCAGAAAAAAAAAATATATTGTACAGTACAGTATGTATTCAGTTCCATTCCAGTTATCCATTACATTGGAGCAGAAACTATATGATAGATATTGTCTAATGGAATACAAAATGACATTCTTAAAGCTTATAAATTTTATATTTCAGTTTAACCAATCTTTCATGATATCCAATATATATAATATGACAGAAAATGTTATACATATATTTGGTACACCCTGCCTGCTGAGTATTTCTTTCAAGTGCCGCCACACTACCTGTCTACATATCTGACTGCTACCAGGCAGATCAGCACAGAGGGCACCGGATCTTTGGCTATCTCCCTTGGCGGGAGCGGATATTGCACAGTTTTTTGGGGAGTGCCGTGTCAGAACTGTGTATGTATATATATATATATATATATATATATATATGTATATAGTCCTTACCCAAACCTCACAGTCTGGGATGTGGGGCACTTGCCAATACAACACTAGTCCACAGGTGTGTTGTAAAACAAGTAAGGTTCATTTATTTCCAACAAAAGTGAAATGGGTCATTTCATATATAGTATTTATATCCAACCATGCCCCGACGTCTCGGTCCTCAAGCAATGGACTTTTATCAAGGAGCTTAGTGTAGTTGGAAGATCAGGCAATCAACGATGCTATGCAGTAATCCTCATAATGGGGAGAATCAGAATTATGAGGCTCGAAACAATTGCCGGATTGTTCCTGTTTATCTTGCATTAAAAGCATTTATGGAAAACTTGTCTGTGTGATGCCCCTGCTTTGATAAGCTGTTGGACTGTACTGTATATATATATATATATATATATATATATATATATTTATATGACAGAATGCATGAAGCGGCAATCAGAGTCGGTTAAACAAGTGAAAAAGGTTCTTTATGTCATCTCCCCAAAACTGACAATGTACACCTTGAAAACGTTGGGATTTTTACCACTAAATTATGTTTGTTTTGCAAAGACCTTGAGAGTGCCTCCGTTTGTTTCGTACTGTTTGCTATCCTCATTATCGGGAAGGCACCTGGGCAGCTGATTGCATTTACGGAGAGTGCCGGACTGATCCATGCTCCTATATATATATATATATATATATATATATATATATATATATATATATATATATATTGTGCAAGGGCTTGGCACTCCCAGTAACTTTCAATAACTTGCGCACGGTGCCTTCACAATGTAGTAGTATAATGCAGGAAGGTGCGGCACTCGCACGGCGAGAATAGCAGTCAAATAATCACTCGATAAACAAGTTTGCTGATCAACGTTTCAAATGTATTCCATTTGTCATCAGGATAAGCATACAGTGAATGAAACATACCTTTATAGATGAACACATACAGGGGGTTCAGCGTGGTGGAACGGAACAAAGGATCCGCCCATCTGCCAAGGGAAGTGACGTCATCAGAAAGCAGCCTCTCGGCCGTGTCTGGACGCTTACAAAGGTCACCATGGTAACAAGAAAAAACTATAAAGTGAAAAAGAGGATACAAAGCGTCAATACCATGAATGTAAATAATGAACATTTACATAATAGATGCATAGATATGCAGTACAAGTAAAACAACATAAGTGATAAATCATTAAGGTACATAGCGAATGAAGCGCTTCAACGAAACACTGACAGGGGCAGGTTTTCATTCAGACCTTTCGGGGAAACCGCATCTAAGCGGTGAATCCAGCGAGACTCGAGCTGGAGTAGCTTTCTCCCGCGATCGCCTCCACGGATGGAGATTGGTACGCAATCAATCATCCAATACCTGAGGCTATTGAGTGGATGTTTACACTGCGCAAAGTGACGTGAAACCGGCTGGTCACTATTGCCGCAAAGTAAGGCTTGTTTGATAGAACTACGGTGTGCACCCATCCTTTCTTTAAATTTGCGTTCCGTTTTGCCTATGTAGCATAGGCTGCACGGACAAATGATCATATAGACCACGTACATTGATTCACAGGTGAAGCGGTGTCTGATAGTAAATTTTTTACCTGTGTGGGGGTGCTGGAATGTGTCCCCCGTAAGTAGGAATTGGCATGTTACACACGTACATTTGAAGCAACCATTTTTACCTTTATTGAGAAAAGACCTGTTGGTTTTAGGGATAGTGATCATTGTTTTGACCAATAAATCCCGCAGATTTCTGCCCCTTGAGTAGCACGGCATAACAGACTTGTTAAAAAAAGGGAGCGATTGATCGCTTTGAACAATAGGCCAGTGTTTTTTAATACTGTTATTAACTGTACTAGAAGCCGTGTTAAATCTGCTAACCCATGGTACACGAGTGTCTTCTAGATTAATTAATGAAGATTTAACTTTGGGTTGCAACAATTTGTTGCGGTCCAGCATAAACACTTTCTTTTTGCATTCAAGTAATGCTTGTAGGTTATAACCCCTATTGACAAATTTATCAATGAGGGCATTAATTTGGATTTCACAAGTAGCAATGTTACTGTTAATGCGAAAGATGCGCAGCATCTGCGAATAAGGTAGTCCGTTAATAAGACTCCTAGGGTGACAGCTTTGTGCTTTAAGCAGAGTGTTGCGGTCTGTGCTTTTGGTAAAAACTGATGTAACGATTTTACTGTCGACAATTTGTATGTCGACATCCAGGAAGTGGACATGCGATTTGTCAATGTCAAACGTGAATTTGATGGGTCCAGCTTCACTATTATATTTATTAATTGCTTCTGAGAGTGTGTTAACATCCTCTTGCCAAAAAACCAGCAGATCGTCAATATACCTTTTAAAAAGGAAAATATTAGCAGAAAATGTAACATCAGCAAAAAACAGATCATTCTCAATGGAAAACATCACTACATTTGCATAGGCTGGTGCTATTGAAGACCCCATAGCACAGCCCTTGACCTGTAGGAAGAATTCGTTGTTATAAACAAAGAAGTTGTTAGTTAGGATCAGTTCAAGTATCAACAAGAAAAATTCAATTTTAGGCTCAGAGAAATCACTTTTACAGGCAAGGAATTTTCGCATGGCAGATAAACCAAGATCATTAGGAATAGAGGTATAGAGATTTACCACATCAATTGTAGCCAAGGTGCAGTCAAATGGTACAGTTTGTATCTTTGCCAAGTTCTGTAGCAGCGATGAAGTGTCCAAAAGAAATGTAGGCTCAGTTTGTATAAGGGGTTGTATCAAAGAGTCAAGAAATGTTGCTACCTGTTGAAATAGCGATCCATTCGCAGAAACAATTGGGCATCCTGGGGGCGATTGGAGTTGCTTATGGATCTTTGGGATCGTGTAAAGAGCTGGGACAACAGGAAATTTGGGCAATAGAGTCTCGGCTGTACTTGAAGAAATGATTTTCAAATCGACGCCCAGCATGAGTGCTTCATTCAATTTATTAGAGCTTTCAGAAGTGGGGTTACAAGACAATTTTCTGTAAGTCGAGGTGTCTGAGAGTTGTCGCATCACTTCGGAGTGGTAGTCTTGGCGATCTTGGAGCACAATTGCACCCCCTTTGTCCGCAGGGCGGATAATGAGATTTTGATTTTGTGCCAATGTTTTAATGGCTTGGTGTTCAAGTGCTGATAAATTAGGGTGTCTCTGTGGTTCTTGTTTCATAGCAACAGAGATGTCCAGATCAACCAATCTACTAAAAGTCTTAATACTCGGATTGTGGGTTTGTGGGTCAAAAGTCGATGGTTTGGCAAATTTTTTGATAGCAGGCGGGATGACCTCTTTATTAACCGCAGGAAGTGCCGGTGGTTTAAGATGATTTAAGTTTTAATTTTCTGATAAGTTCAAATTTTTCCACACGCCATTGAAGGTCATCAAATGGAACTAAGGGAATAAATGAGAACCCGTGGCTGAGGAGTTGATGCTCGCTGTCAGAAAGATCATATGACGAGAGGTTGAAGATTAAAGTCTCTTCTGGGTCGGTGGTCTGCCTCTCCTGTTTTTGTTTTTGCTTTGCATATCTCCTGCATTGTCCTCCTCGTCTTGTAGGATATCTCCTGCGGCAATTCTGGCTCGCCGGGTGCGAACCCCTAAAGGGCCTCTGCTGGAAGTATTTTTCTCCATATCACTGTTGGAACTGCCCTGTTCCTGGGATGAATCAGTGTCAAAACGATTTTTTGGACGACCTTGTTGACGTTTATTTCTTCTGAAAAAGGGGATTCGTTTTCCTTGGTCGCCAGCATGACCAGAGAGCCATCTGTATACATTATGGCGTTCATAATCACCTTCAACTTTTGTAAATTTCTCTTGTTTGAAAAGTAGGAGGTCTCTTTTGTACGTGGCAAGTTGGCAATTCATTTGTTCCAGCCAGTCTTTGTCTTTATCGGCTGTCATAATTGGAAGATTGGTCTGTTCAAAACTGGCAATTTTCTGTTTTCAAGTTCTTTGCTCGATTGCTCAATCACAAGGACCATAAGGTCCAGGGAGCATTTGTTAAGTATCCCTACCCAGCGTTTGCAAAAGTGGGGATCAAACCGTCCAATAGTTGGGCAATTGCGGACTCTAAATCCTCTTGGTATCTTTTTGCATTTATAGTAGTCGCTGAGGGATATTGAGTGTAAATAATAGTCGATTTCCTTCTTTTTTAGACGGAGAAGGTCACGGAAGATTGTGTCCGGCGTGCAGGCTTGGATTTCATCTCTGAGACCTTTTTGTTGGATAATGGATTCAATCTCTGCTTCGGAGAAGCTATGTGTGTCTCCTGCTGCAAAGTGGAATGCCTCCGTGTCAATGTCGGCGCCTCCTTCTGCCATGTTACAGGTAGATAACGGGTAGTATTGTATCCAATTTTGTGTGCACCCACACCTCAGTGAGAATAAAGGAAAAAATTAGGGACAAACAAATCCCAGGCATAAACAGCCAAAGTCCTGTAGTGACTGAAAACGGTGTTGGGTGCTCAAGCTGGAGGCCTTTTCAGGGAACCAATATATTGTGCAAGGGCTTGGCACTCCCAGTAACTTTCAATAACTTGCGCACGGTGCCTTCACAATGTAGTAGTATAATGCAGGAAGGTGCGGCACTCGCACGGCGAGAATAGCAGTCAAATAATCACTCGATAAACAAGTTTGCTGATCAACGTTTCAAATGTATTCCATTTGTCATCAGGATAAGCATACAGTGAATGAAACATACCTTTATAGATGAACACATACAGGGGGTTCAGCGTGGTGGAACGGAACAAAGGATCCGCCCATCTGCCAAGGGAAGTGACGTCATCAGAAAGCAGCCTCTCGGCCGTGTCTGGACGCTTACAAAGGTCACCATGGTAACAAGAAAAAACTATAAAGTGAAAAAGAGGATACAAAGCGTCAATACCATGAATGTAAATAATGAACATTTACATAATAGATGCATAGATATGCAGTACAAGTAAAACAACATAAGTGATAAATAACTCAATAGCCTCAGGTATCGGATGATTGATTGCGTACCAATCTCCATCCGTGGAGGCGATCGCGGGAGAAAGCTACTCCAGCTCGAGTCTCGCTGGATTCACCGCTTAGATGCGGTTTCCCCGAAAGGTCTGAATGAAAACCTGCCCCTGTCAGTGTTTCGTTGAAGCGCTTCATTCGCTATGTACCTTAATGATTTATCACTTATGTTTATCCTGGACTGCGGACACCCCACTGCACATTGATTTTGTGCATATCGCAGAATTGAAAAAGACTCAGCCGGAGAGCTGTTCTATTAGTGTATCACTCCGGAGAATTCCAATATTCTTAAAACGTCATGATATTTGAATATCGGCTGTATTACGACCTACGATTAACAACTCCGACCACTATTCTAATCTGAACATCAGAGAAGTTTCCCTCTCACATGAGTGAAAACTGCCTTAACAGATTGATCACGTGTATTACCCCTGAAGAAGTCCCTTAGGGACGAAACGCGTAGGGTATCTCAGACCATCCTCACTACTGGTCGAATCAGGAACTTATACACCTCTGTGAAGACAACTATTGGATAACCATTGTTTGTTGTATTTTATACATTTTACTGTTTGAAATAAACATTTTTGATTTTAATGTATTGTTGGTGAAACATATCGAAGCGCACCTCTACTCCTTTCTTGCTATATATATATATATATATATATATATATATATATATATATAGCGCTCCATAGTGCAGTTATCACATGTAAAAAGGGTTTTTATTTTTAAGAACAATCCACCACAAATGGTCCGGTAACGTACCAAGAATGGCGGTCTAACACACTGCAGAAATATTCGCATAAGAAATGGTGTAAAAACACCTTGTTACCACTGTTGGAGCGGTCACTCACGCCTGGGCTCCACAGTCTGGGTCACGCTAGGCCACGCCCCTACGCGTTTCGTCACCTGGACTTCGTCCATGTATACAGTAGGTATACTCTAGAAATTAGTGTTTTGGATTTACTCTGCTATGTCTCGATCTAAAAAAAAACATCTCCATTTCTCACCTGTTTTGAAGAGCCAATAAGATAAATCTGAGTTTGTGCTAATTTTCCATAAATCTTCAACCACTCTACTCTACTTTTTTGCCTTTATGTAAAAAAAAATATTATCTGTTTTTATACATTGCAGGATCTTGGGGGGTTTTCAATCCTGAATCCGACTTTTGGGACATTCCCGACAGTTGGATTAACGACTGTTTTCAACCCGTTCCAACTGTAAATCGACAGTCGTATTTAATATTTCTACTGCCGAGTGTCAGAATGGCTGCACTTTGTCGGAAATGGATGCTAAATTGTCGGAATTGGACGTGAGTTGGACAAGTAGCATCTGTTTCCGACAGAATCAGAAAGCCTTCAATGCTGTCGGAAATGGCAGCTTTGTATAGGTGAGTACCGCTATTTCCGCCGGTGGAAATAGCAGTACAGATTGAATAAACCCCACAGTTGTCATAATTTTAGATAACTAATTGGATTTCATTCAGAGTTGGGACCAAGCACAAAAAGCAAGTACAGCAAACTTTGCACCAACTGGTATGCTGGTGCCCAGCCTGACCTGCATAATTTAGATTAAATAGTGGTTCTTCTTTAAACTTTATTGTCTTCTTCAACTTCAATATTTCTGCGATACATAGATAATCCTGGAAATAAACATAGAAGACAATAGTCCTATGTAGTCCTATGTAGAGTAGTATAATTTATTCTTATAGGAATCGGTAGCAATTATTGTGGATCATGATTTAGGTCATCATCAATGTAAAAAAGACTCACCAATGTATTCATGATGGCCCATTAGGGTAACACTCCACTGTATCCCGCTAATGCATTTCAGCTAGAGCAGTCTTTATTAAAGTGATGCTATAGGTCACTCTAGGAAGTATTCCTACAAGACCTCTTATTACCTGTGGAGTAAGCTGCTGGCTTGCAGAAAAACATCATTACTGCTCCGGGTGGGCATCCTAGAATGACTTAAAGCAGGGGTAGCCAACTCCAGTCCTCGAGAGCTACCAACAGTGCATGTTTTCCAGGTCTCCTCACAGAAATCACAAGTGAAGTATTTAGCTCCACCTGTGGATCTTTTCAAATGTATCAGTCGGTAATGAGTGCACCTGTGTACCTGTGAGGTGAGCTGAAAAACGTGAGCTGTTGGTAGCTCTTGAGGACTGCAGTTGGCTACCCCTGACTTACAGCATCACCATGCCATGAGAATACATGTGGTCATGCTGTTAATCTTTTTATTTTTTCAAAACCTATATTTAGAAAAAAAAAAATATTTTTAGCCACAGATCTTTGTTTGGTACACCAGCTATTGTATGGCAGTTTATTGGTAGACTCTCAACCAGGGAATAAAATGAATGTATTTGGATCACTCACATTGAGAATTTTAAATATGTTGCTGTATGATTGTCACCTTCCCTTAGATGTAAGCATTTATGTAAGCATCTATTTGGTTTGACACAGCACGAGGTGACCCTCTATCAAATTGTGGGGATCTTCCCATAACCAGAATATGATCGGCAACATTTGCTGCAGATTCCTATAAGAACAATTGACACAACAATATATAGGACTATTGCTTTTTGTATTTAGTCCACCTGTACTGATGATTTAATGAATCCCATTGTGTGGACTCTGAAGTGGATAGAAGAATCCCCATGTCATAGAGGCTAATCATATGTGTGTTGGTTTACATAACAGTGGAGCGCTTGATTCAGTGTTTTATTTTTATTGTATTTGTTTTGCCAGGCAACACCTGGCACTTTTTGTGCTCTTTAATGGACACAATTTAGGCTATTGTTGCCATGGAGCACTGGGTGCAGGTTTAACTGAAAGCACATGATGAGTTTCCGAAGAGGATTGGTTGTGAAATAAATTGCAGCATACAGTAAGTATGACAAAATAATCGTAGTATATGCCACATACATGTAATTAGGAACTACAGTACAGTATATGTTGTTTTTATACAATTACAACAAGAAGTATTATTACAGGTTGAGTATCCTGTATCCGTGCATCCATTATCCGAATTATTCCAAAAAACGTGGTTTTTGGAATCATTCAAATTTTTTTTTTACCCCCTAACCCTCTTTTCATACTTACCAAGTCCCAGGGCGTCCACAGCAGGCCTCCGGCATCTTCTCCAGGGTCTCCAGCGGTCCCAGGAATGCATTGCGCAAGTGTGCGCACGCGCCGGTGACGTCACCGGTACTCGCGCAATGCATTCCTGGGACCGCTGGAGGCCCTGGAGAAGATGCTGGAGGCCTGCTGTGGATTCCCGGGGACTGCGTGGACGCCGAGGGACCACCGGACACCGTCGGGGGACAGGTAAAGTAAGCCTAAAAAAAATATTCTAAAAACCGAAAAATTCCCCTATCCGGAATGCTCGTGGTCCCGAGCATTTCGGATAGGGGATACTCAACCTGTATATCTCCAGAGCAGTTTTATTCCATATGTGAGCCAAAGGCCATATGTCACTTTTGTTGTCTGTTATTGTGATCCCACAGTCACATGTGGATTGGCAGTGTATATACTAACAGGGCTTTTCTTAGTAAGTGGTGGGAAATGTCCTTATTTCTAATGGCAGAAATTTCTTTGGGAACCAGCCACCTTTTTTCATTGAGCCATGTATCCACAACTCCCCCTATCGACTGCCCATGTGATCATCTCCCTGGCCTCTGCATTGCAGCTTGCAATGACTGCTTCTGCTATGTTGCCTGATGTTTAGGCCTGGTTCCAACACTGTGTTGCTCTGTGAAAATTAAAGGACTGCCTAAATTGATTAGTCTTCATTAAACTGATGGAACTACTACCTTCCCTGAAGTCTCCTCCTTTTCAGTCTCAACACCAGCTTTTAGCGAATGGTCCTCCGTTACCATATAGATTAGACAGATGACCCTCATAAGAGAAACAGTAATGAATATGTTGCAATGTTAGCCTGGACAGCAATATATTAATGATGTTGGCTTTGCCCTTTGCTGATTATCCTCTAAATTCTGTTAACCTTTATTCTTAGAACGTTTTTAGTTTCTTTTTAATTCATGAGAAAACTGTGATTTTTTTTTTCCTTTCAAAAATCTTGCAGCTCTATTGGACTCATTAGTACTTATTGGTGGCTATTTGAAAAATTCCTATTGAGTGCTACAGCTCTAGAGGCACAAGCTATCATTGTAAATCTTTACTCTGCAGTACAGATATTGATCTAATTTAAATCTCTTCCAGCAAGCAAGTGTCTTGTACAGGATTGCAGTTGTGTTAGAACTTAGAACCTTGATCATTTACCTTATTACTTTCCCAAAATAACATTCCCACATCATACAGTAGTTTGTTGTAAATAAATGCACTATACTGGTTTGTCCTTCATTTAGACTTGAGTGTCCTGATGCTTATTTGAACATGTATAATGGATGGAATTCATGTTAAAAACAGTCATTATAACCATCTTCTGCACAGTAAGCATCACAAGGTGTGTCCAGCAAATCACCAATTGTAACTGTAATCAGGGCCATAACTAGGGCGGGGCTAGGGGGTCACGCGCACCGGGCGCTGGTTGGTGGGGGCGCTAGTGTGAGGTCCTGGGGATGGGCAGCGGGGGTCCAGGGACTGGTGGGTTAACGCTGGCTCCTACCAGGGTCCCGGGGACGGGCAGCGGGGGTCCGGGGACTGGTGGATTAACTCCGGCTCCTACTAGCGCTGCAGGGCGGTGGCCGGGAAGTAGGTTTTGAAAAGACTTGCCGGACGCTGATTGGCTGAATTCAGCCAATCAGCGTCCGGCAAGTCTTTTCAAAGACATCGCGCTTCCCGCCGCCAGGCAGATAGCGCTAGGAGACGGAGTGAGAGAAGGCTGCCGCTACACCCGTCCCTGGACCCCTGGACGCTGCCTACCCCCCGCTGGCTGCACACAGGTATGTTGGCAGCGGGGGTCCAGGGACTGGTGTAGCGGCAGCTTTCACATACACAGCCGCTCGCTATTTGCCTGGCGGCGGGAATCGCTGATGATTTTGAAAAGACTTGCCGGACGCTGATTGGTTGAATTCAGCCAATCAGCGTCCGGCAAGTCTTTTCAAAATCTGCTTCCCGCCCACCGCCCGGCAGCGCTAGGAGCCGGAGTTAACCTTCTCCAGTCCCCGGACCCCCGCTGCCTGTCCCCAGGGCAGTAATTTGTTTTTTTTGGGGGGGGGAGCGGGGGGGGGGGGGGCGACCAAGTGACTGCCGACCCGGGCGCCGAAACACCTAGTTTCGGCCCTGCTGTAATACAGTACTTATTGTAGAATATGTGTATGTTCTGCACTAGCATGATACGAGCAGCTATTTTGGAGAAGGGGTTTTAAAATATACAAGTATATAAGTGTTGAATAGAGTAAAAAATAATAAATACATTTTTTTTTAAATTATAAAAATATATATATATTTTTTTGTATTTTTTTTATTTATTACAGTATTTTTTACAGTACTTATTGTATTGTGTTATCCATGTATGTGCAGTATGTATTTTATAGCCTTTGCACAATTCTTAAATGTTGCTGTATAGGCTATGCACGCTATAGTGTAAATATAGAGGTTGTCTGTGTTTTGTAGAACTTGTTTTGTAAGGCAATAAAATACAATTGCTCCACCTCAAAAAAAAAAAAAAAATGAGTTGATCCCTTGTGTGTAAGTGTATGCCTGTACTTGTGTTTAGGGCAGACTAGATGGACTAAGTAGTTCTTAGTTTTTATGTAACTTTTTCTCCTCTCCAGTAGAAACCCAGAGAGGAGACGCAGTAAAGCTGTGTACACACGGGGGCGATAGGGGCTGAAATCGCTGGAAATATGGTCGCTGGCGACCATACTGCCAGTGATGGAAGTGTGCCCTGGCGATAAATCGCCGGGTGCACGCTCCCGTTTTCAGCCCCATTCTAATCGCTGGTCGCAGGAGCTTGCTCCTGCGACCAGCTGATTACCTCTGCGGCTCCCCTGGCAGAGGTTCCTTTTCGTCGCTGATGAAAAGGAGACACTGGGCAATATATTGCTCAGCAATGTATTGCTAGCAATACATTGCTGAGCAATATATCTTTCCCCGTGTGTACGGGGCTTAAGCCACTTCAGGGAACAGGGACGTACTGTCGTGTCATTAAGCAAATGTACACAATTCCCACCTTTTAGACCCACCTCCATAACACCAAGTAAGTTTAACACAAGTAAGTCTAACCTGCAAGGGCAATTAAACTGTGCATCGCAGACTTTGGCCTAGCCACTCTCAGAAAACAGGAGTAACATGCCTCCATTTCAGGAAACTCCATCTACCCCAGCCCCTGGCCCTGTCCTTTAATACTACTCTCTGTCAGGCAGGCAGAGCTATTTGCTGTTTTGCAATGCGATTGCAGAATTCATCCTGTGCACGCAAAGAATGGGTCCTGCAAAGCTCAGCACCATCGGGGAAAATTAATGTTGGATTGCTTATGCAATCCAGACTGAATTAGCCCCAATTTCATAATGAACCAAATATAGCAAATGTAAAACTAAACCAAAAGTCAATTCTTAATACGCACTGTCACGTCTTTTTTGCTGTATTGATGAAAATATGACATTGTGAGAACCACGCTTTATAGCAGTGATGTCTAAACTTGACACTCCAGCTGTTGTTGAATTACACATCCCAGCATGCCCTGCTACAACTTTACTATTTGGCCATGCTAAAACTGATGCAGGGCATGCTGGGTTGTGTAGTTCAACAACAGCTGGAGTGTCAAGGTTAGCCATCACTGCATTATGGCAATTATTGTGAATTTGTCAATTTTGCTAATTTTAAACCTACTTTATCATGAACTAAAATTACACACGAGTCTATTGCTAGAAGAATTATTTTATTGAACTGACATTCCCTGTCAGGAAAAGTTATTATCAACAAATACAATGTCAACCTTCTCAGGGAAATAGGGTTTCTACATCCACCTAGAACACTCAATATTCAGTATACAGTACGCTACACTTTATTTTTTTCCTTTCTATGTACACCTGCTCCAAAGAGACCTTCTATCCAATACCCTGATTTAGCAGACATGGCCGGATTTTCCACTAGGCCCGTGAGGCACGGGCCTAGGGGCGGCACAATGTGTGGGCGGCAGTGGGCAACATTGAGATCAGATGGCCGGCAGTGCAGCAGCATGGCCAGGCGGAGCGGGCATTAGCAAATGATGAGCAGCGCTGCCGGTGTCATGATCGGCGGCGGTGCCGCTTGTCACTCACCACAGCCCTCTCACATGTGTGTTTGCACTGTAGTCCGTCTCCTGCCACAGCGATGTCACCGTCTGGTCCGGAAGTTCAGCTAGCTCAGCGTGCTGATGCTGAGCTCAGCTGAGCCCAGCTGAGCCACTGCCCCCCCCTGCCGCTATTGGCTGCTGTGTCAATGGGCGTGCAGGGTGGGCGTCATACTGTGTGTGTGACTGTGAGCCTCAGCTCCAGGCTCCCGCTCTCATTCCCTCTCGAGACGAGTTCACTTCACTGCACTACAGAAATTTAACAAAAAAGGTGCGTACCGCTGTGGCTGAAGTTTGATTTTATATATATATATATATATATATATAAAATCAAAGTTCAGCCAAAACAATGATTATGTGAAAATAGGGGAGGGGGGGGGGGAGTGTATCAGGTTGTGCCTAGGGGCGGCCTGATCCCTAAATTCGCCCCTGGGTGCCATGCAGACCAGCTGAGTACTGGGTTTGTCCATAGACAGACACCATGCCCACGGACAGACTACAAAGGGGATGGTAGAGCTTTCTCACTTAATAAGCAAGTGTTCTGATAGCAGTCCTGATTCATACCTGGTATCTGAGCTGCTAATTTGCAGAGCCCTGCGATCAGATAGCCACTGCCCAGTCACAGTGATATCCTGTCCCTGTGCAAGCCTGTGAATATATCGCAGCCCAGCGAATTGCAGCAATTTACGAAGTGGTGTAACCATACTGTAGCTCCGCAGACCCCGCTGTGGCTTGGAGGTGCTAGGAAAGTTTGGGTGCTGCGGGGTCTGCGGGGCTATGGCTGGGGGTTAATGGGGACGCCACCAAATCTGTCGCTTCCGGACCAGCAGAGCTTTCTGTCTTCAGCCCCAGTGCTCCTCCTGTTAGAATGTCACAAAATGGCGACCCCCTCACAGCAGATGGTTGTTAAGGATGCTAGAGGAGGCGGTCACCTCCTCTTGAATCCTAAATAACAGTATGCTGTAAGGCGATGGCCATTTTGCAAATTACATTCTAACAGGAGGAGCACCGGGACAACAGTCAGGAGGATTTGTTGGTCCCTGAGGGAAGCATTGGACTGGTCAGCAGCAGTGAGGAGTGGAGGAGGAGAGGGCGCACAAATTTTAGTTGCGGGGGAGGGGGCGCCCAAATCGTAGTTATGCCACTGCATTGACGAATAGGAATGGATAGCTTTTAGATTGGCAAACCCTCTTCTACTGTTGCACTTTTGTCATAATTGATATATTGTATATATATAATAATAGATTGTGGGCTAGAGCGATCAAATCTTTAAGAGAGATAAAGTGGAGAGCGATAAACTATGAACCAGTGAGCACCTAAATGTAATTCTTCAAATACAGCCTGTATAATGACAGAAAGGAGCTGATTGGTTGGCACTTTGTCTGTCTACACTATCTCTCTCTCTATCTCTCCAAGCGTTAAAAGACTTGTAGCCCCAAGTCTTTCATCTGCTATTTATGTATTTTATTTATTTAACTCATGCATTGATTCCCAGAGGCAACAAATAAAGCTGTCTGTATATAGGGGCTTAATGTGGTCTGGAAAAGATCTACTTAGAGGTGGAACCAATTCAACCTCTGCCTGCCCACTCATCAGCAGTGAGCACTGCAGGCTTCTCTAAAGCTGACCCAAGGCTTTTGACATGGTTCCACATAAGAGGTTGATAAATAAAATGGAAGATCTGGGACTAGGGATAAGAATTTGTAGATGGGTAAGGAACTGACTGTGTAATAGAGAACAGAGAGTGGTTGTAAACGGCGCAGTATCAAATATGATCCCAGTACTAAGTGGAGTGCCACAGGAGTCGTTGCTAGGGCCCCTTTTATTTAATATATTTATTAATGATATTAGGGTGGGTATACTCAGCAATGGTTCTATCTTTGCTGATGACAAAAAACTGAGGCGAGTAATTAGATCAACCGAGCCTGTCTTCATGCTTCAGAGCGATCTTAATAAATTAGATGAGTGGGCAAAAAAAGTTGAAATAAGGTTCGGTGTGGATAAATGCAAGGTTATCTACCTTAGGAAACATAACCAATGTGCTAGCTATAACCTAAGAGTGGAGGCACTGGGTAATTCAGAACTTGAAAAGGATCTAGGAGTCCAAATAGATAACAAACTGGGGTGTAGTGCTCAATGTCATATAGCAACAAATTAGTCTTTATTCAACCTTAAATACAATGCTATGTAACTATGGAGGTTATTCTGATCGGTGCGGCCAAACGTGCGTACGTTCGCAATTAACGTACGCTAGCCGTACGCGGCCGTTGGGGTTAAGTCCTCCCACAACTCTGCCGCATACGTACGGGCATAAACAACGTAGAAGGGGAGTGGCGTACTAATGAGCGTACGCCAATGTACACGGACGGGCCAGCCCTTACACTCCGACAACTGGCGTACAACTGAGCGTACGCCGCCGTTTACGGACGTCTCTCGTCCGTCTTCCCACCGCCTTCTTGCGGAGATCTGAGCGTACGCCAGCTTGCACGGACGGGTCCCTATTGTTTTCAATAGAAAAGTCAGCTTATGTCACCGCTCGTGAGAGTGAGCGTACGTCCGTGTACGCTGACATACCCTTCATATATATGGACCTGCAAATGTTGCCTTTCAACTATAATTATGAAAATTAATTAATTGATTGAATTAATTAATGTGCAAAATAGTGGCCATGGGATTAAAACATTGCTGAAACATCCTTTGTAGGTGTTAGATGTGGTTTATGTTATTGTATCATAAATACAAAACCTATGTTTGTATTAGAGTGAACACGTCGACACATGTCGACTTGTGTCGATTGAGTGTGCTACTGTGTAAAGTCTATGAAAGCACGTAGTGAATGTGTATAACTGTTTAACAAATACCTACCTTAGCATATATATAAGCAGGTCTTACAAAGATTCTTACCTTAAATTAAACAAACCTTTAAATGTAGAGAAGTATAGAAAGACTAGGTGATTCATCGCGCCCTACGGGCGCTGTTCACACCGTCGTAAGGGGCTTCGCCCCCTTAATTTGTGAACATTTGTATATGAGAAATATGGTTAGAATTGTATGAAAGATGCCCTGTATTGCAACTTAGGTGTCCGCGAATCGCGGGAGGGGGGGTCGCGGAGGGTGCCGCGAATTGCAGGAGGGGGGGTCGCGGGGGGTGCCGCGAATTGCAGGAGGGGGGGTTGTGGGGGGGTGGATGCTGCGAATCGCGGGAGGGGAGGGATTGCAGAGAATCGCGGGAGGGGGGTCGCGGGGTGGGTTGCCGCAAATCGTGGGAGGGGGGTTACGGGGGCGGGGGTTGCGGCGAATCATGGTAGGGGGGGTCGCGGGGGTGTGCCGTGAATCACGGGAGGGGGGGTCACGGGGTGGGGTGCCGAGAATCGCGGGGGGGGTGTGTGTGTGCCGTGAATCGCGGGAGTGGGGGTTGCGGGGGGGGGGGGGTGTGACGCGAATCGCCACAAGAAAAAATCAACACAGAAAGGTCAACACATGTAAATGTTGACATAAGTGTGGCACTTCATTGGTGTCCATGTCGACACATGAGAATGAATATGAAAACATTCAAAAAATAAAAAAAAATTCTAAAAACTCATGTCAACCTTTTTCATTGTCGACCATAGCCATGTCAGTGTTTTCCATGTGCAATTTAATTCTGGAGCTGCCGCGAATCGCGGGGGGGTGCCGCAAATTGCGGGAGGGGGGGTCGCGGGGGTGGGTGCCGCGAATCGCGGGAGGGGGGGTTACGGGGCGGGGGTTGCGGCGAATCATGGGAGGGGGGGTCACGGGGGTGTGCCGTGAATCACGGGAGGGGGGGTCACGGGGTGGGGTGGCGAGAATCGCGGGGGAGGTGTGTGTGTGCCGTGAATCGCGGGAGTGGGGGTTGTGGGGGGGGTGGGGGGGTGTGACGCAAGTCGCCACAAGAAAAAATCAACACAGAAAGGTCAACACATGTAAATGTTGACATAAGTGTGGCACTTCATTGGTGTCCATGTCAACACATGAGAATGAATATGAAAATATTCAAAAAATGAAAAAAAAACTTCAAAAACTCATGTCAACCTTTTTCATTGTCGACCATAGCCATGTCAGTGTTTTCCATGTGCAATTTAATTCTGGAGCTGCCGCGAATCACGGGGGGTGCCGTGATTTGCGGGAGGGGGGGGTCGCGGGGTTGGGTGCCGCGAATCGCGGGAGGGCGGGGTTAACAGGTGTTCCGGTGGGGGGTTGCCGCGAATTGCGGGAGGTGGGGGGTCACGGGGGGTGCCGCGAAACGCAGGGGGGGGGGTTGCGGGGGGTGTGACGCGAATCGCCACAAGAAAAAATCAACACAGAAAGGTCAACACATGTAAATGTTGACATAAGTGTGCCACTTCATTGGTGTCCATGTCGACACATGACAATGAATATGAAAAAATTAAAAAAATTAAAAATAAATCTTCAAAAACTCATGTCAACCTTTTTCATTGTCGACCATAGCCATGTCAGTGTTTTGCATGTGCCATTTAATCCTGGGGCTGCTGCGAATTGCGGGGGGGGGGGTGCCGCGAATCGCGGGAGGGGGGTCGCAGGGGGGGTGCCGCCAATCGTGCAAGGGGGGGTCGCGGGGGGTTCTTTTTGCCGCGAATCGGGGGGGGGGGGTCACTGGGGAGGGTTTGCCGCGATTCGCGTGAGGGGGGGGTCGCGGGGTGGTGGTTATGCCGCGAATTGCGGGAGGGGTCGTGGGGGGGTTCTTTTTGCAGCGAATCGCGGGAGGGGGGGTCGCGGGGGTGTTTTTGCTGCGAATCGCGGTAGGGGGGGTCGCGGGGGAGCGGGTGTTTTTGCCGCGAATCGCGGGAGGGGGGGGGGCGCGCGGGGGGGAGGTTTTGCCGCAAATCGCGGGAGGGGGGCGCTCACCTGGTGGCTGTGGAGTAGCAGTGCTGGGCAACATGGGAAGGCAGTGGGTGTCTGGCACTGTCTGTGGGCTCACTGGGCTGGTTCTCTGTCACATACCTCCAAACATGACCCTCTCCAGGAGGGACACAATGCTCTGTTTCTAGACTTCCCCTTAATGTATGATTGCCATCACCTGTTTTAAACAGGTTAATTTCTCAGAAAGGTGTTCAGCACAGATGAAGGCAATCACACATTAAGAGGAAAGTCCAGGAACAGAGCGTTATAGACACAGACACCCACTTTGAGTGACAGATGTAGCCAAATATATAGGAGATAAGCTTCCAATGTGTTAGAGTGATGTGTGTGGCTTGCAGGTAGTGAAATCATGGTTTGGACTTAATAGACTGCAGCATTGCTTATTACATTCAGGTGTATGTGTTTGGTAGTAATCCGCGTAAATTAGCTAACCCAGGCGCACGCTGGCATGCGGTATCTGTAGGGGTGGTTTGAGATGGCGGTTGGCGGCCGCCTGTTTTGTGTCCGAAATGAACGGTGCTTTAGTCGATCGTGCGGTAGTAGCACCGCTCATTTTTGGTGCACACCCCCGTGTACGCCCATATTTACGCCCATTTTCCCTCATTATTTCGGCCGCTCCCCTCATCACGCCCCTATGCCGCCCCCAATGCCCGTACACTCGCGTACAGGTTTTTTCGCACGTAGAGACCCGTCCGTAAGCATTGTGGAGTGTTCGCGCCTGCGCATTAGCGAATGTACGCATGCGCAGATCATTAAAAACCCCGGGACGTGCGCGTACGGCCCGGCCGCTCCAACCAGAATAAGGCCCTATGTAACTATGTAACCTCCAACCGCTTACAATGACTATTTACTGGCAGCTGGAGCTGTCTGAATTCGAAGGACATGCACACAATCACTACTCATCACACTCAGCATCCTGCTCTGCCTCTGCTCGCCTTGCCTGGCCACAAAGTATAGGATGCTGAACCCGCAGAATCCTATATTTTGTGGCTGTGCAATGTATATGGGGGTGGGATAGCATGCCAAGTTTGATGAGTTACTGTGTGTGTGACAGACTGACACTGACTGAGCCTCAGAGTGGAGGCTCAGGGTGGCTTCCTTCTGGCTAGACCAGGGCTGGGCAACACCGGCCCTCCAGATGTTAATGAACTACACATCCCAGGATGCTTTGCATTAGTTTTGCTATGTGGCCATGCTGAAACTGATGCAAGGCATGCTGGGATGTGTAGTTCATCAACATCTGGAGGGCCGGTGTTGTCCAGCCCTGGGCTAGACCATGGCTGTCCAGCTGCCTGTTGTGTGCTGTACACCAGCACCACCCATATTAATAGATGTGGTGGGTACAGATGCAGTAATTGACTTCACTGCCCTCCAAAGCTTTGCCTACTCATGTGGGTGCCAAGACCAAAGAGTCTACAGAACTTGTTACTGTGCTCATGCCTCCTGCTTGTAGAAAATACTCAGCTACAGCTAAACACTGGATTTACTTTTCAGTGGACATTACTACTGTGGACATTATTGGGGAAATTTACTAAAGGAAATTTGTAAAAAATAGGTGTATTTGTATCCAGAAATACCGTTATTTCTGACATTTACTATCCCGAAAATACGGCAATTCGTATTCATATTCATAGCCCATCAATACGACTATGAATTGCCATATTTTTGGGATAGTAAATGTCAAAAATAAGTGTATTTCTAGATACAAATACACCTATTTTTTTTACAAATTTCCTTTAGTAAATTTCCCCCTATGTGTTTACATGGAACTACTACTGTAAGCGTAATGTGCATGCGCTACTTCTGTGGTGTTATATGTATACGGTGCACTACTACTGTGGGCATTATGTGTATATGTGTAACTGTATAAATGGCAAAAATAACATGGTCATTTTGTTTAAGAGACACTACTGTGGGCAATGTGTGTGTGTATGTGTGTGTAAATTGCACTAATACTGTGGTAATTGTTTTGTGTAAGGGGCACTAGTATGTGGGAATTTGAACAAGATTGTGCTACTGACAGGCGTTTTTTTTAATTGGGGGTACTATTGTGTGGTTGCGCATCTTGTAAGACCACACCTCTTTTTTCACACTGTTCCTTTATAATGTAAGGGAGATACAATTTATAGTTCGCAGGGGAGTGAGAAACACCCTCCATGGCTCTGCATAAATGAAGGGAAGAATATACAGTTCTGGAGGCCATATCTCCAGAAGGATATAAATATATTAAATACATTAGAGACTGTACAAAGAAGTGCAACTAAAATGGTGCATGGCCTACATCAAAAAACTTACCCGGAAAGACTAAAAGATCTTAATATGTATACTTTAGAGCAGAGAAGGGAAAGTGGGGACATTATAGAAACTTTCAATATATCAAGGGTTTTAACAAGGTACAGGTGGGAGACATTCTTCACAGAAAGAGGAGCAACAGAACACGAGGACATGCACTGAAACTAGAGGGAGGAAGATTCAGGGGATATTTGAGGAAGAATTACTTCACAGAAATAGTAGATAAGTGGAATAGCCTCCCATCAGAGGTGGTAGAGGCAAATACAGTAGTACAATTTAAACATGTTTGGGATAGGGATATTGATATCCTTACAAAGCAATAAGGATCAAAATGGTTTGAGGTAACATGCTTAAAATAGAGGCTGACTTGATGGGTCAAGTGGTTCTTATCTGCTGTCAAACTCTATGTTTCTATGTTTCTGTGTACCCCGCCCAAGGCTGACCAGTCACGCTGAGTATGGTACGGACAGGAGACTTTACATAAAAAGTGTCCTCCGGCTGTGGCAGGGCACCACGGGCTGTTGGAGCCTAGTGCCAGTTCCAAAATATGCTGGACCCCCAGTTATTTGTCCACCATATTTTTGGAACCAGGACCGATCCAAGAATGTGGCTGGTTTCAGAAATACCGGAGACCCCTATGCTTTTTGTCCCCCATATTTATGGAACCAGGTCTGTCTCAATGAGCCCGGGGCTGGTTTTGCTCAGGAGGGGGGACCCCCTGCCATTTTTTTTAACTAAATACCTAAAACTTTCATGTCATAAAAAGTCACGGTACTTATGTAATATCTGGGCTCCCGTTTTTCTTATGAGACCGCGTCCCCTTGCGGGGCTCGCTGCGCTCGCCACGCTTCGAGCACGGTGGTTCGCTGCACTCGCCACACTATATAAAATCAACTCCATGCGTAGTTGGATAGTAGGGGTATGAAAAAATGGGGTGCATTTAACATGGGAGCCCAGATAATACATAAGTACCAAAGTCACATGTCTAAACATTTGTACATTACAGTATCATTACTAAAAAAATCACACGTGTCCACTAATTCGCACTTTTTCATGTCTAAAATTCTCACATTTGCATGATTAAAATTCACACAATATCACACCATATCGCACTTTTCACCCTCAAATTTGCATCCCATTAAATTTTAGATTTTTGGAAAAAATTTGTGATTTTGGTAAATGCGATAATGTGCAATTTCAGAACCTTACTAAAAATCGCATCCTATTTAGGGGGAAATTTACTAATATGAAAAACCTAGTTTTTCGTATTAGTATTTCCTCTACGACTGCATAAGACTGTTTCAGTCGTATGCAAAGTCGTGTTCCGGAGGGGAAATTACAAAGCAGTCATATACAACTGCTTTGTAACCCTCCGATGTCGTATTAATTCGTATTAGCTGGCCGTATATAAGGCCGCTAATACGAATTTTTCTGGCAGTCTGCACGGATCAGTCAGATCCGTGCAGGCTGCAATGTGTAAAAAAAATAGAAAAAATAAATAAATAAATAAATAAACCAGCGTGGGGTCCCCCCCACAGCTGTAACCAGCACCTGGCTGAAAGAGCCGGGCCGGTAATTAAAAATCAGGGAACCCGACAAATAGGGGTTCCCCGATTTTTAACAACCAGCCCCAGGCTCCAGGTCTGGGGCTGGTTCCCAAAATACGGGGGACAAAATGACTAGGGGTCCCCCGTATTTTAAGAACCAGCCCCAGGCCAAACCAGCCAGCAGGGTAATGCCACAGCCGGGGGAGACTTTTTATACAAGTCCCTCCGGCCAAAGCATTAACCCTCTGACCAGTCAGCCTGGCCAGGGGCCCTGGGGGAGTGGGGACCCCCCCAATGAAGGGGTCCCTCCCCTCCAGGACTTACCTGACCAGGCTGAAGCCTGGTGCTGTCCCCGGTGACCCTGGGCTGTGGTCACCGGGCTGATCTTGGTGTAAACAAAAAGAATAAACTATTTTTAATACTGGTAAACTATGAGTCCCAGCAAGCCTCCCCCGCAAGCTGGGACTTGGAAAACCACAAGTCCCAGTCTGCGGGGCATTAAAGGGCCCGCTGGCACTTGTAGTTCCACAGTATGAAAAATAGTAAAATAAACACACTGACACACATTTAAAATAAAACTTTAATACATCCAAAGCCCTTACATACTGATACTTACCTATCTTCATCCCGTAGGTAGCCCTGGTCCTGATGTCCTGGTCTGTGTCGGCGTCTGTATCCATGTCGGCATACCTGTCGGCGATGGCGTTGGCGTCTGGAGTCTGACGAAATCCATCGTGGAAGCTGTGGAAAGAAACCATACTCACCTGTCCCAGGGCGACGTAGTCCAAGGGGGTCTTGGCAAAATAACAAAGCGAGAACGTGAACCAGACGAACAGCTGAGAGCCGCACTGTACTGTGTACATGTGCGGCTCCGCCCCTGAATGCCGCTATTGGCCACCTTGCGGCCTAGCGGCTCCTGATTGGGGATGAAGATACGGGATGAAGATAGGTAAGTATCAGTATGTAAGGGCTTTGGATGTATTAAAGTTTTATTTTAAATGTATGTCAGTGTGTTTATTTTACTATTTTTCATACTGTGGAACTACAAGTGCCAGCGGGCCCTTTAATGCCCCGCAGGCTGGGACTTGTGGTACTCCAAGTCCCAGCTTGCGGGGGATGCTTGCTGGGACTCATAGTTCACCAGTATTAAACAACAGTTTATTCTATTTTTTTTACACCAAGATCAGCCCGGTGACCACAGCCCAGGGTCACCGGGGACAGCACCAGGCTTCAGCCTGGTCAGGTAAGTCCTGGAGGGGGGGGACCCCTTCATTGGGGGGGTCCCCACTACCCCAGGGCCCCTGGCCAGGATGACTGGTCAGAGGGTTAATGCTTTGGCCGGGGGGACTTGTATAAAAAGTCTCCCCCCGGCTGTGGCATTACCCTGCTGGCTGGTTTGGCCTGGGGCTGGTTCTTAAAATACGGGGGACCCCTAGTCATTTTGTCAACCGTATTTTGGGAACCAGCCCCGGACCTGGAGCCTGGGGCTAGTTGTTACAAATCGGGGAACCCCTATTTGTCGGGTTCCCTGATTTTTAATTACCGGCCCCGGCTCTTTCAGCCTGGTGCTGGTTACAGCTGTGGGGGGAACCCCACGCTGGTTTTTTATTTATTTATTTATTTTTTCTATTTTTTTACACTGAAGCCTGCACGGATCTGACTGATCCGTGCAGGCTTAAAGCAAATACGACAGGGAAAGCAAGGTGTATTTTCCTGTCGTATTTGCGTGCCTGTTTTACACTAATTAGCAGCTGTATTATCAGTACGGCTGCTTAGTACATCAGGAACCACCATTCTTTTGAATGGTGATTCCTGTCGTATCCTATCGATGGTGTAGACATTCGTATTTGTAAATACAAATACGAGTGTCCCATCATTAGGAATACGAATTGTTGTATTTTCGGGATTGTAAATCCCGAAAATACAAATGTGTAAAAAATAGGTGTATTTCTGCCTACAAATACACCTATTTTTTACGAATCCATTTTGGTAAATTTCCCCCTTAATGTCACCTTTATGTATTTATATAGTATTCCATTGACGATTACAATTGGGGACAAAGCATTAATGAGACAAGAGTGGATTATAATAACAGAAAGATAAAGAGGTAAGAGTTCCCTCACAATATATAGGGAACAGAAATTTGATATGTTAATATAATGGCTACATATTGGGAATGGTCCAGCCAGATTACAAATTATTCAAAGTGGGCTACTACAACCCAATTGCCCTGCAGCAAGTTGGACTTTGGTGACCCCCCAAATTAAGGGTTGCAGCATTGCTGTGTAAAAATGGCAGAAGGGTCACTCAGACTCACGACCATTCAGAATAAGCATTCACCTGTGCATCCCATCTCACAGTTGCTGCAGCATAGGTTGAGCAGTGTCAGATGGGAGCCTGTCTTCTATTGCAGGTGTTAGGAGGGCTCCTGGGATAAAGCAAATGAATATACAAGTGTGCCAGTGGAAGAGCAGCGGCCATATCTGGATACCACTGTCACGCAGATGCTTCTATACATGCACCTGCCCCTTAGGCTGGCACTTCCATTGCCTCTGGGAGTTATTCCCCTGGGCTAAATGATCCAGTTACATAGCAACATGGCCTGGAGGCAGTGTGTTTTGTGAGTATAGATAGATCACATGTAAAGTTCTGTATGGAGTGTATTAAGAAGAGCTGCTGTAATTAAAAAAAAAAAAATCTGCCACTGTATATGAATTTGATAGGCTGCCTGAAGAAGTGAGTTGAAGGTTTGGAAGCTAGAAGAGTCTTGTTGTATGCAGGAGATTCCTTAGTGTGGGTGCAGCCCCCCAAAAAACTTCTAACCACTAATAGAGCAGGCAATGCGTGCGCGCACTCCAGGAAGAGGTGGCATGGCCACTTAAAAGGGGGCATGGTCACTTAAAGGGGGTTGGTCTATGAGTGTAGAGTGCCACGCCATATACCTCTTATATACATTATTCAACAAAATAGTAGACCCCCTTATACTGCACTTGACCCTTAAACATTATGCAACACGGAATGAGCCAAAATTCACCTTATGCGACACACAATGACCCAAAATTCAAATGGAATGAGCCAAAAATCACATTATACCATCCGGATGAAGCAAAAATTCACATTAAGGTGCCCATACATGGAGCAATGTGCTCCTTGCATTTTGAACTAGATCACACCTAGTTAAAATGTACAGCATGCAATGTGCTAAAGCTGCAGCGTTTTGAAATAGATGTGATCTAGTTCAAAAAGTACGTGCATCGCCTCGCAAAACAGGATCCCTCTGTGTATGGGCATATTTATGCCAAAATGAAAGTGCCAAAATTCACGTCATGCCACCTGGATTGAGCCAAAATTCACATCATGCCACCCGGACTGAGACAAAATTCATATCATGCCACCCTGACTGAGTCAAAATTCATATCATGCCACCCAGACTGAGCCTTAATTAACATCATGGCACTTGAACTGATCAAAAATTCACATCATGCCACCTGGACTGAGCAAAAATTCAGATTATGCCACCCAGACCTAGCCGAAATTCACATCATGCCACCCGTACTGGTACTGAGCAAAAATTCACATCATGCCTCCAGATTGAGCCAATATTCACATCATGCCACCCAGATTGAGCCAAAAATCACGTTATGCCACCCAGATTGAGGAAAAAATTCACGTTATGCCACCCAGATTGAGGGAAAAAATCACGTTTTGCATTACGGTTGAGCCAAACTTTACATGGCACACCCTATCAGAGACAGAAGAACACGTGGGTAGGGACAGAGAGGCCCAATCCTCCTCCCCTACAGCGGTCCCCCCAGAGCTGACTGATGGGGAAGCACACAAATAAATAAATAAATGTCCACATAACCACACTGACCTAGTGTGGAGAGGGACTGTCTGCTGGCTGCCGGGAGGTTGGTGCTGGCTGCCCACAACCATTGGGTGGGGAATTCCAGGTGAATGCAGCATCGGGTGGGGAGATGAAGGGACCATCCACCTACACTCCGGCAGCTGCGATGGGAGTGTGGTGCAGAGGCGCCTCCCATTTCCTTTGATAAAGCTACCTGACGTAGTGAAACGCGTAAGTGGAATATTGCAGCCTTCCCACCAGGTGTTTCTGGATTGTAGTCCTGACATCTGGACCGAGGATTGCCCCATTCCAAATTGAATACAAATTGTGGATCCATGGTTTCATACATTGAAGGTTGAGAACTTAACATCAACTACAAGGAGCTTGCTGCAGGAGTTGGTTATTTGTGCCAATCTGGGCCACTTCACGCAAAAGATCTGCATCACGTGTTCTCCCTCTGGATGACCATTTGGGAACCTACAAACATCTTTATGAGCCCATAATACAGGACTCTCCAGGACACCCATACTCATTGGTTGGTGAGGAACCACACAAACCTATAAATTCAGTGTTGCATTATAAATTGATTTTACATATGTGTATGCTGGTTACACTACAATTATTTTAATAGTTTATTAATAAAATCTATTGTGATAGATCAACCAATCCAATTTTTTATCTATATCAGCGCTGCTTAATCTTTTTCTTTTTCTTGGTACGCTGCCCATTTACTGCAGCCACCGGGTGGAGAGGGCCTGCCCGTTGACTGCAGCCACTGGGTGGGAAGGGAGAAGATGTGGGCTGTCCGCCCTTGGCCATGGAAGGAGGTGGGAGGGAGTCTGGTGTGTAGGGGCTGCCTGTCTGCCTGCATGTCAGATACAGTATGCTAATGCTAAAGTTAAGAAAAAAAAGATCAGTGCTTGAAGTGCCACTGTACCATACCGTTGTATACCGGCCCACTTTGAGCACTGGATGCAGGGGAGTAAGAGCTCGAGAAGAATATAGTTGGTGCCTGAGGCTTTTATCAGCAAAAATTCTGAAAAAGATTAATTGAACATTGAGAAACAAACCATCAGACTCCAGTACAAATATGTGGGAAGTGAAGAATTTCTGCAGGCATCTAGAAAGGATTTTAAAGCACTTGACACATTCACATCAATTTCCATTTTTGTCTACCGTACAAGTGGTATAAAAAACATCCAGGGAACAAACTACCAACTGAGCATTATCTAATTAAATGGTCAACACTGAGGGGCTTGTTTACTAAGATGGGAGTTCTGTTTCAGATGGGATGTTGCCATGGGAAACCAATCAGAATCTAATTCTTATTTATTTAGCATCGTCTATGGGCAATCAATCCATGGGCAGGGACAGATAGATCTGATTGGTTGCCCATAGCAACTGCTGAGATTTTATAGTATTTCGGAAACTCCTGTTGCTTTGGGCCTTATTCTAGTTCACTCTTTCTGACAAAATCCTTCTTATATGGACAAAACCATGTGCACTGCAGGTGGGGCAGATGTTACTTGTGCAGAGAGAATTAGATTTGGGTGGGGTTTTACTTCAAAGTGAGATCTATATTGCAGTGTAAAAATAAATCAGTCAGTATTTATCCTGCACAGAAACAAAATAACTTACACAAATCTAATTCTCTCTGCACATATTCTATCTGCCCCCCCCCCCTCCAGTGCACAGGGTTTTGTCCATCTAAGAGTGAACTAGAATAAGACCCTTTGTTCCCAAGGGCAGGATGCTATAACATCCGCGCCCCCGGTCCGCCGCACATCGTCGGCTACCGCAGAGATAATTATCACATATGCTGTAACCCATGAGATAATTATGGCAAAGGACAGCTCTTGTGTTACGAGCCAGCGGCGTAGCTAGGGCAGAGCCGGCAAAGCACAAGCTCCGGGCATAGAGAAATCACAGGGCGCCGGAGACGTGCACTCTGCCGCCGGCTCCCCCACCCTGCTCGCCTGCTCGCCCGCTTCCACAGCTCACCCCGCTGGCGCTGCAGTCTCTGTTGGTCTCTAGAAAAACTTAGGTTGAGGTACAACCAATCAGGCGCAAACACTAAACCTCACCCTTGGAATAAGGGAATATATAAAAAAAATGTGTTGGTCTCTACCTGCCTGCAGTGGCCCCTCCAAAGATGGCCACCGCCTTGCAGGAGACAGACGCTAGAGGTGAACATGACCTCTAGTGTCTGTCAGAGGAGCTCAGCGCATCCAGAGCCAGCGCTGCTCGGCTGGAGCGCTGATTAAAGGAACTTCAACTGTCTATCAATAGTTCCCTCGCACTATGGGGGAAGCAGAAACTCCATCCTCCTGCTGCCGCACCAAGGAGGAAGCACTTCCTCCAAGTCCCTTTCCTGTACAGGCTCCATTGTATGTATTTCAAGCCGGGCAGGGCTCCGGTACAGAGACAGACCCTCTTGGGAATCCCTTTGCCCTGTCCATGAATTCTCAAGCCTCTTTGACACCCTGCAACTCCCCCCACAGATTGGTGAGTACCCAAGGATTGCTGTACCCACTAACCCCCCTTATGTTTGTGTGACCCCCCCCCCTTCCTTTTTATGTGACCTTCTGTACACTACTATCTTTGTGTGTTTGTGTGTCACCCTCTCTACCCGAACTCATCCCTGGCGTTTGACCCCCCTGTACCCCCTTTACCTGTGTGACAGCTTGTCACCTGCTACCCCCTTCCTCTGTGACCCCATCTACCCCAACTTCCCTGGTGTCTGATCCACTCTTACCCCTCTCCTCTATGTGTGTGTGACTCTGCTTAACCCCCTATCCATGTGTGTGTGAGACACCAATTACCACATCCTCACCCCTCTACACTCCTTATCCCTAGGGTATGACCCCTGTACCCTTACCCCAATGTCTGTGGCATTACAGTGTTTGGCATAATGTGTAATGAGCATTATGGCATGTGGCATAATATGTAATGAGCATTACAGTGTGTGGCATTATGTGTAATGGGCGTTACGGTTTGTTATAGAGTATGTAATGGGCATTACAGTTTGTTATATAGTATGTAATGGGCATCATGTGTTCATGTGTGGCATGTGGCTTTATGTGTAATGGGCATTACAAAGTTTGCAAAAATGTGCAATGGGCATTGCGGTGTGTGCTATAATGTTCGGTGGTGCCCCCTTTTCGCTGCTAAAGAGCCTTGCCTACTACAAATCAGGGGGGGGGGGGAAACATGCCCTTGCTCCGGGCAACGTGGGACCTAGCTACACCACTGTTAAGAGCTGTCCTTTGCGATCTGGCCTGGATGTGCAGCGGGTCCTGGCGGCTCCCCCCTCCCTCCCTTACCTGGCCTGGATGCTGCTGCTGCTGCCGGGCGGCCTGTCCTCCTCCTGGAAGAGGATTAAAGTGAAGGGAGGAGGAGGTCACAGGTCCGGGCAGCACAGCTCTGTGCTGCCTGGACACAGGTGATGGGGGGGTCAGTGCAGGGTGGCAGTGGGTCGCTGTAGAAGCCCATAGGCTTCTATGGGGCATCGCCAGCTTTTGCAGTAACCCGGCGGGGGGGGGGGGTGTTAGAGAATCCCACAATGCGTTCCTTTAGAGAATCTCACCCCAAATCTTAGAGGTAACTTCTGGTAAGATGAGAGTTCTATTGAAGAT